>NC_136884.1:23796888-24297122 GCF_949152265.1 Phoxinus phoxinus
GTCACTTTTGTATTTTTAAATATGACTAATCAAATCATTTTAAAAAACAAATTTTAAACAAATATATAGCATTCAATTTATTAATTTATACATGTAATTAATATACTTAATTTGTCCTGACCTCAGTGTAACAGCAAGTCTCTGCTTGGGTTCGATGGACACACGATAAGTTGTGGTTTGCCTTGTGATGTCTGCTCCAACCAGAGAAAGAACATTGTCCATCTGTTCAGCACTCATCCGAAAGTACTTTAGGTGCCGGTCACTGTAAAGCCGAAGTTCTGAGACAAGATGGTAATAAGCACCAAACTGTCTCCTGCACTGGTTGACCGAGTGAACCCAAATGCGTCTCTTTCTTCTCCTTCTTAGCAACAGATATAGCGCGATAGCTTTTCTTCTGTCAACTCGAACTACGTAAAACAAAGAATCACAATGATTAAAATTAATTTGCATACTGTTTCAATGTCTGTAACAATATCAAAGTTAAAATTTGGATTTAAAATCAAAATTACTTACCCATTTTTTATTTTGTGACACACAGAAACTGCGTATCAGTAGCGCACTGCAAACACAGCATATGTGAAAGCACTATAGCGCGTGCTGCTCCAGTACCGGACACGCACCGCAACACGCACCGCACACGCACTGCACACGGAGTATGTGTGAAACGGGCGTTAGTAATGCTAGTAGCCTGTCCACTTTGAAATCATTGCTGAAGACTCATTTGTTTAAAGTAGCTTTTGGCACAGGGGAGCCGCCTTGATGAATGTTGTATTCTATGTGTACCTTTATTCTTAGTATTTTGTTATTTCATTGTTTTTATTGTATCAGTCTGTGACTAATATTTTTGTGTATTTTACTGTGAAGTACTTTGGTAGGCCCTGGCCTTGGAAATGTGCTATATAAATAAATGTGACATTGACATTGACAAGTGTGACGCAAGATTACTCCATCATCCTCCGAATCAGCAATCTCTACCGCAGCACAAGCTACTAAGACAGGAGATGACACAGGGACATTCATTTCATGGGTAGGTGAAACATTCACCTGAACAGTTTCTCTGTTGTGAAATGTCTTTAACATATTCACATGACACACACGAGTCTTACTCTTTCTATCGGGAGTTCCGATTACATAATCTGTATTACTGAGTTTTCTTACCACTTCATATGGTCCAGAAAATCGTGCTGATAAAGCAGACCCCGCAATAGGCAGCAACACCAACACCTGATCGCCCTGGTTAAAGGAACGCTGTACAGATTTACGATCAAAATGACATTTCATTTTTTTTCTGTGCAACTTCGAGTGACTCTCTTGATTTTCAGATTATAATGTCATTTTAAATGTTTGGCCTCAATAAATGATTTTGTAATATGACTAAATGCCTGCGTGAAAGAAGGAATGATATTGTTCAGCTATATGTGACACTGAACACTTGCAGTCATGCATTTCTGAATGAGATGAAGAAAAACTCACATAATTAAAGAAGTTGTTTGACCTACGTTAACGAATCATAATGTATTTTAACTTATGTTTCATATAATAGAACCAAAGGTATAGATTGTGAATTTAAACATTTCTCGTTTACCAGCGGCAAACATCAGGAGGACTAGCCGAGGTAAGGCTGTTCCAGGCGGGTTACATGAGTGCTGAGCGCCCGGTGATCGCCTGGATCTCACAACTCCGAAACCGCCAGATCAAAAATTTTGAATAGGCGCAATCTTTATAAATAAACCACAGATTTGAGCTTAAAACTACATTGTGACCTTTCTTGCAAACAGACCACCTCCTAGCACTTGCCCCTCCCACAAGAAGCAGACTTCGCCTGTGAACGCGTGTCAATTTCGCTTCAAACGCTTGCTTTTTACACGCGTCCATTTCGCTTTGGACGTGCGAATGCATTCACAATGTTCAAGCGTCAAACTAGACGCGGTAGACCCGAATTTGATGCTCTATTCGCGTTTGGTGTGAACGCAGCATAAGACGTGTCAGCATTGCTCAAAGTTGTGTTGAGTTCAAACAGGCTTTGTTATATGGAGTGTTTGTTAGGATTTAAACTGCATATGGCAGTGTTGTGTCTTCAGTGCAGTTTTAAAGGACAAGTTCGGTATTTTAAAAGTTAAACTTTCGTTTACAAAGATGTGAAATTCACCGAGTGGTCAGGCGTGTGTTCACTGATATGCTCACACAAAAATCGCTGCAAAAGATGCTTTCCAACAGGTTTTATCGTAGTTTTCAAGCTCTCAATGGAAGAATGGGAGTGAGGCGTTTGAAAAAATAGGTCCACAGTTTTACAACGAATGGTTAAACACGTCTTTTTCAGCGATTTTTGTGTGAAAATATAAGTGAACACCCGACCACTCGGTGAGTTTCACGTCTTTGTAAATGAAAGTTTAATGCGTTTTAGGAAGGATTATTCCTGTGCACCTATGCAGCCATTGTGGAGGTGAGGGGGGAAAGCGAAAGAAAACGTACTCGGTTACTAACGTAACCTCGGTTCTCTCTAGAAGAGGGAACGAGTACTGCGTCGAAGAACGCTACGGGAAAGATATTTCTTTGTCGAGATTGAAGCCTAAAATTAATCCTTAATTTTGTAATAATGTAAAACGCTTTTCTGAAGCATACAACCTAGGCGGAGCAATACAGCTCACCCATTGGCTGCTCTGCCAGAAAAGCACAGCCTATGCGAGGCCAGGACGCTGACCAATGAGGACGCTTCGCGCCCTTCTGCGTCACCTCCCGCCCAAACAGGCGTGGCCTAGGCCTATAAATACGAGCATAGCTGTCTAACACGCCGATTTTCGTCAATGAAGCGACGCAGCGCGGACACGCACGGCCATGAGACGCAGTACTCGTTCCCTCTTCTAGAGAGAACCGAGGTTACGTTAGTAACCGAGTACGTTCTCTTACGTAGAGTTCTCTCGTACTGCGTCGAAGAACGCTACGGGAACCCCATGTAAAACGCCGTGCGTGCTCTTGGACCGACACAGACACCTAAGGGCGCGCGCGCCCTGGTATACAAGTGCCTACCCCAAGAAGTATAGGGAGAGCGGCTAAATTAGCATCATCCCTTTATAGTAGTGCCTCATAAGGCATAATAGCATATATATGTAAATATAGATATATATGAGGGGTAATAGCATGCTCATGGGACACATTGTCAGTGAGTGATGCTTAAACATTGAAGTGACCTGGGCCGCACAGCGGGGCAGGAACACATATACATATTAACACTGAAGTGACCTGGGCCGCAGCGCGGGGCAGGACACTAATACATAGTCTTCTAGACCGAGAGCAGTTTAGCCTGCAACGCAGGAACCTCTAGGTTATAGAACCTAATAAATGTAGACGGGGAGGCCCAGCCTGCCGCCATACAGATATCTTGTAGCGAGATTCCGCTATACCAAGCCCATGAAGAGGCCATGCCTCTCGTGGAGTGTGCTCTGATGCCCAAAGGGCATTCCAAACCTCTAGATGCGTAGGCTAGCGCAATGGCGTCCACTACCCATCGAGACAGACTCTGTTTCGTCGCGGCTCGCCCCTTGGAGCGTCCACTGAACGAAACAAAGAGCTGCTCCGTCTGTCGAAAAACAGCGGAGCGGGACACATAAGCTCTTAATGCCCTGACCGGGCAAAGGGAGCTATTTCCGTCCTCTGAAGCCGGCAGGGCCGACAGGGAGATGACCTGAGCCCTGAACGGTGTGTTGAGGGACTTAGGCACGTACCCATGCTTCGGTTTCAATACGACTACAGAGTCGTTTGGCCCGAACTCCATACAAGAAGCTCTTACTGAGAGCGCTTGCAAGTCTCCCACACGCTTCACTGAAGCGAGAGCCAAAAGAAACACGGTCTTGAAAGACAGGTGTTTCATGTCAACTGAGTGAATAGGCTCGAAAGGGGCCCCTTTCATAGCGTTCAACACTGTAGAAAGGTCCCAGACGGGGACTGAAGGAGGCCTTGGAGGGTTTAACCTCCTGGCGCCTCTCAGGAAGCGGACCACCAGGTCGTTCCTGCCTAGTGAACGGCCAAGCGTTGGATTAACGAACGCTGATATGGCAGCCACATAGACTTTGAGCGTGGATGGGGTTCTTCCCTTATCCAATAGCTCTTGCAAGAAGGAGAGAATCTCCGGTTCTCCACACTGAAGTGGTGACAGACCTTGATCTGAACACCATCCAGAGAACACCGACCATTTGGAAGCGTAGAGCCGTCTAGTAGACGGAGCCCTAGCTTGCTCGATCGTGTCTAACACTCCTCTTGGGAGGTTAGCGGGTACCCGTTTATGGCCCATACGTGTAGGGACCAAAGCTCGGGGTGAGGATGCAGAATCGCGCCCTTGGCCTGTGAGAGGAGGTCTCTCCTCACTGGAATCGGCCACGGGGCAGTACTTTTCAGTCGCATCAAAGCTGGGAACCAGGTCTGATTCGTCCAGTATGGAGCAACCAGTAGTACCGAGCATCCGCTCTCCTTGATACGCTCCAGCACTTGAGGCAGGAGTGAGACAGGAGGAAAAGCATAGAGCGGACGGCGGGGCCAGACTCTGGCCAGCGCGTTCGCGCTCTTCGAAAAGAATTCTGGGCAGTGAGCGTTCTCCTGGTTTGCAAACAGGTCTATTTCCGCTCTGCCGAACCTTTTCCACAGCAGACGCACTGTCTGTGTGTGTAGGGACCACTCTCCCGTAGGAACATTGTTCCGTGAGAGTCTGTCCGGGCCTACGTTCAAGTGGCCTGGCACGTGTATTGCTCTTAACGAGCGCAGGTTGTGCTGGGCCCACACCAGTATGCGTTCCGCTAACCTGAATAGGTTTCGGGACCTCAGGCCACCCTGGTGGTTTATGTAGGCTACTACCGACACGTTGTCCGAGCGGACCAGGACGTGGTGTCCTTTTATCCGGGGACAGAAACGCCTCAGCGCAAAGTCCACTGCCATCATTTCCAGGCAGTTTATGTGCGGTAGTTTGGCTCGCTCTGCCCACTGGCCAAAGAGCGGTCTGCCGTCGAGCAGTGCTCCCCAGCCTGAGGTGGACGCGTCCGTGGACACCACCTTCAGGCTCGAGGAAGTCCCCAGGCTTACACCTGACCGGTACCAGTCTGACGCTCTCCATGGTGTCAGGGCTGAAATGCATTCCTGAGTGACCTTGAGGCGATAACGACCGTGTAACCATGCTCGGCGCGGTACGCGCGTTCTCAACCAGAACTGTAGTGGGCGCATGCGCAGCAGGCCCAACTGCAGCACTGTAGAGGCTGAGGCCATGAGGCCCAGCATTTTCTGAAATCTCCTGAGCGGCACTATGTGGCCGCTGCGGAAGGATTTCGCCATTTGCAGGGTATTTCGCCTGCGCTGTGATGACAGACGTGCTGTCATAGACAGTGAGTTCAGATCCAGTCCTAAAAAGGAGATCCTTTGACTGGGAAACAGTGAACTTTTCTCCCAATTGACTCTCAGACCTAAGCACTCGAGGTGATCGAGTATTAGCGTCTTGTGGTGAGCGAGTTCTGACGACGATTGAGCTAGAATCAGCCAATCGTCCAAATAGTTCAGAATTCGAACGCCTCGGAGTCTCAGAGGTGCCAGCGCCGCGTCCATGCACACTGTAAATGTACGAGGTGCTAGGGATAGGCCGAATGGCAGGACTGTGTACTGATATGCCCGGCCCTCGAAGGCGAATCTCAAAAATCGCCTGTGACGTGACGCAATTTGTATGTGAAAATACGCGTCTTTCAGATCTATCGCCATAAACCAGTCTCCTCGGCGAATTTGCGCGAGGATTTTTCTGGTCGTGAGCATTCTGAACTTCCGCTTTGTTAGCGTTTTGTTCAGACGCCTTAGATCTAAAATGGGTCTGAGACCCCCGTCTTTCTTCGGTACCAGGAAATATCTGCTGTACAGACCCCCTTCGCTCTGAGCTTGAGATAAAGGCTCTATGGCCCCTTTGCTCAATAGCTTCGCTATTTCGGCTCGAAGTAGATGTGCTACTTCTGTTTTTACCGTGGTTTCGACTTTTCCCGTGAAACGGGGAGGGCGTCGATGAAACTGTAGCGAATAGCCTCTTTTTATAGTCTCTAGCACCCATTCTGAGACCCCGGGAAGTCTTTCCCATGCATGTGCACGTGTGACTAGGGGTTGAATGTAATCTGGGCCCTGGTCGCGAAATGGCGGCGACACGAGAGCAACCGTGTGCTGTAACATGGACGCCGTGGCGTCTGAGGCGGGGGACATGTTTAACACAGTATGCGTCCCGCGCGCGCTCGACTCTCTGAGTTGAGAGAGAGCACGCGGGGCGAGCCCAACGGGGCTCGTTATGTTTGTGAATAAACGTGGGCGCTTGGTGGCGGGCACATTTATAACACCGGGGACACTGTGTTTGTGTACTGACTGACCGTTCGTTAGTTTCGTTTTTACAGAAACCGCGGAACGTGCAGTGTGTAGTGGTTGTGGGCACTGGATAGTGGGCACGCTCACTACATGTAAAGCACAACCGGCATGAGCCGATTTTATGTGTGCAAACCCTGTGTTGAACGGGGCTGTGCTTGTGTGAATGAATGGGCACTGGGTGGGCATTGCAGTTACACACATTACACCATCGGCCTTGGCCGGAACACCAGAAATTAAACTCTTTTTTAGATTTATCTGGGTCGCCGTGAAAACGGCGTTTGTGTGCAGGCAAACGGGCTTTACGGCCGGTTTGTTGGCTGCTAAATACACTGGTACAAACACGGAACTTAGGGCTGTACAAGCGAAAACCTTTGGTGGAAGTCCGGCCGCAGCGGGACCCGAACACCGTCGTTTTCCTAGCAGGGCTAGGATGGAGCCGAGGCCTCGGGCTTGAGTGAGATCTTGGGCCGAGGACCACGCGGTGGCGGGCGGCGTCCGGCGGAGCGAGACCGTGGTCTCTCTCGGGCCTGTTGCTGCTGGGCCGGTGCGGCGGGCGCGGGGCGCTGCTGAGTTCGGGCAGGCGGCTGTTTAGGGCGGCCTGTTGCGGAACTGGAGCGCTTTGGCAGAAAATGTCTCATGGCCTGCGAAGTCTTCTGTACCTCGGCGAATCGGTCCGCGAAGTCCTTCACGGAGGATCCGAAGAGGCCAGTCGGTGAAATGGGAGCGTCGAGGAACGCAGAGCGCTCCGACTCCGCCATTTCGGAGAGAGTCAGCCACAAATGTCTCTCGGAAACAGTAGCTGAGGCCATAATCCTGCCGATGGCGTGTGCGGCGGACTTTGTAGCGCGAAGAGCGAGGTCTGTGGCGCTACGTAAGTCCGGAACACTGATCGCGCCCGGGCCTTCCTCGTCTAGCTTGCAGAGGAGGTTAGCCTGGTGGATTTGGAGCACCGCCATGGTGTGCAGCGCCGATGCAGCTTGTCCGGCGGCGGAATACACGCGGCCGTTCAGAGCTGACGAAGTGCGGCAAGCTTTAGATGGTAGGACTCCCTTAGCCCGCCGTCCAGCAGAGGGTGGGCAAAGGTGAGTCGCTACAGCCTCCTCGACCGGAGGGAGAGCGTGGTAGCCTCTGTCGCGAGCACCGTCCACTACGGAGAATGCTGGCGAAGCAGAAGTACGTACTCTGGCTGAAAATGGCGCCTTCCACGATTTCGCTACCTCTTCGTGAAGCTCAGGAAGAAAGGGTGCGTGTCTGGAGGGGGGCGCAGCGCGGTCTCCAGCGAGGAAGCGGCCATCCAGCCGGTTGAGTGCAGGTTGTTCGGGCGTCGACCACTCGAGGCCGAGGCTCGATACGGCCTGTGTGAGCAGACGCATCAGCTCTGCTTCGATGCTGATCTTCCCTCCTCGACGTTCCGGAACGGCGGGGGAGGGGAGGTCCACAGAGCTCGCCCATCCCTCGCTCTCCGAAGCGAGAAGCGAACAGCAATCGTCATCCCCCTCTGATACGGCTTGCTGGTCGTCCTCCATAACGGACAAAGCGGCGTGCTGCGGCTGTTGTCCGTCGGTGAGCGACTCAAGCGACACGTTGAGAGGAGCTAGCGGCGGTGGCGAGCTCCTCGTGGAGGGAGGTTCCGGGACCCGCTGAGCGCGGCGCTTCTTACGGCGCGGCGCTACAGGGGGCGGTTGAGCAGTCTCGGCGAAAGATGCAAGGCGAGTCCGCAGAGTCGCGATTGGCATCATGTCGCAGTGATGGCAGCCGCCATCACCGAGAGCGAGAGCTGCATGTTCCTCGCCCAAGCAGGAAACACACAGTTCGTGGTGGTCCCCGTCGATGAGCGCGGCTCGGCAGGAGCCGCAGGAAACGCGAGACATCTTTAAAAAGACACTCGTTGCTCTTTTGTGAGGAAAAAAAATGTGTGCCGCGGTAGGCGAACACACACACAAAACACACACAAAACTGAAAGGATATTCCACGCCGGAGAAGCGCAGCAGGGAACGGCGGCTGAAGGCGGCGATGACCAGCGGCTTCAGGTAAGGGCTCGTCCTGCTGAGGTGCTTGTTCCAAACGGCTGTGGCGGCTCGAATCAATCCAGCGATGCGTGCAGCTTCGTTGAATTTAAGAAAATCGGCGTGTTAGACAGCTATGCTCGTATTTATAGGCCTAGGCCACGCCTGTTTGGGCGGGAGGTGACGCAGAAGGGCGCGAAGCGTCCTCATTGGTCAGCGTCCTGGCCTCGCATAGGCTGTGCTTTTCTGGCAGAGCAGCCAATGGGTGAGCTGTATTGCTCCGCCTAGGTTGTATGCTTCAGAAAAGCGTTTTACATTATTACAAAATTAAGGATTAATTTTAGGCTTCAATCTCGACAAAGAAATATCTTTCCCGTAGCGTTCTTCGACGCAGTACGAGAGAAGTCTACGTAAGAGAACCAAAATTCTCGGGACAGCAGCATGTGTCCACATTTTTATCTTAACCGTTCTATTTCATCAGAAACGATCTGAAAACAGGGCTTTAAGTGTAAAATACCGAACTTGTCCTTTATAGCATTTTCTGGAAGTGCTTTGTGTTCTGTTGAAGGATTTCAAGAAATTTTAAACTTTAAATTTGGTTTAAAGACTACCTTTTTCACCTTTATACAAAAAGTGTCTAAATGTCTTCTCTGGATTCATTTTGTATCATTAGCTGTAAAGGAACAGAAATTGTTGTTAAAGTGATAAATGTAACTGAACTGTAAATTATTGAAACTATTCAAAACTAAGCTTAAGCATAGTGGGAAAACTGGATAGAGGACCTCATATTTAATGTAGTTTAGTTTTGTAGCAGTTTACCTCAACCTCACACAAGGCACCGGTTGTGTAGGTGTTCTCACACGTGTGACCAAAATATGTACATCGTTGTAAATTTCCGCCAAATTTAAAGTAAATACATTGTCATTTAAAGCATTTATTTGCAGAAAATAACTGGTCAAAAAAGAAAGAAAAGAAAATCTAAATCTTTTCAGGTGCATCTGTAAAAGTGATGAGAAAATATTTTTTTACAGAGCAATTTTAAAAAAAATCACTTGCACATTGACTCTGTAGGAAGAATTTAATTTTGTAAACCTCTTGCCACACTGAGGAACATTGCAAATTCTTTCTCAGAATGAGTTTGTAAATGCCGTTTCAGGTCTCTTTGATAGGTGAAACTCTTTTCACACTGAAGACACATGTAAGGCTTCTCTCCAGTGTGAAGCCTCATATGAATGTTAAGGTTTCCTTTTTGAGTGAAACTTATTCCACACTGTTGACAGGTGAAAGGGCTCTCTCTAGTGTGAACTCTCATGTGGACTTGAAGGTTTCCTTTCCGACTGAAACTTTTTCCACACTGTTGGCAGGAGAAAGGGTTCTCTCCTGTGTGAATTCTAATGTGAGCATTAAGGTTCCCATGTTGATCAAAACTCTTTCCACATTGAGGGCATGTGAAAGGCTTCTCTCCAGTGTGAATTCTCACGTGGGCATTAAGAGTTGGTCTATGTTTAAAACTCCTTCCACATTGAGGGCACGTGTAAGGCTTCACTCCCGTATGAATTCTCATGTGGCTTTCAAGGCTTCCTTTTCTGTTGAAACTTCTTTCACACTGATTGCAGGTAAAAGGCTGCTCCCCAGTGTGAACTCTTATGTGGTAATTAAGGTTTTCTTTTCTTTTGAAACATTTTCCACACTGTTGGCAGGTAAAAGCGCTATCTTCATTGTGAATTCTCATGTGAACTTTAAGCTTCCCGTGTTGTCTGAAACTTTTTCCACACTGAAAGCAGGTGAAATGACTTGTAGTTCCTGCCTTTTGAGTTCTTTTATGTGAGCAACTATAAGTTTTTGTTCCAGTTATGAAGTCATGTTTTTCATACTGATTTTTCTCTTCCTTTTCATTCAGTTCTTGACTCTCCTCTTTCAGTAAAATCAGGTCTAAATTGAAAAGAGAAACATACAAAGTTAACCCCAGTTTAATGGCACAAATCAACAGACATTAAAACAAGAGATGTAAAGCATCAAAACAAACAACAGTAGATCCTATACCCAGTAAGGGTGTCACTTAAAGGGTTTGTTTAAAATCGAAATCGACCGAAATTAAGTCACAATCTCGAACTTCGAATTAAAAAATGGAATCATCGATGCTGCCACGCCCCCATGTCATGTTCAGTCGGCTTGTCAAGTGTTGCGAGTCAACCTCCTCTAAAGGGGCCCGCTTATTTAAGTTAGGTAGTTAGTATACGCAGGTGTATTTTCACAATGATGAATTACTGCGTTTGTGCTGGGTGCAAAAACACTGTTAAAACCGGTCACAGAGTCCACTGTGTTCCGTGCCTGGGTCCACTTTGTTCGGACCAAACGTGCTGCTTCGGTATCCAAGACTTCGGTCATTTGCAGCGCCCATTTCACTGAGAAGGACTACGCGGTTGGAGATCTCATGAGTTATAAAATGGGATTTAAAACCCGAGTGAGACTGGTAGTTGATGCGGTGCCTACGGTGTATGCTACTGTAGTAGAAGCAGTTGATCGCACCCACGCATCTCTCTCTCTCTCTCACACACACACACACACACACACACACACACACACACACACACACCAACCAACATATTCCAGCACTGCAATCTTGACATCGCAGCCTGTTCATTATAGCCACGGAGCTTCAGAGCTAAGGCGGAGCTACAGATTAGGTGTCCCTAAATAACCCGCGTATCTAACAGTAGTTCCGCATTAATTAATTTGCCGTGTATTCTCCGTGTATATTCATGCACCGTGACGCCCGTACCGTTTCGGTTCAATACGAATACATTTACCGTTCCACCTCTAAGTTATGCCTATATTACCAGACACCTGACCAACTCTCCACTGGTTCTCTTCACACCAGATATTTTCTTCGATAGGAATTTTTTTAATTTCTGTTTGGCTCCTCATCTGTCTCACGCCTGGGACGCTCAAAATGGTAAGGCTGTGGGCCATCGTAGGTTTGAGGGGGATTTTGGATCTCCTCAGACTCAAAACTCTCCATACTTGAATAGAACTTTGTTGGCACGTCTCCCTCCTCTGACGTCACAGCTCAGCTGTGTTTTAAAAATACGATCTTGACAGAAATGGCTATAAAGCTCATTGTAGGGCAGTTACAGTAATCATTTTAATGATAATTACATTTTCACTCAAACATCTAAACCTTATTTAATATATCTAAAAAAAAAAATGTAACCTGACATACACACTTTGCTTAGTCTGCAGTCTGAATTCATTTTACCTCAGAGCGTCCGTTAACTGTATGAGATTATCACCTGAAAATCCAATAACCTCAGCAATTTTCATTCAACCAGCTGATTTCTGTAAATGAATCTTGGCATTTGTAATGAACCATGGTAGACTGTGTCAAGTGTGTGCAGCGTGGTAGAGGCAGCATGCATATAAATAATATCCCCATAGTCAAAGACTATGAGATGGGATGAGAATCAGTGCCTCCAAATCCGAGGCCATGGTCCTCAGTCGGAAAAGGGTGGCTCGCCCACTTCAGGTTGGTGGTTCAGTTCCTGCCTCAAGTGGAGGAGTTCAAGTATCTTGGGTTCTTGTTCACGAGTGAGGGAAGGATGGAACGGGAGATTGACAAACGGATCGGTGCAGCTTCTGCAGTAATGCGGTCGATGTACCGGTCTGTCGTGGTGAAGAAAGATCTACGTTCCTACTCTCACCTATGGTCATGGGCTTTGGGTCATGACCGAAAGGACAAGATCCCGGATACAGGCGGCCAGAGTAAAACACAGGAAACAAAACAAAGTATCCTAGCAACAAAGAACCACGCTTAAATCTACTGAGAAAAGTAAACACTCACAGACTGATGCTCTCTCCTGCTGTTCGATAGCTTCTTCTGGTTTGATTTGGTACCGAGAACCATGGATTTTCACACTAGTCACCAGAGCTTCAGGCACAAGAGCAGGCACCAAAGCTTCAGGCATCAGACAACACACCAGTGCAGAAAGTAAGACAGCCCGCCCAGAGAAGGAAGAGGTCCCACAACCTCTGACTTTGAGGAGAGACTGCTCACAGCATTGGAGGCTGTGAGCAACAGACCGGGACCTGTCCCCAGCCCTTCTCCTCCTCCCCCTCCGCCTCCTCCTGAGGATAGTGATAGCTGTTTTTTAAAAGCCTGCAGGAAGACTTTAGAACCCTGTCTTTAAGAACAAGGCATGATCTCAAGTTTGAGATGCACCGCCTGGTGTATGAGGCAAGGTGTCGTGAGGTTGACCCTTGGACTGAGAGGAACGGGGTGTAGCTGACAACACTGTGAGGGGTGTTCATAAGCTTGTTACCCTCGCAGTGCTGTCAGCTGCCCCTGTTCTCTCTCCCTCACAATCATGCACACACACACAGTATCATTCACACAGGAACTGCAGTGAGGAATGGGGTGAGGAACCAAAGTGCAGTGAGGAACCACGTTCACGTCTGTCTGTTTAATGCATAGCTGGAGCCAGCGGACTTGTTCAACATGTTGATGTTACAGGCCCTGTTGGGACCAACTTTTTGTTAGCTCGTTCAAGAGTAAATGTTTTGTCACTATGCAAGCATTCTCATCAACTAACTTATTAAAAAAAGTTACGTTGTATGAATTCTTCCGTGCGGAGTTGTTGCTGCCCACTCGGGTTACTGCCTGTAGGCCAGCAACTTCCCTGTCTGCAGCTGGTGGTGGTCCTGCACGTCTAGCAGTTGCCCTGGTTGGCGTCTTGGAGGTCCTCCTCAGGAAATTATGCAGGACACAGGTAGCCTTCACACAGGCATCCACATTTTGCACCCCAATGAGTTCTGTACATACGCCACTGAGATGTGAGAATACCAAAAGTATTCTCAACAATCAGCCTTGCATGACAGCCTGAAGTTAAATACTCTGGGCCTGCCAGAGTGGTTGGAGCTAGGAAAAGGCCGCATGAGGTTGGGACGCAGTGGGAAGGCCTCATCAGCAACAAAAAACATGTGGCTGCGGTCCTAGATGCTCAGCTCCCGGCAGCAGAGCATCCTGTGGCAGGCCAAGAGTCCCGTCCAGTAGTGCCTAGCCGAAGGTGGAGTTGGCCAGGACACCGCAGTCACTCGTCCTCCCGTAGCTGCCCACATCCACTACCCGAAAGCAATATTGGGCATCTACCACTGCCAGAAGCACAACTGAATAAGTCCCCTTATAATTAAAATACATGGACCCTGAATTGTCAGGAGACTTAATAACCACATGTTTCCCATCAATGGATCCAAGACAGTTTGGGAAAGCCCAGCGCTGGTAAAACCCCTTTGCAATGCTCAGCCAATCCTCCGTGGTGGGCACTGGCATGTACTCCTTCACCATGGAGTCCCAAATGGCCCTGCAGACCTGGGGGACAATGTTGGCCATAGTGCTCACTCCCATATGATAGCTGGCAGCAATAGTGCGATAGGAGTCCCCTGTGGACAAGATAGGACAAGATTTGCCACAGGCAAATAGCCAGACGCTTAGCAGGACATATTGCACTGCGGTAATTGGTGCTAGCAGAGCCCGTCTACAGAGAGCCTGCCCACTCCCTATTAAGTCCTATTGTACCGAATTTTTGGTTGTAGTTCCACCAGAGTTCCACTGGGGGCGATCGCCCGAGTGCAAAATGAATGGTAGTCTATGGGGCTAGACGGCTAAATTTGTCTTTCACCCGATTGCCATTGAGAAATCTCAGATTTGATTGTAGGTTTGGCAAGTTCAACATGGGTTATAGGTCGAAAGTTGAATGAACGAGTACTTATGTTCTTTCGATTTCTTACGGGTTGAGTTGTTGTTGCTCATAACACGCTAGCATTCTGCTAATGAACGCTGATTGGTCAGTGAATGACTGGTTACGACCAGAGATACCGCTTGATGGCATCATGGCATCCGAAGCGGGAACAGAATGTCTTCTAGCAGAAACTCTTCTAGCACGTGTGTTTACCTGTGTCCACTGTGCTGGCGATGCCTCGAGAGAAAAGAAAGTGCAGAGCGCGAAAACACCAAAGTGACTGAAGGATTGCCGTAAAGCAGTAACTCTGGTCGCACGATGTGTATGACGTCATTGACATTTTGAAAGACTTTTTAAAGCAAATAAGTGACTCTAAAAAATCTAACACCCAGCAATGTGCAATTTCTTTGCATCTCCTTTCGAATACAACATTCAAATTACTAGACAAAAAATTATATCCTGAGAAAAGTGGATTTTGAGGGGTATAGCTCCATAGACCTCCATTCATTCTGCACTCGTCCTGTGAGCGCCCTCATGTGGAATCATAGGGGAACTGCAACCAGTCAGAAGCCGGAAGTGTAGCGAGAGTGAACCTTCTCCCCTTATTAGACATTCTCTGGTGCTAGTCATCATAATGAGCGGCCCCACTTTTGACAACACGCTATCATACTGCTTCGTGTCCAGTCTGAAGTTCCGCTGGAACCTCTCGTCAACACGCCGCAGCTGCTGCACCAGCCGGTGATACTCTCCGAATTGATAACGGTCATGGAGGGTGTCATGAACCCAAAATCTCAGAGTCCGACGTCTTCTCCGCAAATACAATAACAGGGTGTCCGCGGGGTTTTATTAAAAGTATCAACTTTTAATACTTTCTTAAAAAGTATTAAAAGTTGATAAATCCATTTTGGGAAAATTAAGGCCCTTAAAAGGTATTAAAAAGTCTTAATCCTGATTTTATGAGGTATTCAATTTTGTTCAAGCTTTGTCCAAAGAGTTTGACTCCAAAAAGTATGCTTGAATATATTTATTTTCCTCCCCATTACTAATAAAAAACAACGGCGTAGTCGGTCAGTGAGATCAGATCGCTGCATACAGGTGACGGCACGTATTTTGCGAAACGCACGGTTAGGTGATGTTAAATAAAAAAATTAAAACTATTAGGTGATGTGTTGTCGTCCTCTACATGGCACAAACTACAACCGTTTATTAAGTTAAAGGTTTGTTGCTGATTAGAACTTGAAGTGGCGATGAGGTCTTAAAATATTTTGAGAAGGTCTTCAAAAAGTCTTAAAAAGGTATTGAAATTAACTTCAGGATTCCTGCATATACCCTGAATAAAGCAGCACCAAACACAACAACGTTGTTGTAAAATAGATTTTAGTTCGGCATTTAATACCATCATTCCACAGCAGTTAATACAGAAACTGGACCGGCTTGGCCTAAACAACTCTTTGTGCAACTGGTTGTTGGACTTTCTTACCGGAAGACCACAGGAAGTTCGGGTCGGTAACAACTCGTCCAGTACCATCACATTGAACACAGGGGCTCCCCAAGGATGTGTTCTCAGCCCCCCTGCTTTTCACTCTGCTAACCCATGACTGTTCACCAATGAACAGCACAAATCACTTCATAAAGTTTGCGGACGATACAACTGTGGTGGCCAGGTGGTGCAGCGAAAACAATCTCTCTCTAAACGTAGAGAAAACAAAGGAGATTGTTGTGGACTTTCGGAGAGCTCACACCCAGCACCAAGTTCCTGGGTGTGCACATAACAAGAGGACCTCTTCTGGTCTACCAACACTGCACTTTAGGGGCTATTATAGGAAAGCACAACCTGTCTTTTCACTGTTATGCAGATGATTTGCAAATTTATTTGCCTCTGAAACTGAATGACAGTGTTGCACTAGACTTCCTACTTGGCTGTATTAATGATATTAAGTTGTGGCTGTCACAAAACTTTCTTAATTTAAATTTAAGCTAAAACGGAGTGTATCTTCAGTAATTTAGGCACCCCAAACGGTCCAGCTGTTAAGTTTGGGTGCCTTGGCGTCATACCTTAAGCCAGCTGTCAGAAATTTGGGGGTTACTTTTGATTGCATAAAAAATAAAAACTGTCTTGTTTCACCAACTAGATTACACAGTCCAGTATATATTTAAAAGTCTATACAGACATCTAGTGGATACAGTATAGTATTAAAGATGGTTCTATTTTTATTTCCTTAACATGTACAAGGACAAAAATACTTAATAGTGTATACACAATATTTGAAAAAAAAGGGAAAAAAAAATTGTACACCATCTACATATTAGTCTACTTAAATACATGTTGGTCAAGGCTGTGATCTTTCTTAATTTCCAAGTGTGCTACACAAGTGCTGAAAGGTGAAGCCAAAATGTCTTGACGTCGCACAACATCAGGAGTTTATTTAAATAACATTTGCCTGATGGCTTATGCTACCGCCACCCAGACGTCAAGGTCACTTCCGTGATTTGGGAAAAGCACGTAAAAGTCCTGACAGAAAGCGATGCATTAAGGATGTAGTGTAACGACGCCCAGTTTCAGGAATGCACTAATATTTTGTTTGTAGTACCAGTCTGCAACAATTATTAGTTAAAATTAAGTTGTCAAAACTTCAGAAAAAATACTAATTTTTTGGGGATATACCAAGAAACTTTTACCGGGTGATTGCCTGGTGTCGCTTTCTGCCAGGACCTCGAAGTCCTGGTTAGCGGTAGCATAAGCCATCTGGCAAGTGTTATTTAAATAAACTGATGTACTTTTAAAACAAGGCATTGGAAAGTTTGTGAGTACAGAACCTATTTGTACTACTGTAGAAGTTTGGTACCATTCCAGGCATTGTTAGTGGGGTAATTTAAGAGATACAATCTTGGATCCGTTAGCGCCTGCACTAAGCAATTCGGCTGATGTCTCTAAATAAGCTCTAACTTTAATAATGTTCGACCAAGGGAAAAAGAGCTTCTGTGACTGGGGGTGTGTTTGGCTCGTGGTCATGGTGCAAAGGACCCTAAGTTGAAATCACTCCAAACCATCCCTTTAAATTGAATGTTAAGTCCTTTGATAAAGAAAGCATTTTCATAGCTGAAAGGCATGGTTTGTGCTATACAACCATGTTGTTTCCTTTTTCCTCTTTGAAAACAAAATAACTGTGAAATTTCCAGACATGAAAACGAATGGGAAGCATCGTAATTAATAATTTAGCCATCTCTCAACCTGCACCTGAGGAGAATGATTGTAAATGTGTTTTTTGTGCATGCACCAGCTCACGTGATTCTTGACTGGCAACAGAACCAGGAACTATAATCAAGCCACAAGAAGCGTTCTTCATATAGCGTTATTATGTCAAAATACCAATTTATTTAGTTTTAAGTATCTATCCAGATAGTATTCCGTTTTTTTTATGTAACTGTAATGCTGTTACATGTATTCCGTTACTCCCCAACCCTGCATCTGACTAATGTATAGCTCAATTCAATGAATATTTTCTGCTATATATTTAGTTTTATTATTATGTTACCATGATAATAACTTTTTGGATTTTGAGGCTCTGAATACTGTTATCTTCCATGTGCACTGTACAAAAATTAACAGGGTCCCCGCGGATCCTTAAAAAGTCTTAAATTCGATTTTTAAAATTTAAGGCCATAAAAAGTCTTAAAGTCCTATTTTTACTTATGAAAAGTCTTATTTTTACCTATGAAAGGTCTTAAATTTTAGATGACACTTTGACTTAGACATATCTAAATACTTTCCAAATGAAAACGATCTAATTAGCGTACATATAATTTTTTATTATTCTATCTTTGTGGATTTGCTTGTTCACGTGACAATTCGCGTCATTTACGGCAGCGTATTAGCCTGCGTCTGTCTCCTGCACGCGAGAGGAGAGGATAAGAGAACGAATAAATGTCAGTTCAATTTTAAGTTCATTCTTTGTGCTTAGGATTGTCTATGAACTATGATGATATTGTAATCATTGTTTAAACTACGTACGAGGCACTGCGAGTGCGAGCTGACCGCATTTGTCTCTCATTGCTTTCACTGCGTGATGTGTCAGTGCAGTTATAGGTATGTCCCCATGAGTTTTTGTCTTATTATATTTATATCATATTATGTTGTTATATTAGAATATCACGAGCAAGAGTGCCGTTTTCCTGTGCACAAATGTGCTATTTATTTTATACAACAGTTAAATTAACAATAAAGTTAACATTGTGCGTTACTTTTTATATTGTCAATATTGTTTGTTTCCCCCTTTATTTCGCCGACGAGAATTTCATAATGAAACTATAGTCCAACAGACAGCGATTTTTTTTTTTTTTTACTGAAATCCACGTTTTGAACGAATCATTTGATTCAATGAATGTATCAGCCGTATGAACAAATCTGTTGAATAAATGACTCCAACAACTCACTTATTAAGACAGTGACTTACTGCCTCCTACTGGCGGGTTTAGTTGCATATTTAAAGTACCCTTTAATTAAAATGTTAAAATTATAAATAATTTCATATTTAAATATTGAATAGCTTTATTTATGCAATTGCAAATTAAGTGTAAATATAGTAATGCCAGTTCGGATGCCGCTTCTGTGTCACCTCTGCACTGCAAGGATGGTTTTTTATTTAATTATTTAATTTGACAGTGGTACGGTCTTATTCTAATAGAATTTAATTTGAATGTTAGAATTTGACATAAAAGGTGATGCATACTTCTAAATACAGTGGTGGGCCGTCAGGGCCAGCAAGGCCTTCTCTGCTGGCCTAAACATTATCAGAATCACTGACTTGAACTTTAATATATAGGTTTTATGAATGAGTATTACATGATTCCCAATAGTCCATTCTCGTAATGTCATAGCTTTTCTCTTGGTTGCGCTGCTTCCAGTAGTGTATGTTTATTTTAGCGCTTTTATCCAATCATATTTCAGCCATCATGTGTTGTCAGGGTCAAATATATCTGCCTCGAGGCCTTCAGAATCGATAGTGCGGGCGCCTGTAGCTTACAATGAATGGCAATGAAACTGTTGCTTTAACCAATCAGACAATCAGTCAGATTTAATAAGCCAATCAGATTTCGAGTTGACTGCACCGGGGCCATCTAGCAGGCATACAATAACGTAAGCATTTTCACGTCCTTTGATTGGATGGTCAGAGCGTGTACTATTATTACTGGTAGTCAGAGCTAGCTAACCGCGTCAGTAGCGAACTGTGTAAACTAAAATATATTCCTGTAGATTTAATAGTTTTTCAACCCACAAATTAATGTTTCTTTCCTTCCTCGACCACCAGCAGGTTCAAACCTACCGGAAAAAATCCCTTATTCAGCTTTACTCAGCTTACGCAGAGTCACGGAACTATATCGATCTGTCCCGGTAAAAACAGAACTGACTGCAATGTAAAGTTATGCCAGGGCTGATTTTGAAGGCAAAAGTCCCGCTGATCTCATTGATATCGTTCAAAAATCTGTGTGAGAGCTTGTGTCGGCTGTAACGTTACACATCATCATGTTTTGCGGTGTTTTCCCGGTTTACTGCTTCTGTCGAGCAGACACTCGCAGCACTAAAGCGAATTAAAACTTATGCCAGAAATACGTCGGGACGGACTCGACTTTCAGCACTTTATAGCCTCGATGGCGATAGAAAAGGTTGTTGGGACTGAAACGCACAGACAACCTGTACAACCAAGTAATTCAAGTCTTTTTGAGGAAAGAAATTAGAATGGATTTTGTATTAAAGAAATAGGCAGTAGTTTTGGTGAGTATAATGCATTTTTTGCCCCCGTTTTTGTCCGTGCATAATATTTTCTTCCTAATTTTTCTTGTAAATTTATGATCGAAGCAACTTCTTTTTTCAAACATTAATACTATTGTAACCATTGAAGGACAAGACAAGGGAGTTTCCTTTTCTGAATTTATAATCAGAACGCAAGAACCACTGTAGCCAGCCGAACGCACTCGCTCGTTTCTCTCTACCCAGCCTTTCCCGAACTCCCCGCATTAACCCTATAACTGCCGGTGCAAAATAAAAACAGGAATTTCACTGTTTTTCGTTATTAATTCAGGTTGGACATCACTGAAGGCCTAGGTGTGAAATGCACGGCCCGCCACTGTCTAAATACGTTTAGAAATAATTTCCATATTTAGGTGAAAATGCCCCTGTAAATCAATTTAAGGTGGCAAATATTGCCCCTTAATACAATTTTTTATTTCAGTCACTACTGTGAACTGACCACTGCATAGATAGAATATGTTAAATATGAATATCTTCGTGAGTCTGCTGTCAACAGCAGGCCTAAACCAGCCAGGGTACCAGTACAAAATCAGTAAAATATCATTTAATTATTATCAACAAAACTCGAGATATATTTTTGTTAATATTGCACACCCCTAATGTACGGTGGTATTAATTTTGATTTCTTCAGGTCTTAAAAAGCCTTTAATTTGACTTTTAAAAAATGTGCAGATACCCTGATTAATGAATAGTTTTCAATTTAGTAGTTTTCAATTATTGTGTTTAGCACAAAATAATTGTTTAAGCTACTTCTGTATTGTTTTTCCTCATTTAATGCGTGACTTGTCAATAATGAATGTCCAACATGCAGTAGCGTACCGTGGGGTTTCAGTCAGGGCCTTCAGTAATGAAGGTGGCATTAATATTTGTCTGGTCATGTGATCTCAACATGTCTGTCCAGTGTCCACATGAGGGACCCGCTCCAGGTCAAATAAAACCACTTTAATAAGGGCACTGATGTGACATTTAAAAAAAAATATCATTCATTTCTGTAGAGCTAGACATTTTAATAATGATCAAATGACTGAATTCAGCTTTTAAGAATGAAACCAACCTGTTTGTTCGTCAGTATCTTCATGTTTCACTCTGAATGTTTCTTCAATCTTCATGTCTTCACTTTCCACTTTAATAATAGCCATCTTTATAATCGTATGTCATGTGGATCTCAGTTGCTTCACCGGGAGTTTTTCTGTGTGTCTGAAGAGAGATGAGGAGAATTAAGAAAAAACAAGACACTATAGTTAGTGAACGCACGCACGCACGCGCACACACACACACACACACACACGTCTGTCTATTTAAGCCCAAAATATACTTAACTTATACACGTACGCTATATACTCACTACTCCTAATGTGCACTAACTTGGGTGGGTTAAATGCAGAGGACAAATTCCAAGTATGGGTTACCATACTGAGCCTTCACATGTCACTTTCTTTTCTTTTTCACACCTGTTAATAGCAGAAACTCAAATATCATTTGCAAAACTGATCCAGTCTCAGTGCTTTGCTAACATTCTTTACGTGTTTTGTTGCTCTTAAACTTGCACTAAAATTGTAATTTAAGTAGCCTAATAAATCAGTCTGTTGACATTTTTAAGATAAAATTGATTTGGTTCTTGGTTTGGTGGCTATTTACATTTCGTTTTTTACATATTTTTAAACAGTATTACTTGAATTGGTAAAGGACACGAATGTGTATATCAGGCCATTAATCCACAATAATTATTATTGCTTGTTTTGGAGTCCTCATGCCACCCTATAAAATAAAATTCTGTCACTGCATTCATGAAAACATTTGGAGTTGGTCTGGAAAAATTGTCATTACAGGGGTTTCTCTCTCACGGTTTCGTGTGAGTGAATCATTATGCAAATCATTCGACTCAAAAGCGCAGTTTTCTTCTTCCATCAACTTGTCAGTCAGTGACCGAACTCGTGTTTGAGAAACTGATTCACCATAGGCTACAGAGAGCGAAACGAGACGCGTTTTAAATCCCATAAAAAATCGTTCCTTAATGTTAAATAAAAGGGCAATAAACCCTTACAGTTACATTCATTACAGATTCATTCATTTTTCATCGCTTGTAAAAACGATTACATTTACTAAACCGTTTCAAGCGATTTAAACGTTAAATTGTTAAAAACAAACCTTTCTTCAGCCGAATCACGGACGCAGCCTCATGACGTCACATCGCCACACCAAAATAAAAGTCCTATTCACACGCTAAAATCTCAAGTGCATAGATATTTATTTACAAAAAAAAACACACAAAACAAATATTATATATATAAATTATATGTCATATTTGGGCAGTGCATACTTTTTTGTTCTATGCATTTTCTAGTGCCAGAGGGGGAAAAACACTTAGGTTATACAATAAACAAGGTTTGTGAATAAAATTAAACCAAACAGATTACTCCCAAAAAAAAAAAAAAAATGCAAATAATATGCAACAATCAATGGGGAATATTTTGGGTTGTTATTCTTTAACTTTGTAATCACACAAATATATTTCAACATTATAAACTATATTTTTTATGTGAAATACATTACATAGCATGTTATGTGACAGGCTGGTGGTCGGAGAACTAAATTCGGAACAAGGCGGCTACACAACACGGATGATCAGGCGTTGTATGGGATGTTTCATATAAAGATTTAAACATGAAAGACAAGGCATGGGAGGCAATTTCATTGGCTGTTGGTGTGGATGACAAGTTAGTTTATAATGTTTGTGATAAAGTTTCACATAGGCCTAAGATAAGTATGTTTAAATGTTTTACCACTTGCTTGAGTATCTTAATCGAAATGAGTTATTGTACATCGTGTCCTACACATCTCACAGCTTAACAGGAAGGCTGATGTGCGGTATATGTACCAGGAGAACCTGGTTCGGCTGGACAAGCACCTTGAGGTCAGCCATTCAGCTCACACTGTCACACTCTCTTGCTGCGTCTCAATTCGCCTACTTATACTACGCCCTAAAGTATGTACCGGTACTCTTTTTGTGAAGATAAAGTGCATACTTTTGAGTGTGTAGCAGAAGAGTAGACAAGCTTTGGGACATACAATTGCGTCTTTAACTGTTGCTAACTGCCGCATCCTGTCACAGTAAACTGGCCTGTCAAAAGATAAAATGCTCCACATTTAATTTAATGTAGCCAAGTCAATAGAGGGTGCTGCTGAGGGTATTTATAGAGGTTGTAGTTTCCCTTTAAATATGCCACTTCCTATGAATGGAATGGTTGCAGTGCCTGAATTGTTTGGCATGGTCGCTGGAAGAACAAGCTCTGTTGATTTGTTGTAGACGTGTGGTCTAAATGTCCTTATGCTGACAAGGTTTGGCTGGATGAGTGGTGGACACTGAGTTACCATTACAGCATACTGCACTTGAATTATTATATAGCATAATAACACTTCGACTTGGCGCAGTAATATTTCACTCGTGAAAAAATCCTCTCACCGGCCTCCGCTCACTCTCCCAGAAGATATTACTGCGGCAAGTCGAAGTGCTCCCAAGCATTTGCTATGGTATTCCGCCATACAATATAGTTATCCACTTTACACGCTTAAAAAAGCACAACGTTTTGTTTTGCGTCACCGTCCTAGGTCGAATTACACTACTCGAGTAACTGTATTTAAATAGGGAAAACGTGGAGGTGTTTGGTAGCTTCTCTGCTTGGCCCCTATTGAATGAACTGTGCTATCAAAGTTTCGCGGCGCGCCAGAGCGATTAAGTGCACGCACTGAGACGAGAGAGGTATGTATCAACTCGTCTTAGTTAAGGGAATAACATAGTTTAATATGAAAAAACGGTAGAGTATCCCTTTAAAGGCCCTCACGTTGGCTATGTCAAGCTGGAAGAGTTATGGATAGATACTAACCGCTGTTGTACTTCCTGTGGCTTCTGAAATCAGCCAAAAGAGTTCGAGTGGTCCTGCGCAACTAATCACTGTTTTCCCTGCCTTTAGTTTTGTCTTTTAAATAGTTTATGGGTTGGAGATTTATCATATTTTCGTTTGTTTGTAGGCCCAGAAACTAATCAGCTGTAATTATTTTTGTTATGGTTTATTTTGTGAACTAAAGCTGGGTCATTACCTACAGCTCTCAATATTGTAACTAGGGGGAAGATATTCACGTTGAGTCATACAAGTGTGGTGTGGAAAGAGCTTTTGTGTATTTGTGCATTTAGTGTGCTGTGTAAGAAATTTGTAATTTATTTTTTTGGGGATTTTGTATTTATTTATTTTGTGTGTATTTTCTTTTTCTTAACAGTGTTGTTACCCCCCATAGTTGCTCATACTATCACTGTAACGAGTAAATTGAGCCAGCTGTTGAGTGAAATCAACTGAGACCAGACTCCAATATTTGGTATTTAATAAAAGTGATTCTTTGATTGTAGAGTAATTCTTGCCTTAAGTTTATTAATTTATTTGGATAGCCGAGCGGGAAACCCTCTAGTCATTTGGGATCTCCTACCCAAGTAAAATTGGAGTGGCGTAGTCAAAAGCAGTTAAAAAGTACCTCTATATCCCCATCACATTAATTTAATTCCCTACCGTATCAGAGAGAAATGCAGAAGCACGTTGATCTGCAGTCGCGGGTCTTTTATGTGAAGACTCCTCATTTTCATGCTTAATGATGGATTTAAAAGTTAATGGGCAAACGGATCTTTATAAAAGTCCACATTGTTCTTGCAATAAATATAACTCGGATAACATGAAATAAAAAATATTTTTTACAAGATTAAATTTTTATCTAAACCTCTCACCAACAGTCGCACATATCTGCCATGTTTTGTCATTTTTTTAACACGTTTTTGTAGTTCCTCCAAAGTGCAATGTGTTGTGGGCAACATGAGCCTTTATAGTTATTTTAATCTTACATACTGTTTAGGTGAGATTAAAGGGTAACTAAACCCTTGGCCTGACTACACCCACTGGCAATATTTAAAAAATGCTGGAAGGTGCTGGAATGGTGACGGATTAATTGACAGTTGATGTCAGACTCGCTAAAATGGAGGCTGCGTTCGAAACCGCATACTCAATGAGTAGGTACTTAATTTCAATAAGTATTTACTTAACGAGCGCTAAAAGAATAGGTACTTTATAGCCAAATCTCGTTAAGTATGAATGCGAACCGGACATCTGCCATGTTGACATTATCATGTGACCTACAACGCGTTATCACAAGACACGTTTAATTCATCTATCTGTAAATATCTTGATATTGATTAAACTTCCTCATTTTATGGTCTTTTTAAAGAAACTGCTGCCCATTTATTTTGTGAATACATTTAGGGTTTTTAAGTTTTATTTAACCCAACTTATGTGACCCACCGTTTACATTTTACCGATATTATTTATATTATTAAGAAAACCCAAAATGATCATCTCTTGAATCAACCCGATCTCACCAAATGCGTCTATATAGCACGCAGTGTGTTTATCGTGTAATATATACGCGAAAATGAGTTTTTACGTGCATAGTATACGCATGGATAGCACATGGTTGGGTTTAGGGTGGGGTAGGGTGCGTGTGTATTATACGCTTGGGTAGGATTAGTGGTGTGGGGTGCGTGTGTATATCACGAAATTAAGTGCGTATCATATGCACGCGCAAAACTGCGTATCATATCCACGTAAAAACTCATTTTCGCGTATAAATTGCACGATAAACACACTGCGTGCTATAGAGACGCATTTGCGTGAGAACAGGCTGCTTGAATATGTTGTTAATTTCTTTATTTTATATCCAAACATTTTCATCCACAAGCAAAAGTGGCTTACTGCTGTTTTCCTCTTTTTCTGTCGTTTCATCCCTCAGACCTCTAAGTAACAAAAAAAAATATTTTTTTAATAATAATGAATTATTTAAGAAAATATATATTAAGATATTCAACCTTTTTCCTGTATATAAAATCTGATATTATGTATGCAAACCCATGACTTTATAGATTGTATATGTATCATTAATATTAAAAATCAATATTACCCCAGAATGAATTGCATTGCTATCCCACCCCAAAACAGACAATAATAACAACGACAAATACTGACCAATACTTAATTGTATTACTTTTTACTGAAAATTATATAATTCAATAAAACAAACAAAATGTAATGTATGTCAAATGACATAGCTATGCATGGATACACTCTAGATGTGTATATTGTGAACATATCTACATTTTCATTCAAACAATTAATTAAAGCATTAATTAATTAAATAATTATATTTTATGTACTGACAACAATGATAAATATTAATAAATGAGTAAATTAATGAATGAAAGTCACCATCACACAATAAACAAATGCATATACAAGTCAACACATTAAACAAAGCTTTATTCAAACTACAATCATGTATGTAGACTACAGGCGCTGAACCACATCTACTGCCATCTCAACACAGCGGTTCCCATTCTGCGGCTTTATTCTGATGAACCAGCCGACCGCCAGAGGTGAGCCATGCCGTAGTGCCGGAGGTTGTTGCGTGATGTGTTGTGCTTCACAATCTGAGGCAATAAGGGCCGGTGGAGAGATGGAGGGACTCATAAGGGCCGGTGGAGAGATGGAGGGACTCATAAGGGCCGGTGGAGAGATGGAGGGACTCGTAAGGGCCGGTGGAGAGATGGAGGGACTCGTAAGGGCCGGTGGAGTGATGGAGGGACTCATAAGGGCCGGTGGAGAGATGGAGGGACTCATAAGGGCCGGTGGAGAGATGGAGGGACTCATAAGGGCCGGTGGAGAGATGGAGGGACTCATAAGGGCCGGTGGAGAGATGGAGGGACTCATAAGGGCCGGTGGAGTGATGGAGGGTCTCGTCCATGGCACCATCTCCAGGATTCAGCTCTGTGCTCCTCATCCTCAGTGCTCACACCAGTCTGCTGACATTTCAGATCCTACAAAAATGCGAAAACATAACACAAAAGCAGTAATTTTAACAGCACAATGTCATTTGATTTCTGTAATATTTAGCAGACAAAAACGCTTTTTTTTTTTTTCACAAATGCCGCCATCATCTTTCCTTGCAGGTCCTGCTCCACCACAACAGCTGTGCAGCAAATGCACAGAAATCAAGAATCAGAAAGGTGCTATAATAGCTCTGTTTGAAATTACAATAATTAAAATAAACTACAACTTAATATTTAAATAGTTGTTATTAATTTCTGTAGTATACTCACTCAAAGCCTTTGATGACAGCATCAGCTTCATGAGCCTCTCTCCACCGGATAAACCCACATCTGTTCTTCTGTCCCTGTAACATCCAGACAAGATTCACATAACCTCTGTGATTTATGAGCTCAACACAACATTTACATGTTGAGGTTGTTTTAAGTTTTTATCCAACATACATGTTCCTCAATTTATCAACAGTACTAATGGACAAATAAAATAGATAACTTATGTTTAGTTAATTTATAGATTTGTTCTACATAATAGCACACATACCACTCAGATGTATATTTCATGTTGTGATGTGCTCTTCTGCAATACTTATAAAATATGTTCCTGTCAGATGTAAATAGACGTTTAAAATAAGCGTCTTTAAGATGTATATGGTTTATGTAAATCCCCTTTAGAGACGTAACTTACGTGTCCTTACTGGAGCTCCTGTCAGCTAGAGCTAACGTTATACATAATAAAACGTGTTTTACAGCAAAATCACAACTATACTATATTGTCTAACTCCTTTAAACCTTCAACAGTTAAAACGTTTACTCTATAGTAGTTTAACACATGCAATTTTAACACAAGGAACCGTGTTTACTCACATTTGAAACCCCGCGCGTCGCTGATCTCCGTGATGTTTGATAATGACGTATCCTCTCGCGTGGCCTCCTGGGATAGAAGAGTATCCATCGGTTGAGCACTCAAAAATCTGGCTGGAAGCAGTAAGCCATCCGGGAACTTCTCGCCTACTCTTTTATGAATACTGATGTTTCGAACCTACTTCTTCTTTCACGTACTGTTTTCTCCTACCATATTAGTATACGTCCGTCCGAATCTCGCGATAATTAGTACGTCACCCAGGTAATTCTCGCCTACTCTTTTATGATTAGTACATACTTTTTTCGCTCGCCTATACTATATAGTAGGGAAGTATGCGGTTTCGAACTCAGCCGGAGAGTGAGTGGAGTGACGCAAGTAGCTTTGCAACAGAGCGGTCATTTGAAGTTGAGGACTTTTCTCCCCCACCTGAAGTGGAGGATGTTGAATTGTCTGTGGACACAGAGCCAGAGCCATATCAATTCGAGCCGCTGGCTCAAACTGCGGCCTTAACTCCTGCATTGCGATCGGCAACCGATGATGCTAGCGAAGCAGCCGCGCAAGAGAGAATGGGGCCAGTGTCTGAGTGGTAAAACATTAGCATTATGGCTAAATATGCCATAACTGGTGGTGGTTGAGGAGAGACCCCGTGATAAGATTGTAAAGCACTTTGGGTGTACAGTAGTACATATGAAAGTGCTATATAAATGCCTCATTCTATTCTAATCATTCTTCTAAATTAGGCTAAAAATTAATACAAAATTAAAACCCATGCATTTAGGTTAATTTCGGTATGATTTAGTGTTATTAATTAAGCGAAAAACAGATATTTCCAGTGTCCCTCTACAATTACAATTTTATTTATTAAAAAAAAATAAAAAATGTACCCTTCACTTCAACATACATGTGCACCACCTCTCTTTCAGTGTTTAGACACCTTGCATATCGCAATGTCGTTTGGTGGTGTTGGGGGTACCTTGGCCGACACGTTCTGGTGGTCATACCTTCATGCGCTGTGACACGGATCAGGGAAGAGTTTCCTGAGGAGGACCATACAGAGGTTTCCTTCCCCCACTGCATTTTTGAATCTTTTTTTTATAATATAAAAATAAAGTCAAGTCAAATTTTATTTATAGAACACAAATTTAACAAAACCGTAGTTGATCCAAAGTGCTTTACAATACAATAAATCAAGAAAATAAAATAAAGAGAAAAGTAGTAGAGAAGTTTGAGGTAGGCCAACGTACAGAGAGTTACAGTAGTCCAAACAGTTTTACCATTTACTGCACTTTGATTTTCTTCTCATTATTTCCCTATAGTGGCTAATGAACCGGAAGTCTCGCACATTCACAGAAAATAGCTTACTTCCGCATTTTAAAAAAATGAGGTGGATATGATGACAGAATTTTTATTTTGAAGTGAACTATCCCTTTAAACAGGTTAATTCCATAAAGAAGATAATTTGCTTGGCGGGGGATACCAAGTTTCACGATTATCTCGGACCTCATGTGTTTTTAAAGAACCTTGACCTGCGTCTGCTCACTGCCGCCTCCTTGTCGGGCCGAATAAACTGAGCACACAGTTTTTCTGGTACAGTCATTTGTCCAGAGAAGTCCAGGTACGGCTGAGGGTCTTCCACCACGTGGTGGAACAGCAGCTCCATTCATTTGTCAATGTAGCCTTCAGAAAGAGAATTATTATAATATATATCATATATTTTTTTCTGAGATAACTCAGACAAGTATAAATTACCTGTGGTAGGATTGCTCTTCAGAGCTCTCAATGTGAATTTGCCATGCTTAAATTTTGGGAAAACGATTGAGTATCGCAGATCACCAGCTGCAGTGGATGCCTGTGATCTGCCTGCATTTTCATTATAATGCATCGCAGCAAGCTGTAGTCTGAGGGGAAAAAAATACATTAATCAATATTATAATCTCTGAAACAATCTCTAACATGATTTAAGATAAGTTACAAATGTGTTTTTACAGGTTTCAACATTGTAGTGTATTTAGTAAACAGGACTAAATGTGTAATCCATTATCTTGTTTACCTGCACAACATTCCTTTGAAGGAGAACACCACATTTGTGTATGTGGACTAATTTTGTGCATGTCTTTAAGAAGACGTGGTGACAACAAAATTGCTGTGAATTTTTCACATGCTGCTGTGCCTAAAAAAAAATATTTAAAGTTGTTAATAAAACAGTTGATGACAGTGTGGCCTGAAAGCTTTAAATTATATTACGTTCTACCACTACCACTTTAACTGAAACATTTTCTGTTAGAAATACTGGAACTGTTTTTGTTCAATTAAAAATACTAACCTTTTCCCATATGCCAAGGGTCGAAGAAGTGTCTAATGTCCTTTTTTTGCTCCCTCATAAACCTCTGTACCCCTGTGTGACTGTCAGTCACCAAGACTGGACCACAACACCTCTTTCCTCAAGAAGAGACCGGCTTCTTTCATATCCCTGCTTCTCCATCCGTTGGCTGTTTCCAACTTCATTGCTCTGCAAACACAAACAAATACTTTAGATCAATGCACAGTAATTCACATAACAAAATGGACCTGGACCTGGACTAGTTGGATGTTTGTGACCCTATTAGCTTTAAAGTCCATCATGGTGTAGCTGCCATATTTTGCTGAATGTCCTACAATTGTGTTATTTGGACTTTAGTCAACAAAGCCTGACAGCAGTCTATGTATGTATTCGTATAACGCGTTAACGCAAAATCATATTAACGGCACAAATTTTTTTAACGTGCGAAAATACAGCACGTATTTTCTGTTTGACCCGTTGACTGGAGAAATGGAGGTACACAGTGTTGCCAACTTAGCGACATTGCAGACCCCTTTAGCGATTTTTTTTTTCCCTTAAAAGAGCACCCAAACCTTATTTAGTTTCTGAGAATTGCCGGTACTGCTCTCCCAGCACGCGCACCCTTTTTTTTTCTCTCTCTCTCTCTCTCTCTCTCTGCGTCTCGCACGGCAGAGAGGAGCAGCGCTTTAATTCAGTTAAACAAGTATAGCCAAAATCACAGCACAGATATTGTCTTTATCTTATGTGTATTTGATTTTATCAGACGACGGCTCGATTATCAGGATTTTTGTGCAGATTAACATCTTAGAAGGGAGAGCTGGTTATGTCTTAATGGGTCGCGTTTCAGTCACTATTTCATATTCATTCCGTTGTTTGACAACAGAAACAGTAAAATATACCAATGAAAACAGTATTGATAATTTAGCTTCATCAAAATGGGCACAGAGAGACAAACTAATGTAATAATAAATGATAAATGTACATCTAGCATTTTCAGAAGAGCTGTCCTGTCATGCAAAATGTTTGTTTTAGTAAATTGCTCAGTGCAAAGAAAGAGAAGTAATGGGAACCTGGTATTTCTTTGTTCTTTCTTCATGTGTCTAATAGACATGAACAAGTTCTTTGAAAAACATCTATGACCTTTGAAACATGTCTCGTCTTCATGCTCTGTTGACTATGGTTTCAATAATAAACATACATTTGCATAAAGAATCCATATTCATCCATGCCCATAATGATTAGAGTATTACAAACTTGAAAAGTATTAATTTAAAGTACATTTAGAACAAATAAAAAATTGCGATTAATCGCGAGTAACTCATGCCAATCATGCAATTAGTCACGATTTAAAAATTGTATCGATTGACAGCCCTCCGTAAAGCATAAAACTGATTTGTGTTCACTTCTTGTAAGAACAGTTAACGGTTAATTTATTCATCATTACACTGGCATTACCAACAATCTCCAGTCAGTCCATCAGTGTTCTTTTGAGTACAGTTAGGACTCTAATGTGGTTTTCACATTGGGAATGTTTCCAAATTTGAGTGTGATTATTCCTGGCACCCCCTGCAGCATTGGTCTGGTCACTTGATTCCATCACATGACAGGGCGTGATTAGGAGTAGTTGCTTTCCAAAATAGGGATACATCGATATGAAGATTTTGTCCGAAACCGATAACCATTCATTCTTTATATCTGAAAGCCGATAACGATATATTGGCTGATAAATCTAAATCCAAAATTATATATACTTAGAGAGTCTAGTTATACAAACAAAATGCTCTTCATTTGAAGCTTTGTCCCAAACACAACATAAATCAAAGATATAGAGTACAGAAGCCTAGTTTGAACCAGTGTAAGATTCCTTAAAAATAAGTAGACACTCATATGGCCAACAAAAAAATGTCTACACTACAATCCAATCGGTTATCCAGATACAGAGACCACATATAGTGAATGTAAATGCGCCATGTCCTGATTGGCTAATGATCCAATCTGCTTGATCGAATCACTGTGGTATCATGTTAAAGCCATATGTAAACGCAGCCTGTGTCTGGCAGGACACTGTTAGTTATTTGTTGCTTTTATTTATTTTTATTATTTCTCATCTTACTCTGTGATCTTTCTGGGTGGTCACAATCACCTAAGGGTCTCAGGACAGAAAATGTCTGCGCTATGGATTGGAAAAGATCATAAAATATATGGTTTTAGATTTTGTTGAAGTGCTTTGAAAAAGATTTCTGGGGGTTTTTTTTCTCCCTTTTCTATTGTAATGCTCTTTTTTACCTTGTGTGTTCGGTGGATCAACACCCCAGCCGACTCCATGATGGTCTTCCTGAGAGACGCACACTGGAGCTGAGAAAGGTGGAGTAGGTAAGATTTGCTTGTTAAATTAGCAAATTAACACACTAAGGCCTGCTTCACACTCAGCGGGACACACTAATTTCAGCATCTATATTAACAAGGGTGGATAATTTTGAGTCATCCCAGTGCCTTTAGTCTGGCTACATTTGTCCAACAATTATTTTGCAGTTATTTTAAAGTGCATTTTAATTGCAATTTGAACTGTTCTAACTGACTCTATTTGGGTGAGGGGTGTAAAATTGTGTTATTCCTTGGTTGTCCCTTTAGGTTCTCAGGACAGAAAATGTGTGCTCTATGGATTGAACAAAAATATTATGTTATTCCGTGTTAGTTTGCATTTAAATGCTGTGAATCTGTTTTTGATTTTTATAATTATAATTATTTTCCATTACCTTTTTTTTTTTTTTTTGGTGCGTTTTGGAAGTGCTAGACTAGAGGATTCGGTACTGGAGGAACACTTTCTTTGTCTGCAGTTTTTCTTTTTTTAATGGTTGGTGGTTCTGGTGCCTCATCATCTGATGAGTAGATGTTATCTGAGTATGTTTTTTCTAGGAAAACAAAGAAAAAGTACAATTGGATGCGCTACACTGTTTAAAGGCAAAGCTACGTAAATATGCTGAATGGTCAGAAAGCTCAAAGATTTCATCAAAAATATCTTAATTATTGCATTTTCATGTGTTAAACCATTTCTTTTGTCTTTTGTGACTTACTTGGGAATCCTTTTTCTGGCAATTTCAGGTTCTGAATTTATGTCAGATGTGTAGCTGGCCTTCTTTCAATTTTTGACTACATTTTGAAAGTATGCTGAAAAATGAAATACATGTAAGGTTTAAATTCTGTTTATTAGAGCTAGATGTGAGATCACGTTTTACAGTATAGAAAAAAAAAAAAGATTCTGAACAATGAAATACAGGTATGCTGGGCAAGATCATGTTTTATTTACAGTATAATTTTATTATTACCTGACTCATGCAGGATTCTTGATTTATGTCAGGTCCACCCTTTCTCTGGCTGTGGTTCCTCTGTGGTTCTGACGCTCTTCAACACCCTGTCAAGGTTTTTATATGGTGGCCACCAGGAGTAGCCGTCTGCATACCTGGACTTGGCAATTGGTACAGTTGTCCATATTGTTTATTTACTTGAATAAAATGTTCAACTATGTAATTCAAATGCATAAACTATGTAACAAAAAGTCCTGATAAATAATTAATTTGTATGTAAAAGAGGAAATGCAACAAAATTATATTGATATGGGACAGGAAAAAATGTTGTTCTCTATTTCCTCAAACTTGCAGAAATCAACGGTTGTTGAGAGGTCGCCAACTAAATGGATGCCGAGTGTAGAAGATGGTAGAGGATAGTCAAAAAAAGATTCCTGGTTGTTGAAGGTACTGTAAGCTACATAAGTTTCATCCTTGAAAGAAATTATGTTCTGGAGCTTAGCAACTTTGCCGCCAATGTAAACGTGACTATTTGCCTGGTCTAGTTTAAGAGTGTAAGGGTTTGTCCTTAACTGTTTATATTGTGTCGCCTCGTGCAAGGATGCAGGTAGAGGATCATTCGCATGCTGTTTTTTTAGCAGATGTGGCCTGGTTTTGGGAGTTTTTTTGCAGCTTCTTTGCATCTCTGAGAATCTTTTTATTATTTGACTCAGAGGGCATGTTGGTTTCCTCAGAAATCTTTTGAGTTTGTTCAGGTGATTCTCATACTTAAAAGCACTGAAGTTGTCAAGAACGGCGTGCTTTTTTGCATCATCTGATGTACGAGGGAGTGTGCATTATAGAACAAGAACTGTAGACCATACAGTTGCCCAAAGTGAGAGACAAAAATAACTAACATGTCATTGGCGTAATCACAGTAATCTTCAATGAAACTGTTGTTGCACAGGATGAAGATTCCCACAAAAAGCAGCATGAAGTTTGTACACCTCTGTGTTGAGGAGATCCTTCATCATGACCGGTCCGGTATACAGTAAAAACTGCCTGAACTCTGTTGCCTTCCAGCTATCAATTTCCCTCAGTGCCCTTGGTTTCCGTGCAAACTCCATGGGCACATTTCTCCGCGCATTGACCAACCTTGCTGTTAATATATTTATTTGAAAACCCGGCAGCCTACAAGTGAGAGGACCCATTTTCAGCCACAAGTGGAGAAGCACATGAGGTGCATGTAGTCGAGGGGGAAGCCAGAGACCATATCCAGGGACGTTTCTTCCAGCGGTGAGATACCTCGGTGATGATCAGAATCGGTCTTGTTTCTGACGCTCTCATTGGTTCTTAGAGGCACGTCGCTTTTTGGAAATGTCATCCTGTTTTCCAGGTACACGCCATCCTCTGTGCATTTTTCGCATCCATGATAGCCTGTGTGACCTTTAACATTTTTCAGGAATGCACGAGCAGGTGCGTCGCAAACCATTGAAGACAGTTGTAAAGTTAACCTCACTCCTTCAAATTCGAATCCATTGGCCAATTCATTTACTTCAGCGATGAAGTCTTCAAGATACTCCGTTAGCGAGGCAGGTTTACATGTGCCACAAAATAATCCTATTGTCACTGGTCCCTCTTGTCAGATATTTTGCAGTGTTCCTAGAATGGGCCAGAACCGTGTTGATGAACTCGTGAAGAGGGGCAAACCATCAATGTTGACCTAAAGCTGCAGCGTGTGAATGTTGCTCAGAATGTCGATGTTCTGGTGTAGCACCTCTGTAATGGATTTCAGCAATCCGAAATGGTAATTTTGGCCACCAGCCTTGTCTTGTATTTCAGGGTTCAAACGCATTGTTCTTAGCAATGTCCTTGAGTCTTTTGGCAGATTTAAACTATGCTGACGCAATATATCTAGTTACGAATTCATTGCCATGTGTGTAATTTATTTTTTTAGTTGCCAAATCGTCTTCCAGGGAAGTTGGATCAGATTCGGACTCCGTGTCTGATTCACTGTCGTCAAGAACACATTTAGTCTCATCAATATGAGAGACGGTCCATAAATGTGTCTTCATCGTCAATTTGACATTGACAGGTATTTTCACTGTGCATGCAGCCCAACTCCTTTCTCAAAGTTGTAGTTTGCATTGTCTGCAGTTGTTGATCCACCTTGTCCTTTGCTCTTCTTCTCAGTGTCCAATAGGATGGTTCATTGCAAGCCATAGTTTTAAGACCTTAACAGAAACAAACCCTTTTTTTGTTGTTTGTTTACTGGCCTACCAAGACTAGACTACTAAACTGCATTAACACAATTTATGTACATACACTTCAAAACATCATCAATTGCACTCAATGGATGAAGATTCCATCTAAAATTTTCTGAAGGTGAGTTTTTTTTAGCAGGCTTCTATGTTTTTTTAATGGAAATTAACAGGACCTATACTTTTCCATTAAAGTCTTATCAATCACAAGTTCAGTAGGGCGTACCACAAGGCTCAGTACTAGGACCACTGCTGTTGACTCTGTATATTCTACCATTAGGAGATATCATTAGGAAACATGGAATTAGCTTTCACTGTTATGCCGACAACACTCAGCTGTATATTTCTTCAAAACCTAACGAAACCTACCAATTCACAAAAGTAACGGAATGCATAGCTGATATAAAAAAATTGGATGACTAGTAATTTCCTACTACTAAATTCTGAAAAAACAGAGATTCTAATTATTGGAACAAAAAACTTCCACACGTAATAACCTAGAATACTGTCTAACACTTGATGGCTGCTCTGTTAAATCTTCGTCGTCGGTTAGGACACCCAGGTTCCTAATTGACGACGAAGATTTAACAGAGCAGCTGTTCTTGGATGGTTGCTGCTCTTTGATACCAATCTTTCATTTGAAAGTCACATGTCTAGTATCTGTAAAACCGCATTTTTCCATCTTAAAAATGTCTAAATTACGCAATATGCTCTTATTGACAAATGCGGAACAATTAGTTAATGCTTTCATGACCTGAAGTCTAGGTTATTGTAATGCTCTACTGGGTGGTTGCCCTGCACGCTTAAAGCTACACTGTGTAACTTTTTTAGTTTATTCTTAGCTAAAAACACTGTTCTTTCAAAAATATATGTGCTCATTAATGTATATTTACTTCATTCAAAGAATAAAGTATTCTCGTGAGTGTATAATATGCCATTGAAAATACATACGGATGAGGGGTTCGAATGTCGGTCGCCATGTTGCCCCTCCATCTTGAAAGTACATCAGCCAAAGAGGGACATACCCATTAATTCAAGCTTCGCCTTTTGCGTCTTCGCAATTCACTGGCACCGGCCCTGTTTTTATTTTTTCCTTTCCCTCTACCTCTCCCTCGCACCTCCGTCACATCAACTGATCTCTGCTCACGGAGAAAATTATATAGCCTACAATGTAAACTTTGCCTTACGCTAGTGATGTCGTACGATATACAGAATAACGATAGCACTGATAAAAGTTACTTTACTAAGATTAGCTTGCATTCGTCTGGGAACCTGATAGCTGATGTTAGCAATGAAATGGTAAAAAAAATTACGAAAACATAAAACTATTATTAATTTTACATAGATGTCATAACCTATATGTTAACTGACAAATTCAATTACTGCAAATTATAATAGTTTTCTAGAGTAACCTCATCACTTGAAGGAATACTCATGGACGAGGTCGAACTGGAAGCCATGTTAATCTTGGACTACATTGGCCACCGTAGGAGCTAAAACGAAATCGGAATTGAGAGGAACAGAAACTAATATTCACTGGATGGTCATATACCTTTTCACCGCTAGATGGGGGTAAAAATCACACAGTGTAGCTTTAACAAACAAACTACAGCTAGTTCAAAACGCAGCAGTTCAAATTCTTACCAGAAGCAGGAAGTATGACCATATTAGCCTGTCACCCGTTCTGTCAACACTATGAAGATGAATCAAGATGAATGTACAGTGGTTAACCTGTTAACCTTCAGCCAGAGCGAGGACGCACTGAAGCGTTTTTTTTTTTAATAGTTCAAAGTTACTATCAGATTTAATGTTATTACCTTGACAAACTACCCAGCTAACATGAGTCCAGCGGGCGCCGCCGGCGGATCACTGGCGTTTTGCTCATCGTTATTCTAGCGGCACCTCCGCTTTCCCGACGGTGGTCCGCCAGTCATATTATGATTTATTTATTTTTCATTACTGGATAGTATCTTTAGATCCAATGTAGTCTAATATTGATCTTTTATGAATTAATTACAATTAATGACAAAAACACAAGTACACGCTAATAACCATTGTAAATATATACATTTTATTATATAGAAGACACAAATGCATAAGATTCAAAATAAACACATGTAAATACACATAAAATAACTATAAACATTATGATAAATATTTAAAATATGTACTTTTGTTAATATATCAGTGTATCTTATTCATATATATATATATATATAGTAAATAAATAAATAAATAAATAGTCCTATTAACAAAAGTATACTTTGAATATAAACAATAAATTAGGGTTTATGTATTATTGTGTAAAAAGAAAACACATCTTAGACTTAGATTAACAGGACACATAAGATTATATTTTAAATATAGAAGATTATAATTATATAATATTGTTTGTAGGACTTGTTGACAGAATACATAAGATTATATATTATGTTATTTATTTTTATAAATAATATTGTTTATAACACTTTACTATACATATATATATTATATTGTTTACTTATTAACAGGATACATAAGATTATATTATATTACAGGATATTAATATAATATTGTTTATAACACTGTACTATACTATAAAAAACATATACATATCCAAATATATATATTTATTTTGACTTAGTGTAGGCTATACTATAGATAAACAATTTAAGTAGTATCCAGGTAAGTTAAAAACAATATATATTTGAGCCCCTTCAGTTTTCCTGCCGTTGTTTCCTGCCCCCTTCTCTGTCCGCAGCTCCCTTCAAAAATTTCGAAACTACTTCTTGGAGGCTCCCTTCTGTTGTCTCTTTTGTAGTGGGGTTCTTTCTTATTGCTCCTGAAATCACAGAAAATGTTTCATTCGTTTTTTGTTCATCATTTGCCCTTCTTTGCCAGTGAGTGCGTGGCTCGAGCATGAAAACAATCATAAGCAATCATAAGCCACGTGTTCACACACGACTAACATGACTACATGAAAGCACACAGCTAGTGGAAAACACAAGCTGTGTGCTACACAGCACAAGACAAAACATGACATGAAAGCACGCGGCCGATGTAAACACCAACCGCGTGCTATACAAAACACACACGGACAGAAGAGCGTATGACCCGTATGACCCAAAACCAGGAGTGTCAGAGCTCTGACACAAAACCAAGAAATTACCTAGACAGAAGTGACAGAACCCTGACACCTACAGTAATTACTAATTATTTCTTCCAAAGCATTCATGAATTATTACAATCATCTAGCCTACATCATATATTTCTCTCTGCTCGAAAAGGGGTGTGGAAGCTGGTTAAAGTTTCAAAGTCAAAATTGTCTCAATATGTATTACCAGAAATGTATTTAATGCAATAACGTAATGGCTAATAATAATAACTTACTGTGAACAATGTCTTTAAGTGCTAGCTGTCTGAAAGAGATCTTCTGTCCCAAGCCTGTCCAGTTACACAGCCTGGACAGGTCATTGGAAAACAAGTAGGCAAGCATCCTTCTAATGGAGTCCTTTATTGTTTTCCCCCCTTTTGCAGCCAAACACCTCACCTGTAAAATAAACTGACGTAGTTATCTTTGTAGACTTCATAAGCATGTACAATATAATAGGGCCTACACGTACAATACAGAATCTCCATTTTGAATCATCCCATAGTCAGAGCTCTATAAATATTACATGAAGTGATAGATTAATATCTCTAGGGCTTCATGTATAAACATTGTGTATGCACAAAAGTACACAAAATAACAAAAGTACTAATGCAGCATAGTTCTCAAGGTCTTGAATCAGTATCACAAATATATTGTGTACACAAATTCAACACATTGGGTTACTGATGACTCAATTTCCTGTCATGAGTATGTACTAGTGTTGTAAAACATCAAGACATTTATAAACAACAGGCAGGACTGATATTTTTCATGCCAGGTAAACCAAAATTTGCATCTCTATTTGCAACACTTATGTGATTTTTATATTTCTAAAAACGTTTGTGCATATACAACATCCAAAAACCAAAAACAAAGTTCCTGTGTTCGTGTACTTGGGTTTTTGCAAAGTTTTACGTGAAACCCCTGATGTTAACTGTAATGAGAATCATGTAAAAAAAAAATGATGTTCTTGCCAAATTACCAATTTCTCCTGAAGCTCAACACTATTAGTGAGCCGATGCTCAAGCTCCTCTAGCATCGGCCTGTTCTTAAGAGGCAGCACAGTGTCTTCTGGCAGAGCCATGTCCTCTTTCGAGCCTCTGGTCAGCTGCATCAGAAGGGTGTTGTTTACGGTGCTTTGGTACTGCAGCTCTCTGACATCCTCAGTCAGTTTCCTCAGGTGCTGAAGAATCAGTCTATGAAAATCTTAAAACATCACATTGGACTTTGGAATGAATAACAAGATAAAAACATTCACAAAAATATAGCTCTGGGAATTGAATTCAAGAGCTAAACCACCAATGCAGACACACATCTGTTAAAATCACTCTTTGTTGTTTAACAATACCCTGTGCGATTATAATGTAGTTACCTTCAGACTGACGACCAGCTGGGCCCATGTGATAGGGAAGATTGAGCTGTTTGGGATGAAAATTTGCAGGAAATTAATTCAAAATGTTATGTCATTTTAATATTAAAGAATGTTATGAGAATGATTTAAATATTGTTTTAATATACATAATGAATGTTGGAAAGAATGATACGTTTAAACCGCCAGTAGGGGGCGGCAGGCAACCTTCTTAATGAGTGAATCATTGAGTCATTTGTTCAAACGATTTGTTCAAATGGCTGATTTATTCATGAATGAGGCAGTTGTTGTTAATGAATAGGTCATTAATTCTTTGCCTCAACCGATTCGTTCAAAACACTGAATCATTCAGTAATGAAAACACGTGTTCCTGTGAGATGCGTTATGGTTCTCCTGTGATCTTTGTTTGGAACGATTTTCGCTGCTGAAAAAGAACAAAAAGTCAATATTGCGTCAATAATGTAAGTGACTTAATATTAATTACTTGTTTATTGAACTGTTGTTTGAAATCAATGCCACATTTCAAGCGTGATGGTATTCAGGGAGACAGTAACGTTACTCTTGATCGTGTCATGTTGCTTAATTGTAGGCTATCATGTTATAGTATTTAAAAAAAAAACATTTAAAATTTTTACCTCAGTATGTTAACTGATTTTCACTTGCCCCTTCAAAAAATGCTGACTATATATTGAGGTCTCATGAAAAGCAAAACCTGAAACAACGTGTAACAAACGATTGATCTAAACCCAAATACTTAGAGGTATCTGATAGTCAGTCAAAATATATACTCACAAAGCCAAATACGCTCTCGTGATGTGGCTCTTAAAGCTTAAGTTGAAGGTCACATATTAAGTTACATTGAATCATATTCTACCTTCAGGTAAATCATGCGATGGGGGAACTGAAGTGTCACATGTGGGATGGTGGGAAGATTCTGTGAAGACTTCAGATATTAAATTTTTAGGGTAGATTACTAGTATTTGCACACAGTTAGGGGTGTGCGATTTGTGTTGTCTAATTGTTGTTTTTAACCATATGCGAGCTTGGTTGTATTTCAAAAAGCTGAACTTACCCAAAGAATATATTTGCGTTCTCATGCCGGTAAAACATTTAGATGCATTTCATTAATTTTTAGCACTTTTATAAATTCATTTGATTTCCATTGTTTCTACAGTTGCAAATTAACCGCACAGAATATAAAAGCTTTGGGAGGTACTCGAGGTACCAGCACAAAAAAACAACAACTATAAAATACTGTCTAATTAACAAACAAATCATAGAAAACGGATATCACAAACCCCTAAAGTATATTTCCTTTTGTATATTGTATAGTATATTGTACTTTATTTGCTGTGGTATTTGTACAAAGAAAAATTTGAAAATTACTTTGTTGCAGGTTGGGTGGAATTAGAAGTTTAGCTGCTTCTGCAGTTAAATCATAAAAATAAAATTCAGTAGATGAAATTTAACATCGGCAATTCTTTGCAGGCAAGTCAATATTCTGATCATATATTACTTTAAAGGACATTTTTCCAGTCCAAACAATATCAATCTTAATTGCTATTATGATTGTATTGAATAATTTATAGGTGCTATGTTATTGTTGATTATGGCTTAATGAGAAAATTATTTTTATTTAGATCTCCATAATTCTTATGTTGTAAAAATATTATACCTTTGTCTGGCCTTTTTCTTTCAGGTGTTACCTTGAGGCGAGGAAAGGGTTTATCTAAATGGTATTCAAAATGTGGATTACTTTAATGCTGGAGCTGAATTTAGTAACTAATTTGGAAGTTACAGATGTACCTTGATGCTTTCTCTTTGTGGTAGTAGTCCAGTGATCTCTTCCCCACTCATCAAAAAAAAAAAAAAAAAAAAGAATACTTCATTTACTTATTGAAATTAATGTGAAATCGGTTTAATTTTTAGACATTTCTGGGCTTGTAATGTTCTCATACCATCACTGCTGTCTTCAAATCTACAGGTTTTTTTGTTGGCCTCTTAAAGCAATTATCATTATCACTTTCAACGGAGGAATTGTTTTGAGCATTTTTACTCCGTTTTACTGCCTTCTCAAAATAACCTAGGGATGAAATGTTAATGGAATTAGGAAATCAAAATGTCATAATATATTCCGTTATAATCTAAAAATATCCAGCCATATATTGAACTTTACCAGTTCTGGAAAAAACACTTATTTTTTGTGTGACCCAGCTTTCCTCATCAGGAAGGTCTTTTTTTTTTTCTTTTTTTTTTGATTGGTTGAGGGCCAATAACTATATTGTTGCTGAAGTTTGTACAGAAAGTCAAAAGCTAGCTTTTACCTTATTGAAACTTGCAAGATTATATTATTGATGTGGGTTGGACTTGGGAAAGGTTATATACCCCATCTTCTTTATAGGTCCAACCCTCCGCTACAATTCCAACAGATGATTTGTCTGTAAATTCTACAATATAGTACATGCTAAGGAAAACAAAATCAATGTTAATTTATTGAAAATGTAATTTATTCTTATTTATGTACATTTAGAATATATAAAATATTTCACATTAAACAAGTCACAAATTCACTGTTGATGCAAGATGGCCATGAATGTTACAGTGTCTCCATGATTGATTCTGATTGCTTTCTTTTCCACTTATTTTCTGGGGATCCATCTCATTCATGTTTGTCTTTTGTTGTACTTGTAGACTCCCACAAGAAAAGAGTGGCATGGCTCGATGAACAGTGGTACAGGATTATGATAAACCCTGCAAAGGACTTTTCCATCCTTCTCCATTGCATCAGTAATCTTCCAGCCATTCTCATGCAGCAAGAATGCTTTGTCCCTGGCACTCTCTGTTTCTCGCTCTTTGGGTTTTTTAAGAGGAGATGACTGCCTTTCCTCTATTCTCTTGGCGATCTGACTCAAAGGGTGTTTTCCACTTTGTACCATCCTCTTCATTGTATACAGGTATGATTCGAATTTGAATGCACTGCAGTTGTCAAGCCCATGAAATTGCAAAGCATCATCAGTGATGTGGAGCATAGAGTGGACGTTGTACACTATAAACTCCTGACCATAGAGCTCTCGTCCTCTACAGACCAAGAAGTGCAGCAGGTTTCTTGCGTACTCTGAATGCCTCTGGACAAGTATTGGTGACACTAACAAGGACATGGCAACGCTGAAAGTCAGAAAATGTTGATACATGTCGTTGCTAAAGATTCCTTTCAGCACCAGCTTGCCTGTTTAAAGCATGAATTGGTGAAATTCCGTAGCCTTCCACCTTTCCAAGACTTAGAGGCATGCGACTGAATATGGATGGAATTTCACTTCTGAGTTGAAGAAGCCTAGTCGTTACTACGTGCTTTTGAGTGTTGGAGAGCCTTACTCTTTTCGCTCCACTTGTCCAACTGTGCAGCAGCTTTTTCATCACCCCCAGGCATGACTGATGCATATAATCAATGGGGAAGCATTTGACCATATCATTGGAAAGCTGGACCAGTGGTGTGCTGTCTTTGTGATGCTGGGGCTGAACCTGACTTCTGAATGAGGCGTCTGTTCTTAGAGAGGTTTTCAGTGTCCTGAAAGGTGACTGTCGAACCATTCACCCTTTTGGTCACATTTATCGCAGCCATAATATCCAGAGCACAGCTTTGTGCCACGGACAAAAGCTTTTGCTGGAGCATTGCAGACAATGCAGTGAACACTTATGCTGTGTTTTTTACCTTTGCATTGAATGCCACTAGACAGTAGGTCTTTGATGACCTACAGATGATGTTACAACTGTAGGTCGTTTTAGATGATGCTACAACATCATCTAAAAAATTCAGATCATTTGGCTTTTTGTTTCCACAAGATAATGTTGTAGGGAAATCGACAATGGGATTGAGGTGGATCGCACAGAGGACAGGCCACATGACTTTCACTGAACTCTTAAAGGAACACTCCGACTTTTGGGGACTTTAGCCTATTCACCTTATCCCCCAGAGTTAGATAAGTCCATACATACCTTTTTCATCTCCGTGCGTGCTATAAGTCTGTTTGACGCACCCACCGCTAGCCTAGCTTAGCACAAAGACTGGATGTAAATGGTTGCAGCTAGCATACTAATCCAAATAAGTGACAAAATAACGCAAACATTTTCCTATTTACATGTTGTGATTTGTATAGTCACAGAGTGTACAAAAAACAAAGTCACCTGAGACACAGACATATTTTAACCGTATAAATACTGGGAACTATATTCTCTGAAGGCGAAGCACTGCTACTTGGGCGGAGTGATAACCGCAGCACCTGAGACGCGCTGTGGTGAGGAGCAGAGAGTTCGTTCAGAGTTTGGGTAACAGAGTCAGCAATTTATAAATAGTAAAAGCGTAGTTTACAATCATGGGTTTTCGCTGTATTGTAAAGAGCTGTGACAATAAACAGGGGAGAACAGTTAATACCATGATGTTTCATAGAATTCCAACTAAAAACGCTGACCGGATGAAGAAATGGCTACTTGCTCTGGATATTGACCAAGTAAAAATCATCTGAAATTTCCTCAAAATCAGCCATGATCACCATTCACGTCCGCTAATAGATAGTTAGTCACGTTGGTTTTGTTGACAGAAGAAACAACGGCGCGTCTCAGGTGCTGCGGTTATCACTCCGCCCAAGAAGCAGTGCTTCGCCTTCAGAGAATATAGTTCCCAGTATTTATGCGGTTAAAATATGTCTGTGTCTCATGTGACTTTGTTTTTTGTACACTCTGTGACTATACAAATCACAACATGTAAATAGGAAAATGTTTGCGTTATTTTGTCACTTATTTGGATTAGTATGCTAGCTGCAACCATTTACATCCAGTCTTTGTGCTAAGCTAGGCTAGCGGTGGGTGCGTCAAACAGACTTATAGCACGCACGGAGATGAAAAAGGTATGTATGGACTTATCTAACTCTGGGGGATAAGGTGAATAGGCTAAAGTCCCAAAAAGTCGGAGTGTTCCTTTAAATAATGGTAGGCCATCCACATTAAAAGACAAATGAATGGTGTCATGGTCTTGCAGCTCTTCAACAGGGTACTTCTCCAGGTAGTCCAGTAACTTTTGATTTAGGGGATAATGTAAATATTCCACTCCAGATTTTTGGATGGTTGCTACATGCCTAGGTGTTTTCAGCAGAGTACGGGCAGTGGATGGAAGATCTGTGTGACCATGTTGCTAAAGGACCTTTATCAAATGGTCAACAGCATTGTTCTTCACTTGAAACTGGGATGCCCAGGTTGCCAGATCTGTTGCAAGTGATAATTTGTCTTCCTGGTCAGTTGTGTAATTTGCCTCAAACTCCATGACTTCCACAAAGTCATCCACCCAGTCGCTTTCTTCCCATGCTCCAGTGGACAGGTGGTCCTCTATAGAACTTGAGGCATCATCAGTCATTCTGACACTCTGAGACTTGTTCTCTGACTTCTGTGGTACTTTTTTCTATTTTTTTTAAAAACACGTTTGGCTGCTTTCCAAGATCTCAGATATTCCCTTGATCTTTCCCTCTTTTCCTCACTCATTGTGTATTATGTCTAAAATTATAAGATAATACTTCAATGTACATGTATTCCCAAAAGCTGAATTCCTCACAATAAATCTATTAAGGTGTGTTTTACTTACCTCAGTCAGTTGGTTTAATTAAAAGCTATGAAACAAATCAGACTGCAGAGGCTGGGGAAAAAAAGGACTATTAGTTATTTTTCGCTGTGTTTTGGTATAGGAAAATATTCCTAAAGTAGTTTGTGTCGATTGATTTCAGGTTGTCATTAAGTAATAACAATTTTTTTTTTTTTTTTTTTTTTTACAATTGATCAATTCAGTTTTGAAAAAAAAATGTCATGACAGGACTCGACCAGGTTTGCACTTGCTAGTGTTTCCCTAATGCAGCTGTTGGAGTTTGTTTGTTTTTTGATTTCGAAATATGTGTTGGACTGAAGATTTGTGCTTAGTTTGGTCTTGATGTTAATAACAGTTATTCCGTTAAGTGGCGACATGTACCAACAGTGTTTCAACCACCATTAAAGTACTGAAGAAGATCTCGGGAACGTTCAATCAGTCTATTGACACGGTTTACTTTGTTTATTGACGTTAACAGTTTAATGTATTACAATGCTGCGACAGAATACATTCAGTTTTCATTCATCATCATTGACTAATCAAAAATGCAGGAGTTTTATGCATTTCAATTAATAGCAAAATTCCATACAATTTAATAATCCTTAAATATTTTTACATAAGGATTATTCAATACACTTTGATGGCATTTTTACTATGCGTAAATCTTAAAGGCTTAAAAAGTTTGTGTAGATTGATCACTTAGAAAAATCTGACGAAATTCAAGCAGCAAATACTGGAAAATATGGTCTGTCTGTCAGACAATCAGAGCATTAATAAATCCATTTATTTTGGGAAATTGTGTCATGAAATCTGTCAGTCAACATCTGCCTTATCATTTTTGATTGGCAGAAGCTATTTGCACAAATAGCAACAAAAAAAGTGTTTTCTTGAATTGCAAAATGTGAGAGAATTATAATTTCTTTTTATTTTTTTTTTGCACTGTGTAAATGGTAACCCATCGTAAAAAACACATGAAAGTTACTTAGATGACTACATTGAAGTGAAGCAAAAGAATATTACTTACCTTGAATAAATGGTAAAAATCTAATAAATAAAAAAAAAGATCATCCACTGTGAGAACTATTCCTCACTGAAAAGAGAGCTGGAGGCTGTACAAGAGGAAATCCGGCAGCTGAAAGAGAAACTGAAGAAGTCGTCATGTGTAGCGTAGAGATCTGGCAAGATCTCACCATTGCTGAAAGTACGTTTTTTAATATAACTGGCACGGTCGGAGGTAGCTTACTAAGGCTTCCCACATAATCCATGGTCACATCTTTTATTTACAGTACAGTATTTTGTGTATGTGTGCAGTCATGAAATGTGGCAGGTCATAAAGTAACGTAAACAAGCGTAACGTAACTTGTATATAAAAATAAAAAAATCGGGCTGTCCAGTAGATGCTGCACTGTTAACATTGGCTATTACATTACTAGCCTAACATGATAATTCATAGCCTACATATATCACAGTACCACTGCAAATTTAAAGACAGAAACAGATCCAACTAAAATCACATTTTATTGAGTCAGCAGTTATATACAAACAATAAGGAAAGCTTCAATATTTAAGGTTGTTGCAGTAGCGGACCAGCTCACCAATCTGGCTTTCTGTCTCTGGTATGCGCACGCACGCACCCTGTAATGTTTGTAAACAGGAAACCCGTGTATACAACTACGGATGGGCCCTGGCTAATATTCAGTTACAAGTCTGTCTCTCTAACCATTAGGGCCGTTACATAGTCAACGCATCAGTACGAATACGCATCCGAAAGGCTACGCTTCGGCCGCCATTATGCTCGTCGATGCGTAGCCAAATGTGTCGTCTTAGTTTTTGACACGCGACGCACCGATGCACGCAATACTATGCATTGTCGGTGGGGGCGACATTGCAAGTATTGTACATTAATTCAAGTATATTATGTAGAAGGTTTGAATACAATGGCGGGCGAAGAGGAAAAATCATGCGAGCTTATACGTATACATACGCATTTATATGACAGTTCATCGCAATTACAGAGGTTGCAACCGCGATGGGAAAGACCGTAGATAAGGTGAAAACGGACTGGAAAAGTGCATGTGACGAATTTACTAGGGCGCACTAAAAGTGGAAGGTGGCGTGCAGAAGTGGTGCGGGGCAGCTAAGTTTCAGCTACCCAAAAGTTTTGACTCAACTTAGTTGGTTGAGTGAATTCATAAAGCATAGGACTGCAGAGTCAAATTTTTCGGTAACAACGTTGTGTGTGTAGCCTATCTAGAAGTCAATGCTGTGTGCCCGTGTGAAATAGCCTACGGCAGGAGAGAGAGAGAGAGAGAGATATGAGTGAGTACATACAAATCCATTCAATTTGTACATTTAAATTAAAGCTATGTTATAATATTTTATTATATTGATGTCTTTATAACTGTCATTACTGTCATTCACTGAGAATGGTAGGCTACTGATTTGTTCAGGACGTTTGAAACAGGAGTAGGCCTACATTTTCTTTCTGTGTAGGCAGGTGAGGGCAACGATGATGAGGAGGAGGAAAGCATTATTGCGCAGGGAGATCAGGCACCTCCATCTACCTCCAATCCCCCATATCCCAGTTTTCCCCACTTCTATCTGACCCTCACACCACCCCTCGACCGTTTCTACTCCATCTCGTCCCCCTACCACCCCAACATCGTCAGCCTCCCGTGGTGGTAAAAGGAAGCACAAAAGCCACAAGCCGATTATGGATCCATGTGAGGGTACGCTCCTCGATAGGCTGCAGGAAATACGGCAGGAGAGAGAGAGAGAGATAAAGAGAGAGGGAGAGGGAAACCAAAAAGAAGAACTTACACACCACTTTTAGTAATTACCTGTGCCATTTTCTACAAAATTTCCCACAGGAACAAAGCTCACAAACAAATACTCTGCAAAGTATGGAGTTAAAGATCAGCCTGTTCAGGAAGATCTCTGCGCTGCACCAAACGGACAAGCAAAGAAATGTGAGCTTAGCGAATGATCTGACAAAGACTGAGAGAGAAAGGGAAAAGGAGCTATATGAAGAAGCAAAGGAAAAACAGCGGAAGTCATCAGGAGAATACACCTTCAGAGTCTGTGGACCTCCCTGGGCAAGAAGAGTGGTGAAAATCCCTAAGACTGAGTGACTTATGCCTTCTGTACACCTAAAGACTTTGAAAAGATTTAGAAAAGACTTTATAAGATTATCAGCTCACATCTAAAGACTTGGTTTCACAGACTCACAGTCTCAGACTAAAGAGTTTACAAACACTGAATCTTGTAGTGACACTATTTACAAGACTACAACAAATTTTTTCCTCCATTAAAATAGGCATTTTTATGCATATTTTTTTGTTTGATGAGTAAAAATATGTTAATTTATATTGTTTAATTACAATAAATCACTTTCTTTTCCTGGAATGAAAAAAATCTAATTACACATTGTTATGTGAACATCTCTTAATAAAGAGTTGACTATTTAATGGGATGACCTAACTTTTTCACATGACTGTATATGGGGGTTATGAATCTATATCATTATATGATGAGAACAATAGTTTGAACTAAATGTCTTGAAAGGGTATAATTTTAAATGCAGGCATGTCGATGGCTTCGGCAATATCGGTCCATTTCTTTTCTTTTTCCACTCTGTCGTGGTATAAATGGCAGTTTACATCAAAAAGACACGGCTGCTCTGCCCCAACCCGATCACACCAAATGCGTCAATAGGGATGTTCGCCGGAGTCAAATGTGACGTCACGATATGGGCGTGGTCGCGAACTGGTTGGCAGAAAGAACCAAAACATGTCGCAGACTCGCAGCAGTCTACCTGTGTTTTGTCAGCATATGCTAATTATTTGTCCGAAGAACCAAAAAAGAGATATAAGGTTAAGCTTTTATATAACCAGGGTTCATGTTCTCTGCCTGATCAATATCACCTGAGTGAGAATTGGAGCAAAAGCCCGGACACATTGCCAGATTTGACATTCGGCGACATCTATCTGTATCTCATCGACACGCCATCTATGTTTACCAGAGAGTCGATGAAGGCGTACAAATCTTTAGATGCCTATAAATTAAGTAATAATTACGAATATTACTTGTTGTAACTAAGGATAACTGGTAAATATGTTACAACTAGAGTAAAAATACAGGTGTAATTTATCCATGGGCTATATTCAAAAATCTTACCTCTGATATATAACATTGGTTAACATATACGTAAAATGTATGAATGAAAATACAATAATTTGCCATTAATTTATAAGGGTATGTCAGTGTTATTATACTTCCATTGCTCAGTCACAGCATGCACAAAAAGTTATGTAAACAAACACTTTGACACGTCTTCCGCGGTATTTTGTACAGTTATTCATTCATTAATTAACCCATCAATGCGATAGAACCTACTAGTAACATTTATTTACAAAATTAGTTTTAATTTTTAACGCAAAATGTAGGTAGCAGACGCGATCGTGGTCCGCTGGCTCCCATTGTTTTCCGCTGGGTATAGACGCCTAATTGCAGAAATTCAAAGCTTTCTTTCTTGATTCAGGCTGTTTAGGTACACGATAGAAGCTCTTGGGGTTATTACTCTTATCGAACCTGTTAACACAGCCGATCACAAAGCACGATACAACCATTTTCTTCTGTGTTTGCGCTGCGCTTTAAGCGGTCATTACTTTTCTTCTGCCAACCAGAGCGCGTCGTGACGTCACGGCGAACATCCCTATATTAGCACGCATTGTGTTTATCGTGTAATATATACGCGAAAATGAGTTTTTACGTGCATAGTATACGCATGGAGCACATGGGTAGGTTTAGGGTGGGGTGCGTGTGTATTATACGCTTGGGTAGGATTAGTGGTGTGGGGTGCGTGTGTATATCACGCAATAAAGTGCGTATCATATGCACGCGCAAAACTGCGTATCATAATATAATATCATAATATCATAGTTTACGTGGATATGATAATCATATCCACGTAAAAACTCATTTTCGCGTATAAATTGCACGATAAACACACTGCGTGCTATAGAGACGCATTTGCGTGCTCGACAAGGCGCTCCTCTTTATCCACGGTCCATTTTCGCCTACTTGGTGCCATTGGCGCTCGTTGTGTTTCCACGTCCGTTGACATGTTTCTTTGTTGTGACTGATGGCTTCCTGTTTCCGGTTTTCTGAGAACAAATTTATTGGTTGTTGATTGTTTTACGTCACTATGACTACGCTAGGACTTGCGATAATATCAAACATGTTTGATATGAAAGACTAGAGAAAGACTGGCATAAATCGGGTCGCCGACTGCAGATTATCCCCTCACATTTAACGATAGAGACGACGGGAGCGCGCCGAGACTCCAGTAAGATTCCTAAAGACTGCCGGTCTTTAGTCTGGGACTGTGAAAATCCTTTGGTGTACGCCCGGCATTAAACAGCTGGATCCTATCTCTGTTAAAGTTGTCACAGTGTCTGGTTTGTGTTTCCCTGGGTTAAACACTAGAGGTCCTCAGTTTTCACGGTGTCTAGGCATTCTCACTACGTTTCCCATGATCCTGTCTGTCACTGAGTGTTCAGCTGTTTCTCGTCACCTCGTTTAGCACTTATATATATATACCCTGTTAGTTTCAGTGTTTGTCACGGAGTCCTTGCTATGTATCACGCCACTTCCGAGTCCTGTTGTCTGGTTTGTTCCTGTTTTGTTTGTTTCTTGTTTGGATTGCTTTTATGGTTTTGACCCTTGCATGGACTGGATGACGATTTACGGATTACCCCAATAAACATACTGCTATTGGATCTTCCTGTTTCTGTGTGGATCGTGACAAAAGTAGCACAGGAGTGTATGGTTGTTCCAACATGTTTTTAGAACCAACAATGTGGCAAGGTGGTGATACACCACACATATTCGATCTTATTGTAACAAATGAGGAACACATGATAGAGGACATTCAATATCTAAGCCCTTTAGGCAAAAGTGATCATTGTGTCTTGTCGTTTAAGGTCATTTGTTATACACAAATGTTAAATAACGTACCCACAAGAAGGAACTACAATAAGGCCAATTACGATGAAGCATGCATGGAACTTGAGAATTTCGATTGGAATTCACATCTATCTAATTATGTTAATAAAAAATGGGTACTTATAAAGTCTAAGTTGAAGGAAATAGAGGAGAAATTTGTACCTATTGTTAAAATCAGGCCCTATAATATTAACAATAATAATAATAAATACTTCTTTCCATTAGACGAATAAAATAATCTTGGAAGGAAAGCATTACGGAATAAAAAAACAGAAATACAGCAGGCTTATCGGAGAGTTCAAAACATTGTGAGGATGAGAACGAGAAATTTAAAGAGAAAATACGAAGAAGAAATAGCAAAGCAATCTAAATATAAACCAAAGGTTATATGGAATTATATAAATAAAAAGACAAAAATAAAAACGGCAGTGGGTGATCTATATTGCAATCAGAATAATACAAATTCTATAAAAACAGAGAAAGATATAGAAAATGCAGATATATTGTCAGATTACTTCTGCAGTGTATTTGTTGGAGAGCCTGATGGGCAGATACCTGAGGTACCAAGGTTGGAAGTTCAGCAAACAGAAAAGCTTGAAATAACAGTGGAAGATACAAAAGGGCTTTTACATAAAGTTAATTTATATAAATCCGCTGGTCCGGATTTGATACATCCTAGGATTTTGAAGGAACTGATATTGCTGAACTGCTAACAGTACTATTTAACAAATCATTAGAGGACTCTGTTTTACCAAATGACTGGAAAGAGGCTCAAATTAGTGCAATTTAAAAAAAAAAGGACATACATTTCTAGCTGGAAACTATCGACCAGTTAGTTTAATATAGAAAAAACAAAATGTAGTGTATTATGTTGTAAGAGGGTAGGGAGAGTAGAGCCAATATTGCAATTAAAAGTAGATGACATAGAAATAGAACAGGTTACAGAAGTTAAGTTACTTGGTGTTTTGATCGATAGCCGTATATTCTGGACAAATCAGATTGATGCAATGTTGAAGAAAATGGGGAGAGCGATGGCTGCAATTAGATATTGTAAAATATATTTACCAAGACATTTGATTAAACAATTAATGGAAGCTTTGGTTCTCTCTCAGTTAGATTATTGTACAGTCATATGGTCCAATACATCAGAATATAATCTTAATCGATTACAGGTGGCACAAAACAAAGCTGCACGTATAGTGCTTAATTGTTCATATAGAACTAGAGTTTGTGATATGTTGAATATGTTAAACTGGTTACCAGTTAAAAGTAGGTTATATTATTCTCTTCTTGGTTTTGCAAGAAATGTTATAACAACAAGGACTCCTGTTATTTTATTTAATAAATTTAAGTTTTCTCAGGATTTCTCAGGACACGAATATGTTACACGTCAGTCATCAGTAGGAAGATTTCTTCTGCCGGGTTATAGAATGAGAGCTGGACAGAAAACATTACACTTTAGGGCCATGGTTGCATGGAATTCCTTACCTAGTTTTTTGGTCAATGAAGCTAGTAAGATGGTCTTTAAACTTAAACTGAAATTGTATTTATTTACACAAGTTCTTATGTGACTTTTATCTCTGTTTGTTAAAAAAGGTGTAATATAAGTGAAAGTTTATGACCCTGTAAGTATACATGGGTTCTTAGTTCATGAGTTTGATTTAAATTTGAACCAACTTAAATTAAGGAATAGTGGATGTAATAGCGATTTTGACCACAGAAAGAACAGCACTCATATGTATTGTATATGAGATAGCTGATTGTTGGATCAATAAACAATTCAATTTAATTCAAGTAAGACATATTTTTCTTATGCATAGTTTAGTATAGTATTAATATATTTTCTTATGCATAGCCTACAATTCTTTTTGGCAGAATTTTTTATTATAAACAACTTATTTATTTCCTTGATTTTGTATCACAATATTCCCTAAATGTATGTAAATGTCAAATCGAAATTTTGTCAAACCCATTTTGTGTCCCCCCACTTCTCAAACCAAAGTTACACCCTTGGCTGTAAGTAAGGTAAATAAACAGATCTATAAAGTTACTAAACACAAGTTATATATTTTATTTGTTCATTAGTACTGTTGATAAATTGAGGAACATTTGCGGAGAGGAGAGTGGCTCATGAAGCTGAATGCTGCCATCAAAGGCTTTGAATGAGTATACTACAGAAATGAGAAACAAAATCTTTTTTAATCTTGTTGTAGTTTATTTTAATTATTGTAATTATTGTAAGACTGGTGTGAGCACTGAGGACGAGGAGCCCAGAGCTGAATCCTGGAAATGGTGCCATGGATGAGACCCTCCATCACTCCTCCGGCCCTTATTGCCTCAGAACAACCTCAGGCACGAAGGCAAGGCTCACCTCTGGTGGTCCGCTGGTTCATCAGAATAAAGCCACAGAATGGGAACCGCTGTGTTGTGATGGCAGTAGGATGTGGGCTTCATCGCCTGTAAATACATGATTCTAGTTTGAATAAAGCCTTGTTCCCTATCAGTCGGTCACTATGACGTATGTCGTGACCGACAAATAGGAATCTAGCTAGAGAGCCGATCTACTTCAAGTGAAACTAAACGAGCCAATACACATTGGCGTGCAATCATTTGCAACAGCTGCACAGCCTAACAGAGCGGGTATATATGAGTAGCAAGTGCGATTGCACTTCAGCTTTTTGCTTCGGAGCCAACCGATGCTGTTTAATCTATCTAATTTTGAGTGACCAAACAACGAGCAAGCTCTTCAGGAAGATCTCTCGTGTCTGGTGCGGGCGATACAGCGCGGCAGAGGGGTCGACTTTCTTTTCTCTTTTGTTTTTGTGCTACTGGTGCTACTTGGCAAAACAAAAAAGCTGTTTTCACTGCTGGTAATGGTGCGCAAAGAGCGCTAAATAGCGTTCTTACGGCTGGTAAAACCGCCGTGAAGAGAGACCACGCACGACAGGTTGCACATTCCTGTCTGTGTCCGCTGCGACCGTACCCCTGCGTGCTTCAGTACCAAGAAGACCATTCACCTGAAAGAGCTTACATGGGTGTAAGTTGCATCTTTTCTAAAGATGACATTTCACCTGTGTGTTTCTGGATGCGGTCGTTTCCTGTCCTCACTGACGGCCACGATCACTGTCTTGCATGCCTGGGAAACATGTGAGACTGTGTTCGTGGGTGGTTCATGTTTTCACGGGAACATGACCATGTCGACACGCCGGTTGACTCTGCTTTCTCCAGAAAGCTTGAGTCCCCTCTGTTGTTGGCCAGCCGCTACTTGTGTGTAAAAGCACAGCTGCAGGTCTTCTCGACACTTTGGGACACTAGCGTGTCGTGTGCCGTGGAGCTGCAGCGCGGGTTGTCACACCGACCCAGCGCTCACTCGGCGCTCTAGGTGCGCGGTCCCCATGTCTATTCTCCGTTGTAGCGCCCTCCCTGGTGGCCACCAGGAGAGGTCTACTTCAGTAGAATAGCTTAGGTGATCCTGGGAGCTGAGCGCTTCTCCTTCGGGGAACCAACCTCTTCAGAGACCTCACACTGCCAGAAACACTCGGCACGGACGCACTGTAATACAGCTGGCCCCGGGGCCTCCGCAAATATGCATTTCCCCCAGTGAGCCTACTTGCACAGACCCTGTGCAAAGTCAGGGAAGACGAGCAGCAGGTCCTTCTGGTGGTTCCCTATTGGCCCACCCGGACTTGGTTCCCAGAACTCATGCTCCTTGTGTCAGTCCCTCCCTGGCCTATTCCTCTGAGGAAGGATCTTCTGACTCAGAGACGGGGCACCCTATGGCACCCGCATCTGGACCTCTGGAAACTCCATGTCTGGTCCCTGGACGGGACACAGTGGTTCTAGATGACTTACCACCAGAGGTACTTAACAACATCACTTCAGCACAGGCACCGTCCACGAGACGTGATTACGCCTTGAAGTGGAACCTGTTCGTCGAGTGGTGTTCTTCTCAAAGAGAAGACCCCCGGTGATGTTCCATAGGGTCCGTGCTTTCCTTCTTGCAGCAAGGCTTGGAGTGAAGACTGTCCCCCTCCACCCTCAAAGTACATGCTGCTGCTGTTTCAGCTTATCATGCCCACATAGTTGGCAAAACAGTTGGAAAGCACGGAAAAAAAATCCTCCTCGACCCCCCTCCACACCCTCTTGGGACCTTTCCCTGGTGCTCCGAGTACTTCAGGATGCTCCCTTTGAGCCTTTTCAGTCAGCAGACTTAAAGCTTCTTTCTATGAAGACTTTGCGTCTGGTTGCATTGGCCTCTATCAAGAGAGTAGGGGACCTGCAGGCATTTTTGGTCGATGAATCGTGCCTAGAGTTCGGGCCGGCTGATAACGACGTTGTAATGAGACCCCGGCCTGGCTATGTGCCAAGGTTCCTACCACTCCCTTCAGAGACCAGGTAGTGAACCTGCAAGCGCTGCCCCTGGAAGAGGCAGACCCAGCCCTGGCTTTGCTCTGTCCCGTTCGCGTTCTGCGTTTGTACGTGGCCTCAAAGCATCAGGACCTCAGACCAGCGCTTTGTCTGTTATGGAGGCCAGCAGAAGGGAAAGGCTGTCTCCAAGCAGAGGATGGCCCACTGGATAGTGGATGTCATCGCCTTGGCTTACCAAGCTCAAGGAGAGCCCTGCCCGCTCGGGTTGCATGCACACTCCACGAGAGGCGTTGCATCCTCCTGGACGCTGGCACGTGGCTCCTTGCTAACAGATATCTGTAGAGCTGCAGGCTGGGTGACACCTAACACGTTCGCTAGATACTATAGCCTACGTGTAGAGCCGGTCTCCTCCCGTATTCTCACCCTAGACGGGTAGAAACACCGAGAGGCCCGGCTCTGTCGGCTTCCTGCACCCTACATTCTCCAATGTGAAAAATCTGTGAGTCCTCCAAACACCCTCAGCCCGGACTTGGCAGAGCGTCCGGCGCCAGGCCTTTACCTGCTGAATCCTTGAGAACTAGATTTAGGCTGGGTCCGATATGTGTGACCCTACAGGGATCCCATATGTGTATATTCTCCACGGCTGCTCCTAAACGGAAGCCCGCGTCTTTCCCTTTGGCTAAGTCACCCACTACTCATAAGCAGTACAACCCTCTGGTTAGTCCATATGTGTATATTCTCCATGGCTGCTCCTAAACGGAAGCCCGTGTCTTTCCCTTGGGCTAAGTCACCCACTACTCATAAGCAGTACAACCCTTGGGTTAAGTCCATATGTTATCTCCACTTAACTCCTCGAGAATGTGGCTTCCGCAGTGTTCCCCTCCCTCACTTCGGGCACGCTTTCCCAGTGTTATCCAATTATCTCACTGTATGGGTTATCACGGAACAACAGTGACAGGTTCACTCTGTGTAAGCCTCCTCCTATCGTCCTTCTAGGCAAGAAGGTGTAGAGGCTTGCACAGGGCGCTGGATAGGGATTCCTATTTGTCGGTCACGACATACGTCATAGTGACTGACTGATAGGGAACGTCTCGGTTACGTATGTAACCCTCGTTCCCTGAAGGAGGAAACGGAAACGTATGTCCCGTCACCACATCTGCTGCCGCCCGCCGGGGCAGCCAGCTTATCGGCTTGGCTCCTCAGCAAAAAACTGAAGTGCAATCGCACCTGCTGCTCATATATACCCGAGCTGTGAGGCTGAGCAGCTGTCGTTTAGTTTCACTCGAAGTAGATCGGCTCTCTAGCGAGATTCCTATTTGTCGGTCACGACATACGTCTCCGTTTCCTCGTTCAGGGAACAAGGGTTACATGCGTAACCGAGACGTTTTATGTGCTGTTGACTTGTGCATTTGTTTATTGTGATGGTTACTTTTATTCATGTTTCTTATTTTTGTCAGTAAATACAATTCAATTATTTAATATATTTATTTATGCTTTAATTCATTGCTTGACTATAACTGTATTCACTGCATTTATCTATTTATTATGCATTTGTCACATGACAAAACAAATTACATTTGGCTTCTTTTACTAAAATGTATAATTTTCAGTAAAAAAAAAGTATTGGTAAGCATTTATCATTATTATTGTGTGAAAGTTTTGGGGTGGTCTAGCGATGCAATTCATTCTGGGGTAACCTTGTTTTTTAAGTATACATTTTTTAGTATAATTTTTTAGTATAAAATCAACAGTCTTCTTCAAAGGAGAGATCTTCAAGCAGCTGGACAGCTGTGTGCCGTGAGCAATGTGCAGACATTACAAACGCTGAGGAAAACCTTTCTAGGTATGGCTGTCAAGTTACTGATGTTATGAGGTGTTAATGCACCTGTCGGTCATATCATTTTTTATTGCAGAACTTGCAGATAGTTACATACAAGATCAGGGAAAGATACGATGGTTGTATATTTAACAATGAACAACCATAATGACAGAAACATAAATATCATGGGTTTACATCCATCATAATATGAGATTATATACACAGGAATAAAATAACAATGACAAGTTTAAATATCTTTGAATAATACATAAAAACTGATTTTTTTTGTTATTTATAAGCCTGAGGGATGAAACATTCAACAAGAAAAAGAGGAAAACATAAAGGACAGCCCTTGGGGGCCCAAAAGGGCTTTTTGCTTGTGGGTGAACATTTTGGATATAAAATAAAGAAATTAACAACATATTCAAGAGATGACGATTTGAGGTTTTTGTAATAAAAAAATTAAATCTTTAAGGATAAAACTGAGGGTCACATTCATTAGTAGGGTTAAAAATATAAGAACTTTAATCGACCCTAAATGTATTGGTTATACTACGATCACAAAATAAAGTTTAATCAATATCAAGATATTTACAGAGATTAATTAAATCTCATATCTTTTAGTTGTTGCACTTGTGATAACGTCATAGGTCACATGATAACGTCAACATGGCAGATGTCCAGTTCACATTCATACTCAACTAGATCAGGCTGTAAAGTAACTACTCTTTTAGCGCTCGTTAAGTAAGTACTTAATTTCAATAAGTACCTACTCAGTGAGTATGCGGTTTCGAACACTGCCAGTGATTAAGATAAAGTTAGATTTGGTGATGTAGGCCTACACACACAATTCACAAATCGAAAAAAATGGAAAGCTGTCACTTGTGATTTCTTGCCTACTGCTCACAGAAATCGCAGAATTTAAAGTTATAATACTGTGCACACACAGAGACATAACAGAAATAAATTTCATAACAAAATTGTTCTCCTGTTGCGATCATTATACTGCAGACTTAAAACTTGACAACAGATCACATTTATTTCATAAGAGATGAGGTAAAATCTTTTTATTTAAAAAATTAACATTTCAAATTTAATAGACATTTGTCATAATATTATTCTGTCATATTATGACGTTGCAGTTATGTTACCGATAAGTCATGAAATTACCAATGTATAAATAATCCCATAAAACAGAAATGCATGAAAATCAATGAAATACATAAGAAAACTCATAATATTTATGCCACTTATGACAGGAAAATATATATAAAGAAATAAGAAGCTGTTAATAATGAGTAGTATTCAGCATACCACAGAAGCAACAGAAGAAAGCGTCAGACAGCAAGACAGAAATGTCACTGGAAAAGAAGCAAAATAATATGCCTGCAGATAGACTTGAGTACAAGTCAAATCTACCCAGATAGCAAATGACATCTGGCCCAGTTGTGGCCCACATCTTCCACATTCTTCTGGCGCACATACCGCATTGGAATGACGCCGATGACTCAACCTGAGTGTGGCAGCTAGAAGTCAGCCACAACCGGACCAGATGTGGGCCACATCTCAGAAATGGCATGGGCCAGATTTGTCCTAGATCTAATTATCTTATAATAAAGAAAATACTCAAATAATTGTATATATATAAATATAGAAATGTTATAAATTTAAATATTTATAAGTATAAATCAAAAACAAGAACAAATAAATATTATTATATATATATATATATATATATATATATATATATATATATATATATATATATATATATATAATAAATAATATATATATAAAATAAAACAGGCAGGGGTCCAGAAGGGGAGGGCTGCCAGAAACCAGAAGGCAGTCCATAGAAAACATTAGACCAAGGTCTACACATTAGGAACAAGGTCAAGGGCGAGCGAGTGTCAGAACCAGGAGAAGACAAGATCTTAACTGAATTCCAATTTAATAAAACAAAGTGGAGAATCAGATCAACTGTTTAAAATGAGAGCAGGGCAAAAGGGGAGTCCGTTGAACAGGCAGGGCGAACAAGGTCAAGGGCGAGCGAGTGTCAGAACCAGGAAACAATCTTCAGTTGTCTTGCTCGACGGCCTCCGTCCCTGTCTGCGGCAAGCTGCAGCCATCTTTTGATCCAATGTTCAATTTCTTGGTCTGTTGCAGTGGCAGTAAAGCGGTTTCTTCTGACAGCAGCTACTATGACACATATACGACCAACAGAACATAAGCAAATAATTATTGTTATTTATTATAAATCTATCATTTATAGGGAATTTTTTTTGCTGACACCAAACATGAATAAAATCACAATAGTTATTTTCACAAAGCCATACCATAAATTACAGTTTTTAGAGAGGTGTCTTTAAATGCAGCCTTTCCATTGATTCCCCATCAGTTAATCTGACGGGCCATGTCGTTTGAAAGAAGGAAGCTGAGACATACGCTTTCTTTGACTGTTGTGCCTCCCCTCAAGGCTAACGTGTTTATCTGTAAAAATAAATGTATGCACAAATGAAGAAACAAGCGTCAAAAATCATCCTTGCGCACACACACACACAACAGAGACAGGGGGAACAGGGTTAATGCCAGACATAAAATTAGAGAGTAGCTACACAGATGGTAGTAAATTCAGTCTACAGATATTTTGCTGTGATAATAACCAAATTGGCTATTCTAAAGGAACAGTAGACAATTAAGTTATTATTTGATTGAATATTTGAAAGTAGCATTCATTTCTGGCATGAAAAACATTGTTTTGACCCGTAATTATTAATTATTTATTAATAATACATAAGAGGTGTTCATACTTACAGAATGGCAAAAGGATGTTATGGGATTGTTCATCAACTCATTAGGATCCCAGGAACATGGGGTTCATCTGCTGTTTCGGTGCCTTTGTGAGGCACAGGCTTTCAGAGATAGAACCAGACGTAAGGATTAGTTGGGTATGCATTTAGTGTAGACGTTACGTTAAATAAATTGTAATCTATTGTGCTGACACATATTCATTGCCAAAGACAGGAGGCAACCAAAAGTATCCTAAACAGAAGTATTTGGAATCTAAATTCTGTTTTACAGTTTATAAGACAAAAAGATGGTTTACCTACTTTAAAAAGGCTCCAGAAGGTCTTGGGGTCAGCTGCTGCTGAATGGTGAGGGGCTTCACATGCAAGTTCATCTGCAGATCTTCGGCCCTTTGCCAACCATGATCTCACATAATTGTGTGGACTAAACTGCTGTAATGGTGGTCCTTTGCATTTCAGGAACACCAGGTTGGACAGTCTGTTGACAGCAAGGGAGTTCCTTTTGACTGTTTGAATGTCATTCATGCAACTGAAGGCTCTTTCACATTCACTGGTAGACACTGCAATTGTATGGACAGCTTTAAGAAGAGGCTTGAGGGCTGCTGGGGTCCGGGATGCCCTCAGTTCCTTGTACTCCCGAAATCCCTGGATGCTCTCTCTTCTCTCTATTTTAAATGTGTCACATAAGCGAAGGACCTCTGCTTCACCATGTTGTGTGTCCAGATTTCCCTCTGACCAAGTATATGGTTGAATAACCTTGAAGTTGGACATCAGTTTGCTTCCACGTCTATGTGAGGAACTTTCCTGTGTGCTAACATGAGAGGAAGTTGTTGTAGCTGTCCTGGATCTCATATTTTCCGCCATGTTGCGAAAGAACTGTCCTACATTTATCTTTACAATCCTTTGATTGTCACACAGTGATACATTCTGGAACAATTTTTCGGTTTCAGCTTGAAGAACAGTCTGTGTGTGGGGGCCAGGTGTTGAAACCATGGACTCAAACACCCGGATCTCCCGAAACAGCATCTTGTCTGCTTCAGGCAGTGTTGTGCCTTTCTTTTGAAGCATCCTTGAGAGATCACTCAGTTCTGTTAGGGCATCGTACATAACTCCAAGATTACACACGAAAGACACAGAGGTGAGAATGTCAAGGAGTCCCTTATATTTTGCTCTCTCTTGATTGAATCCCTGGTGTCATCATGAGCAGCACTAGAAAAGTGTGTCTGAAGCGCTCTGTAATTCTCCCAAACAGCCTTTACAGTCCTCTCACTTGAAGCTACCCAGCGGATTGACAAAACACGGCCAATGACAAGGAGACGCTGCCCAACACATTGTGCATGTTGATGCAATTCTCTTTGGTTTTTGGGTGAGGGATGATATAAAGTGTATAGCTTATCAAAAAAAAAATCTTGAAGTGATTAAGACCACTGACCTCCTTGAGAACATCCCCAACTGCCAATTCTAGGCGATGATTTAAACAGTGCCACACAAACAAGTCTGGGAATCTGGCACAAAGTTGTGTAGCCACCCCTGCTTTTCTGCCAAGCTTCACTGATGCTCCATCACATACAAAGGCCACAAAACACTCACCCAAAAAGTGGTCATCTAATCCATATGTATGGAGGCATAACAACAATGTATCTGTGATAGCATTTGCTGTGGTCCCTTCCAACTCCAGCAGGTCAAAAGAAAACGTGTCAGGTTCTGCGTCAGCAATAGCTGTCCGCAAACAGACAACCAACACAGTTTTCCCACTGATCGTCGTAGACTCGTCGATCAACAAGTACACTTTTCTTTTGTTTACAATGATGTCATCGACCATCTTTTTCCTCATCTCCATTACAATATGATCAATAATGTCGGCACATGCCTTGTCGGAGTGCAGAACTCGGCCCATGTTCACTCCGTTCTGGTTTGATCTCCGGTAACCTGTTTCCACCATAGTGCAGCTTATGTGTTTGGCCAGATGGAACACCGGTACGGTTGCGGTTCGCCTATTATAAACGAGGCTGCGAGTAACTGAGTATTCTGTGGGTCTAGCGATCTACCATTGGGTAGGTAAATTTAACCACTTGATTATTACGAGGTGGGTGTTTTTAAATTCATTCATTTATTAATTGTTTGTTTTCTTTAGTGCGTCAATCTGTTTGTGAGCGGATCATCTCAGTGGACTGCGGGGCAAAAGCTCCATAGACAACGTCGTTAAGACTGCATTGTTGTTTTGCTGCCATTAATACCACTATGTGACCGTTTTATTATTTTTATACAGTACTTTGTTTTTGTTGTTAACCTGCGTTTCTTTCACTTAGCAAGTGTGAGAGTGAGAGTCTTTGTGTGGAGTTTGGTGAGTGATGTGGTCTTAGGATACTCACTGCCCAGCTAGCTCCCTACTGGTAAGCCTCAGCCTGAAAGTGTCTTTTTGTTTTCTGTTCTGATGCACACCGAAGTGGTGTAAAACTCTGTCCCCCCTCAGTCAATAGCTTTTTATATATTTAAAATAATTATTATTGTGAAAATAAAGTATTTTTGTATTCAGATCCACGTCTCTTGTCCTCTGTGGTAGCGAACCTGTGTGTTCTTGTGAAATTTCCCAGTTCAGTGAAACGGGATGGCGTAGTCTGCTCTTTATTCTGCTATACTTTTCTCATAAGAGTAACTTTTGCCCTTCCACCACCTCGCCACACATAGATTGAACTTGCCTGCACAGCTTATTCGATCGGGTCTGTCTGTCGATCGATTGCTCCTGTCTGTCTCGCTGTGACTCTGCTGCTGCTGTGAGTTTGTTTGCTGCGTCTAAGCCTCGTATTAGCTTCGTATTTCTTTCTGTTTTGAACCATCATTTACTATCATTTCTAGTTGTTTATACTACTAAATACAGCTTACCCAACATCTCAGATTAACCTGACATTGCTAGCTTCCATTATTGTCAGCACAACACGGTAACTCGCTAGCCTTTTAACGCACCACCCGTGCGCTCAGTTATTTATTTTTCTCTTGCGCGCCCGCGCCTTTGAGTTCATAAAAGCCCAGGTGAGTAAGAATCAGTCAACAAACACGGTGAGTAATGTCTTGTCCTGTTATTGTTACCTGCACTTCATGTCACATGTTTACCATAGTCTTTACTATAGCCTCTGTCGGCAATATAGGATTTATATGTGATAAATGCAAGGAGACAGTCAGGCTGACGGAGAAGATTTCAGAACTAGAGACACGCATCCAAACTTTAATCGAGAATAGTAAGAAGAGTGCTAGAGCTTTAGATACTATTTTGGATGCGCCTAGCCTAGTGAACACTTTACACGAGTCTATTCCGTTCCGATAACAAATCGATTTGGCCCGCTCAGTGAAACACCCACTGAGAATTATGCTGATTGTGCCCTGGTAATTGGTGATTCGATCACACGGAACGTGAAAATAGAGACACCAGCCACTATAGTCACATGTTTGCCGGGAGCCAGAGTGCCTGACATCAAAGCAAATTTAAAAGTGCTGGCTAATGCTAAACGTAAATTCTCTAAGATTATTATTCACGTCGGCACTAATGATGTTCGACTCCGCCAGTCGGAGATCACCAAAATTAATATTAAAGAGATGTGTGAACTTGCAAGTACGATGTCAAGCACTGTAATTTGCTCTGGCCCCCTTCCTGTTCGCAGGAGTGATGAGATAGTTAGTAGATTGTGTTCACTCAATGGCTGGCTGTCTGGGTGGTGTCCGCGAAATAATATAGAATTCATAGACAATTGGAAAAGTTTTTGGGGCAAACCTGACCTGTTGAAAAGAGATGGTATTCATCCCTCCTGGGATGGTGCTGCTCTTCTCTCTAGTAATTTGGCTCATAGTCTTAGAGATAAAAAAAATGACAATCTGGGCCTCAGGTCAGGAAGCAGACAGACTGGCTTAACCGACCGTCTGCTAGCGGCCTCACGTCACCAAGGTCAGATAAATCCCATCACATAGAGACTCTTTCACCTAGATATCATCATATAGAGACTGTGTCTGTTCCCCGAACTTGGAAATCCAAAAAATGTTCAAACCCATCTAAGGTTAAATATTTAATTGATGTTCAACAAATAAAAAACAGATATAATACGGATGAGCAAAGGATAAAAAGCTTGGGTTGCTGAATATTCAATCTCTTACTTCAAAAGCGCTAATAGTTAATGATATGATTACAGATTATAACCTAGATGTGCTGTGTTTGACAGAAACCTGGCTAAAACCAAACGATTACATTGCTTTAAATGAGTCAACCCCACAAGATTACGGTTATAAACATGAACCTCGTCTGAAACGCAAAGGAGGAGGTGTTGCTGTAATTTATAGTAATATTTTCAAAACCACTAAGAAATCTAGTTGTAAATATAATTATTTTTAAGTGTTGGTGCTTAATGTAAAAATATATAGTGTAAACGATAAATCACGTTTGAAAATTCTGCTGGCTACTGTATACAGGCCACCAGGGCACCATACAGACTTTATTAAAGAATTTGCGGACTTTCTATTAGAATTAGTATTGGTTGCAGATAAAGGACTAATTGTTGGTGATTTTAATATACACATAGATAATGAAAAAGATGCATTGGGATTGGCATTTAAAGACATTGTAAACTCAATTGGAGTTAGACAACACGTGTCAGGACCTACTCATTGCCGTAATCATACTCTAGATCTAATACCATCACATGGAATAGATGTTGATGCCGTTGAAATACTGCAGCAGAGCGATGACATCTCCGATCATTATCTAGTCTCGTGTAAATTACATTTAGCCAAGTCTGCAAAGCCGACTCTGTGTTATAATATGTTAGACCGATCACTTCTGCTACTAAAGATTGCTTTATCAATAATCTTCCTAATCAGTTTCATCATCTCAGCATCCCGGATAGCTTAGAAGAACTTGATATTGCAACAGAAACTTTTAACTCTCTCTTTTCCAGCACTTTAGACACAGTTGCTCCGCTGCGCTTAAAGAAGATTAAAGAACATAGTCCAACGCCGTGGCACAACGAGCACACTCAGGCCTTTAAGAGAGCAGCCAGAAAAATGGAGCGCAACTGGAAGAAAACAAAACTAGAGGTATTTCGGATTTCATGGAAGGAGAGCTTGATTGCTTACAGAGAGGCTTTAAAAGCTGCTAGATCTGCTTATTTTTCAACCCTATTAGAAGAAAATAAACATAATCCTAGGTATTTATTTGAAACAGTGGCTAAACTAACGAAAAAGAAAGCTTCAAGCCCAGAAGTTTCCAAGCAACACAGCAGTAATGACTTTATGAACTTCTTCACTTATAAGATCGATAATATCAGGGACAAAATTATAACTATGCAACCGTCTAATACAGTATCGCATCAGGAAGTGCATTGTAGTCTCCCTGAGGGAAAATTTGATTCATTCATTGCTATAGGAGAGTAAATTTTGCAAACTCGTCAAATCATCTAAATCGACAACGTGTATGTTAGACCCTATACCGACTAAGCTGCTGAAAGAGATGCTTCCAGATGTCATAGATCCTCTTTTTAATATCATTAATTCATTTTTGTCTCTAGGATACGTACCAAAAACCTTTAATAAGCTAGCTATGATTAAACCGTTTGTTAAAAAAACGCAACTTGATCCTACAAAATTAGTTAATTACAGGCCTATCTCGAATCTGCCTTTTCTGTCAAAGATATTAGAAAAAGCAGTATCCTCACAACTGTGTTCCTTTCTTGAAAGAAATGATATCTGCGAGGATTTTCAGTCCGGATTTAGATCGTACCATAGTACCGAGACAGCTCTCGTTAGAGTCACAAATGATTTGCACTTATCATCCGATTGTGGTTGTGTCTCTCTATTAGTATTACTTGATCTTAGTGCTGCATTTGACACCATTGACCACAACATCCTTTTAAATAGACTCGAACATTATGTTGGTGTGGCGAGGTGGAGAAATAAACAGGATCAGTGCTAGTGGACACTAAAGGCCCAAATACTAAAATGAAATAGAGCTTTCTAATAACCGACTACGCCACTCTGATATCACACAGAGAATAATTATGCTTTATAAGGCACGCAAGTTGTTTACACTAATGAAGAACAGAGACGTGAATATCATACAAAATAATTCTTTATTAACAATAAAATCGAATTTAAAATGAACTGGGCGTGCCAGGCAGGACATGCCACACCAACTGATCGTTTATGTGATCAGTGAAGGGAACATGGTCATTTAACAAATGCTCAAAATGACATACGATTACACTACTTTCAAGAGCTTTGGCTGAGGGCTCAAGAACAGCTAATACCTACACGCACACACTCTGGAGTAACTCGCACCACTGCACACAAAATCCGTGCATCTCACTGCACACCGCACCCTGTGTTCAAACCATCACCGATACGCAGAAAACGAAAGGGAGGATTCCCGGCTGGAGCCCCCAGCGTCTAGCAAAAGAAACTCACACTCACTCAAACACACAAACACACGCTCCCACAATAAAGAAAATGATTCCAGAATAAATCTAATTAATATAAACACAAGAAAATATTGATAATAAACCAAAACACTCGCCTGGGAACAATAGCTCCCACTAATAAATAACTTCAAAACAAAGAAACAAAAAAAGACAAATTATAACATCATCATTCCACTCGTAAGACACAAACCAGAACTAATAATCAGGATGAACAGGCAAGGTAGAAATAAACTGTAGGACAACGGCGATTCTTCGCATTAAAGAGGCCTTGTGAATAGAGAGCAAAAGGTTTGCACGAAGGATCTCAAACACCTTGTTAGAAATGAATTGAGTCCAACAAAAGTGCCCCAGTCATCTGTCTTTAGTTAGGCATGCATGAACAATCTTCCAGCGCTGGAGAGAGAAGATTCTCTGATCTCAGACAATAATAATAATTCATTAGTTTACCATAGATATAGGAAAAGTATAAGGGGGAGTAAAATAAATATCCACCAATAAAACCATACATTACATCATGTTAATTAAATTAGGAACTCCAAGGCACTCGAAATGTGTGAAAAAAAGTTCACACCCTGACGAAGGCATGTAGCCGCAACGCGTAGGTGGATCTGTCACCATTTTTAATGTTTAGAGCCATTCATCAAATAAAGGCTTTTTAACTTTTTTTCACACATTTCGAGTGCCTTGGAGTTCCTAATTTAATTAACTAGATTCTGTATCCCATCCAAAGAGCACCGAGACTTTACACCCTGAAGCAGCACTTCTATTTGCATTCTTTGCTTTCATACATTACATCACATAGGATCATATAGCATAGTTATACAATACATCTAAATTTGAAAGTCATGTGTCTAGTATCTGTAAAACCGCATTTTTCCATCTTAAAAATTGTGAGGAAATAACAGGAGGATGCAAGATGCAAGTACAACTCAGTTTATTATAGTTTGGTCAGATGTAAAGACACAGGTCGGGGACAAACACTCAGGTGGCAAACGAAGCAGGGACGAGATGGCGATCCGGTGGTGGTGCGGAGGTCAGCGTGCTCGAGTGAAACCCAGGAACTGTGGAACATCCAGACGACACGAAGAACTGACGAAATCCAGATGAAGAACTATACAGACAAGGCACGAGAACAGGACACACACCGAGGAACAACCACAACGATCTGACAACATGAGAGGGAAATTACTGGGCATATAAAGGGAACTGGAATTAATGACAGCTGGTGACACTAATCAACACAACGAGTAACCACACCCACACAATTACACTCACTCAGACACATCAGCATGAGACAGCCGATTCATGAACCGTGACAAAAAATATATCTAAATTACGTCATATGCTCTCAATGAATAATGCAGAACAATTAGTTCATGCGTTTATGACCTCAAGGCTAGATTATTGTAATGCTCTACTGGGTGGTTGCCCTGCACGCTTAAGCAAACTACAGCTGGTCCAAAACGCAGCCGCTCGAGTTCTTACCAGAACCAGGAAGTATGACCATATTAGCCCCATTCTGTCAACACTGCATTGGCTGCCTATTAAACATTGTATAAAAATATTGCTGATCACTTACAAAGCACTAAATGGTTTAGCTCCGCAGTACTTGAGCGAGCTCTTAACGCATTATAGTCCTTCACGTCTATTGTGATCTCAAAATTCCGGCCAGTTAATAATACCTAGAATATCAAAATCGACTGCTGGCGGTAGATCCTTTTCCTATTTAGCACCAAAACTTTGGAACAGTCTTCCTAACATTGTCCGGGAAGCAGACACACTCTGTCAGTTCAAATCTAGACTAAAAACACATCTCTATGACCTAGCATACACATAACACATTATAGACTTCTATAATTCAATGTTAGGCTGCATAGTTTAGAACAGCCGGGACTGGGAACACTTCCCGTAAATCCTGATGTACTTGGTACATCATAAGAAGGATGGCGTCTACGCTAATATTAGTCTCTCTGTCTATCCCGAGGTTTACCGCTGTCCACCGGAACCAGGCCGTATCCAGATCTGATGAAGGACCAGCGCCAGGACACGACGACACTGCTGACCTGAAGTTTCAACCAGTCTCTCCTCCTCTCCACTCCAACTTCAACCAACCGGAACTGGACAAATTCTCTGATTCATTCTGAACTTCTGACCTGTAATGCTCCTGAATCATAATCATCCACTGTTCACTCATTGGCCAGAGGAGAACTGGCCCCCGACTGAGCCTGGGTTCTCCCAAGGTTTTTTTCTCCATTCTGTCACCTGATGGAGTTTTGGTTCCTTGCCGCTGTTGCCTTGCCTTCTGGCTTGCTAAGTTGGGGACATTTAATATTCAACAATATTATAGATCTGCCTTAAGGTGGACGATGATGAAATTGTTTTATTTTATTATTATTTTCATGTTATCACTGTGAAGCTGCTTTGATACAATCTGTATTGTAAAAAGCGCTATATAAATAAAGGTGACTTGACTTGACTTATTGCGGGCTGCCATCTCCGCTATTTCGGCTGCCTTAATGTTTGCTTTCGAATCTCTGTGGTCTTTAAATTTTTTGCGCAGTGACTGCTGTTGCTTCGCCTTGTCTGTACCAAAGGCTTGAATTAAACATTCCCTGTATTCTCTTGACAACTTCAGTCCCCTCTCTGTCTGGGCAGCAAGTGACGGGATACTGCTACATGTTTTGCAGCCCAGATTGTTATTTTTTAAAACGAGCCAGCTGTTCGTGGAGCAAAAATAAATAATTTGGTCACTTGACCAACAGTCAGGCCATCCGTGTGACCAACAGTCAGGCCATACGTGTGTTTCGTTACTCACGTTATTGTTGACGTCGGTGTCATTGACTAGGGACGCGTTAAAATTGGTAGCTGCAGACTCCTCATTAATGCTAGCTGTTCTGCTCACATCAACGCTAACGGTATCCGATATTTCTGGTTGAACAATTCTGTTGACGTGTCTGGCACACGCGTTCTTTTAGAACCTTTCTGAAGCCAGGCTGAAAAGTGCAGGTACGCTGAAGTGTAAAATGTAGAAGTGCCGGTACTGCGTACCGGTGAGTACCGCCCCACTTCGAGCACTGCCATAATTAGTGGATTACTGCCCTTAAACAGTCAAATTAGTAAAAATTCTATCAAAATGCCCTTCTTGGTTCAGTTAAACATGGTCAGTTTTAGAACTTAAATAGTTGTGAAAGATAACGCATGTTGTGTAACAGTATTTTGGATATATGGGTAAATCTGTAAGATTTGAATGTTGTGTTAGTGAACTGATACAGTATATACTTACAACTTAAAGGTGCTGTATGGAGTTTTCAGCGGCATCTAGCGGTGATGTTTCAGATTGCAACCAATACGTTTACAAGCGAGTGCTCATGCGCATGCTTACTTTTGTTTTTTATTATTATGTGGAGTTTGTGTTGGAGTCTGTGTTGTCCTAGTCGTTTCCTAGTATTAACAGACTCCATGTCATAAAGTAGCAGTGTCGTCGCTGTTGAGTGCAAAGTCAATAGACGAGGTGAGAGGCTCGGGAGCGCGCATGCAGGTCTCAGTCACGTCACTGGATTTCGCGGCAAATCCGACCCGGAGCATCACATAGAAATAGGAATACTTGCTTTCAGAGGTAATCGCAAAACCCGCCACGTGGATAATTTTATTGTGAGATTACAACCCCTTCACACACAGGTACTAAAAAATTGATTCATTTTAGTAGAAAAACTCCATACAGCACCTTTAAGATTTCTGCCTCTAAAGAAAACAAAAAAAACAAAAAAAATGTCTGAAGTGTGGTGTGCGATTTCTTGCTGTAAAGGATAATTAGTGGGAAAGGTCAAAGTTTAGCAGTAACTTTTAGCACATAAGCAGATAATAGGTCTCCTTCATGAAACACGAGCAGAACGAATTTGTGTAAATCGTGTGTAAAGTGGTTCTGGCGTAAATTTTCAGATTCATTAAAATGTTCGTATTTTCCAAATGTTAGTTGGTACGAAATAAATCTACACCTGCTCCCAGCCACGCATAAATAGTGCGTTTAACATCCGAACATTTCGCTCATTAATAAGGCTGCATTTGAATTAACTTTAATCAGGTACATATTTACACAGCATTTTGAAAAAAATATGATATATAGTAATTACATTCGTTTTTTCTTTTATTATGAGAGCCAGTAATAGCATCTGCAAACAGAACACTTTAATCCATTTGCTGGGTGGAATTTGACAACAGGCGTTCAACAAAAATCTTTTAAATAAACATTTGGTTAATTGGCACATATTGTGTTTTTGTCTTTATTGAATGTTATTGAAAGTTAGTCATTGTCACATTATGAATATTTTCTTGTGAACTTCAGAGAAGATCCAGGTATATTCACAGATGGTTCTTTAAGATGGTAAGAGTCCGGGTCATTTAAAACCTTACATTTAAATGAGCTTTATATACTCAACATTTATTAAATCAAGGTCGCTACATGTACAGGATATCAACGATGAATTAATGTTTGATGCTTTGAAAAGAATAACATGCATTCATATTCAGACACACCTGTTAACGTGTCTTCACACAGCTTCACTGAACAGCATCCAAATGGCATTTTAATTCAGAAGTGTGTATAATTGGAGGAATATTGATACATTTAAAAGTTTATTTCATTTATTTAGACAAAATCATTATTTCTATTCATATTCCAATAAACTGTGATCTGATGAGCAGAAGTGACTTCTAGCGATTGCTGTTATGATCAAAGTAGGTAGGTGTGGTGTCATAATTTTAAACTACAATACAGTCGTTTTTTAATTCAATTTTTTTTACATAACTATTTTAAAGAAATATTTATAAAACAATACAAATGAATTATAATTTAACACACTTGAATGATTAGTTTAAACAAAAGGAAAATGCAGTATGATCGATGAGGTTATTTAAATATCATCCCATAAACTGTATAAGCACACCATAGCAACCATATAGAGTACCCTAGTAACCATACAAACACATGAATAAGCCATATCTCAGCACCAGAACATCGTACAGACATGGCTGTTTGGCTCGTACGCAATCATGTATAGTTTAACACAGTTAAGTACGAATGTGCAGCGCGATCATTGGGGTATCAGAGTGCCTGAGTGTAAAGTAACTGCTCATGCATACTCTACTGGGTCCTTCACAGAAACGAGTGAGTTGTGCCATTTAAAACAATAAAAATAATATAATATGCACTAGGGCTGTTTTCGACTAAGGATTTTCATAGTCGAATCTGATTCGTTCGATTTTGCCGTAGTCGACTGATAGTCGAACTTTTTTCTTTTTTTTATATATAGCAGCTAGATTTTTTTCCATTTCAAACAAAAGAGCTAAAAAAAAACTAAAAGAAAAACATGGTGTGTAACAAATACCTTTTATTAATTTAAAGCCAGATGAACAAAACATATCACACATCAAACATCAGAAAAGTTCACATAAAATAGGAACACATTGGCTTCAAAAACAACAACGTGCCAAAACATGCCTTTATCTCTCACTTAGGAACCTATTTCTTGGCTTTTAATTCACAGTTCACACTCGGGAATCCGAGTATAAATAAATAAAATTAAACTTAGCGCAACAGCCTGGCACTAGTCCAAAATGTCATAAACATTTTCAAAATACAATAAGCCTGCCTGAATAAATAAAAACAATTACACAACAAAGAAAATAAACATAGGCCTAATATAACTAAGTCATAATCGAATGGGCTTCAGAAAGTGCACATGCAGCAAAAAGAAAAAGGAAAGGATGTCTTCGTTGCTGAGACGCTTCGCGCGCAGCCTTCAGCTTGCACTTAACTTTATTTGGGTCATCTTTAACCTTCTCGAAATACTCCCACACTTTTGATGATTTTTTAGAAGCCATTGTGAGCCAATAAATCCGTAAATGCTAACAAATGCGGTCCGGACGTTAGGCATGTAGTGTGCTGCTGCTCATTGGTTACATAACACTCAGCACCGCCGCTCCCACCACGCGCATCACGCGCTGTGCCCAAGAGCTGAGGGGGCACCAAAAAAATAGCCTAATGAGAAATAAATAATTATAATGCTGATATTATTTCAGTATAGAAATACAGACATCCCAAAGGAAGTTCCGGGAGTCTCCCGCATATTGATAGCGGCTCACTGATGCCCGCGAATTAGTTAAAATCTCCGGAATCTAGAGCGAGCGCGCCCGCGAGACAGAGACTGTGCTCCAAACCGCATAGCGCGTGCACGGCAGAGAGAGCAAGAGACCGCACGCGTGTTCCTCATGAAGACGAAGTTTCTCGGGGTAGGGGGCATCATAAATAAATTATGCAATTATGCTTAGGGCACCAAAATGGCAGCGGCTCTGATAACACTTCCCTACTATTCGACCATGAGGTTCATAGTCGAATCAGACCTCTCCGAATTGAATCGTCAAATCCTCGACTATTAGAAGTCAGCCCTAAGATGCACTGTTACTCAGAATTTAAATTACAGCTTGAGATGCATGATATTTTAATTAGCTGCCAGCAGGATAAGAAGCACGTTCAGGGACACGCAGACGGTTGTCGTGGTAACGAACGCAACTGTGCTGAGCCTTCGGGTGAAATCACAAAACAAAATGCACACTAAAGTGTCCCTGCTTCATACACAACTGATGAGCATATTCGGTTTGGATGAGTAATAAAAAAATTAAAAAAAACGATATGAGTGCGGATTAGAACCCAGAACCTTTGCATGGCAAAAATTCAACCACTGGCCCATTAATGTCCACAGGTAACAGGCGCACATCTATGGATTTACTCACACGAACATTCACAAAATCAACACTATAACTAGTAGATCTTATTAAACGATAAATTCAACCCAATGTACTATTTCTGGACATCGTAACGTGTTTTTTTTTTCACCCGAAAATTGTTATTGTATAGGCTATATTTATATATTCACAGATGATACTTTAAGATGGTATAAGAGCGTTATTTAAAAGCGTAAAATTAGTCTAAACCATATTACCATATAAACACCGCAACCAGTGTCACAAATCATAAACATCAGTTCATAACCAGTTGGCATAAATGTGCAATATAATTAATTGATTGCGAAGTGCTCTGAAGTGCTGTTGGGTGGGGCCGTCTGTAAGATGCGCAACAGCCAATCAAATGTGACTAACTAAATCATAAATACTGGCAGTAAATTGCTGTTCCCTCACTCTTCTTTGAGATGGCACCACCACGCGTTTGGATTGTCGGCAGCTCTATCGTCCGCAGGCTGCATTCTCACATCTGTGAGCAGGGCCTGGAGGAAAATTTGGATCTATGCTGTGAGATAACCTGGGACGGCAGAGGAGGTAGACTCTGGGAGCAGCTGCTTCAAACTCTACGTTCTCTACGGGCCAGAGCTCCACCGCCAGACATCCTCGTTATCCACTTGGGCGGGAACAGTATGTGCCGGGCCAGAGCTCCACCGCCAGACATCCTCGTTATCCACTTGGGCGGGAACAGTATGTGCCGGGAGGGCCGTGACCGCCTGGGTTTCCTTCTGGAAATAAAGCGCGACCTGGGTAAATGTTTCCTAATGTTTCCCAGTACCAGGCTGGTATTTTCCCACATTCTGCCCCGTCTGAGTTGGAGAGGTCAGACTGGCAGGACTGGTTACGGTTTGGAATGGAGCCGGCGGTGGATCAACGGAAGGTGTCTGCTTTCTTGGCAGAGAGACAGATGCGCTGCATTCGCCACAGTAACATCTGTCTAGCGATGGAGTCCACCTGAGCCCAGAGGGAAACCAGCTTCTGCTGAGCAACCTCAGGGAAGCTCTGCAGGTGGAACTCCAAAGTTAAAGCCACCAAATGTCCATTTAAAGGCAATGACTTTTAAGAGCCACCCACTCATTCAAATAAAGAGCATTTTTACAAGTGTTTGAAATTATTTGTTCTTCACATTGCTTGAGGTCAAAATACAGGATTTTTTTTTTTTTATAAAAAGTTCGATGGCACACACATCTAAAAGTAATCACAGAAAATGTGATTTAAACCATTTTAAGCGCGAAATGACTCGCACGCTGTTTTATGTTCTACGCACACCCAAACCGTGCAAACAGAAAATGTGACTTTAAACCATTCAAGAATCGTGCGCTGTTTTCTGTGGAACATCCGAAACGTACATACAGAAAAAAGTGATTTTAAACCATTCAAGTGCGAGACGACTCACATGCTGTTTTCAGTGCTGCAAGCATTTTGGATGCGTGCAACTTTTAATCAAATAATTCATTGCTTATTTTTTCGAAGTGAACTCATTTGTTTTTTGCAGTCAAGCTTCATGTCAAACCATTTTCTTTTCATTTCTGGGACTGTTCGATTAACAGATGAAACTCCATTAACTGCATCTGTAATATGCTGCCAAGCTTCTTTTAGGACCTGATACGCCACTATGTACGCTTGAAAATAAAATGTGCCGTTTTGAATGAACTTCTGAGAATGAGAATGAGTGAATTCATTAACACACACACATTTCACTATCACATCTGACATTTACGAAATATTTGTGAATCAGGAGAAGAGTTTTCGGGAAGGTCTCTTTACGCGCAAATCACTCACATATTTACTCGTATATTTACGAATGTTTCATGAATGAGACCCAATGATTCTACAATAATTTGGTGTGTGGCGATCGAAAGTGAATGATGATAATGTACTGACAAGCAAGGTTTGCGCTATAGAGAATGGGCAACTACGTCATGACGCAGTGCATTCTGGGTAGCTGCGGCCATCTTTGAGGACACGGCTGTTGTAACACCAAGAGGCAGTTGGTGGCGGTAATTCTTTGTTTGCCAAACGAGGTTGTATAGAGTAGAAGAAAAAAGGTAAACAAACACACATGGACCGTGCGAAGATCAAGGTTATCTACGAGAGAAGCTGAACAAGGAAGCAAAGGAGCGCTACTTGGAGAAAATAAAGGCAATTAACGGGCTCGATCCGTACGAACACAAAGAGTGGTCGACTGATCTGAACAAGCTACCGCAAACAACATTTCCTGACGTTTTTTCTTACCTTGTTTGTGGTGTGAGCGCATACACATTTGAGCAGTTCCGAAATTATAAATCTCTTGAGGCTCATCACCACTTTACTAATGGTCGGGTTCAGGACCTGGAGATTTACAAACTCCACGACCAGAAAATCGTCGTTCGCACAAAGGTAGGTAATCACCACGCACACCTCTCTGTCACCATACTAAACTCAACAACAACACTGCAAGTTAAACTCTGCGTCATATATATTTTCTTTTTTACTTAGGAAACACTGGCTGATTGATTAGTCTGTGCTTGCAGTTGTCTGGATACCTGCACATCCAAATAACTTCACACTCAAGTGTTAAGTTGAGATGAACGGTTACAGATACATAAAGTAACAGTTACATACGTTATATAGATTCCTTCCTTTATAGCTATGCAGCCAGCTAACTTAGTTTTGCAAAGTTAGCTAGTTACAAGTTAGCTAGTTACAACCGAGTGCTGGCTGCATAAAGTTAGCTACAAAATTAAGTTTGTATGGGCAGCTAGCGGTAACCACATGTGGCCAGTGGCGTCAGGTACTGGAGGGAACTGTATGAAGCACCAACAATTATACTAACGTTCGACTACGCCAGCCGGTATATACCGGGAACTACCAGCCCCAGAACAGGGGGCGCACAGGTTCGTTACCGAAAATGGGTGAGCAGAGAGACATAGGCCAGGAAGTACAAAAGTTAAAATCATCAATGCATTAACATCTCGAGGGCGCTATATTCACATGTCAAAAATAAATAAAATTAAAACCAAAAGGAACACCTTACAAAACTTCCATATATATATAAAAAAAAATACTAAATACAAAAAGAACAAATACACAAGAAAGCGTAAGGGAGGGAGATGGCCTGCTGTTGTGACCCTCAATTCACACACCACGCTTAATACCCACACACACCCACTCTGGTGAGGTCAAGTCAAAGAAGCACAGCACTCAATGTGAACACCTTAAAACAGCAGCTAAACCCCTCCTCTATACACTTTCCCCACCACTCCAATTACAAAGAAGAAAAGGACCAACAATAAACACTAATGATTAGCTGGTACTAACCAGCCCCAAATAAAGGTCAACAGTTCACAAACATGAAAAGAAAATACACAAGGACAATATTCAAATCAATCTAGAAAATACACAAAAACAATATTCAAATCAATCTAACCTTGTAACTCAAAATAAATGAATAAAATTACATCACATACAATACACGCATAAATAAGCACAAAACAAAAAGTAAAGTATCAATTCTCAGCAAAACCTGAAACAAATCAAAAGAATGAAACTACGATCGCCCGCACACTCGAAGGACAAGCCAGACAGAAAACAACCATGCGTCCACTGTTACTCTCACTCTTCGGCGAGCAATCGTCCGGGCCCGCTGTTATAAAACACACACAAAGTTCCCTCCAACAAAACGACGACCGCAATAAGCCCAGGCAAAGCAGCAGTGCGTTACATCAACAGACGCGCATCTCGTCCCATAATATAGAGGTGAAACCCTTTATCCGGTCGCTCAACCTGTCAAATATGAAACAGAAAAATTACTAATAAAATAAAAAAAGACAAGCAAACCACGCAAATAGCTCTTGTACATACCGGAAGATGTTCACAACGCGGTGCTACGCACGGTCGCTGACCATAACACGCAGTGGGTTGTTCGTTGACGAGCTACACAAAGACTTAAGATAGTAAACAAACATTCCATTGACAAAAATCCTCCTTAAAACAAACATACCAACCTCAAAGCCAGGGGCAGCCTACGCACAGCAGCACAACACAGAGACGGCATTACAAATACTCTCCCATTCATAAATGGCAACTTCCGTAAAGGGGCGGTACGGGTGACAACACATCCCAAGTGATAAAAACCTCCCCATTTTATACCATGATACCAGACTGCTGATAGGTTCAATATTTTCACATGACACTGGCCAATGATCAACACAGGTACACTTCACCCTCCTACACACATAACAGTTAAAGGTGTTGTAATGATAACTTACCTGAGTGAAAATGTCGTGAACACACGAACATGTGTCGGGAAATGTTGCTGAAGGTGATGTTTGTCCGTCTTACAGCTGCTACCCATGCCATGCGACGCCTCTTTTTTAACCCTGCAACTTGAGTTCCATTGCTTTGTTTCCAAGCGGGAAAGCTGAAAAATCATACTCCATTGTTTATACGTTTCCCACGCCGATCGTGAGAACGATTGTGACAATTTATTATGCAGCATGCGTTCACCATTCTGTCGTGTTTCTAAATATATAGTTTCTAAGATTAATCACTTCTCAAATATACCACCACCTACAGTCTACCGCAAATACTACGCTGCTACAACTACGTTTCTCCCGTAACTTCCGTCCGTGTCCTAAAATCCCACAATGCTTTGCGTTACTGTGATCAGCTGACGTCACGATCACAAGCTCTATTGAGGCTTGTACAGCCTCTCGAGAAATCAAACCAAATGAGTGCAGCACACACAAAGAAACTCAGTAAACATACTGCGATAAAAATTCTACATTTATTTCTATAACAGCCCTATAAGTGTCTCATTATTCAAATGTAATTTATTGATCAATGTTAGAATTTAAAATGACAGATGAAGCATACATTTAATAAGATTAGGGGGAAAATGTCAGATTTAGATACATCAAAGCTGATTGGACACTGATGAGAATATTGCTTCAAAATAAATTATATTTACAACACAAAAAAATCCTAGTGAATGACCAATTTACTTGGCTGAAGGACAAGCACATGACAAGGCTTAATGTAGAGCCCCGCTTTATTTGAATCAATTGTATTGCCGCATTGTTTTTATATAATTATGTATTTTAATTAGGGATGCACTGAATTTACAATTCTGGGTCAAAACCGAAACTTCTGGATGCATTGGCCGAAAACTGAAACTGAAAAGATTTTTTTCTTTTTTAACAATTATTAATCTAATTTTAAATTTGTTAGACTTTTAATGAAATAATCAATAATTTTACTGAATCTGAAAAAAAAAAAAAATACAAGTCAATAAAATAAAATAGCCACAATTATATTTAAAGTAAGTAGTAAAAATTGGACAGAAAATAGGCCCATATTAAAATAATATTAAATATCAATATATTATTCTTTACTTAGTTCTATGCAACAGAATCAGATTTATTTTTTGACCAATTATCAAAATACAGTATAGTCCTTGAAAGATATTATCAGAGCATGAAAGCAGAGCATAATCAACCGATTACAAAAAATCATCGTTTATGCCAGCCGTACTAAATTAAAAGTGTATTTCCAAAACTGATTATAGTATTCCTTATGAATCCACACAAAAAAAATTTGTTAATTAAACATATTAATAGAACTATAACTGTTGCACAAATTGGCCAATCTTACATTCCCTGATGGGGATGATTTGCACTTCTGGCGCTGCTGCACTGTTAGCAATTGATGTAATTTCTACAGTAAATCTTACAACAATGTATTGTATTTGTGTTTTTACTGTAAGTGGCAATGCATCATGGGAAATTAATGGACAGTCCTGTATTATTATTGTAACTACACTGTACACGCAGAGTTTTACAATGGTTTCACAGCCACCTCGTTGCATCATGGAATCACCGCGGTCTGAATTTTGAATTTTTAGGCGGTTAGTTCTAAACGAACATTCTGGGACTAAGCCATCATTCAAGAAGAAGCAAACATTCTGGGACGAAGGTAAGTTAACTTCACGTTATGTAACTTACTGTTACCCTTACATGTGTATTTTTATATCATAGATATAACGTTATTAGTTCTGCTTATCTGAGTGGATGGTGACGGTTTCGTCTGCTTTGATTAGCTAACATAAAGTCAGCTGACCCCTTATGTGGTTTAGCTAAATTGGAAATAGGGCATGGGCAGAAATTGGTGCTTTTATGATAAGGTAGCTAACGTTATTAACACGTCTCTTCCTCCATCAGTCCATTGAAATCAGGTATGTACTGGTAGTTGCTAACGTTAGCTACCTTGTTCATTACAAATTGATGCTATTTTTAATCTGCCTGAAGTAATGTCAACATGGTTCTTTCACTGTTTGGATGGATTGGCTAGCTAGCTCGACTGTCATTTAGGGCTGTCAACAAATATTCTAAATTCGAATATATATTCGAATAGTTTTAAAAACAGAATTTCGAAGGTGAAAATTAATATTCAATTGTGGAAAAACATGCCCGTGGTAGCAGAGGCACGGCTGTCTGCTTTCCGAATGGGCGCGTTGCCTGGGATATTGCATGAATAAGGTAGATACAGCACTTTCATGCACTGCAGGCTCCCAGTGGTTTGATTATTTACCGTTTCATGTTAAGGAAAAGTTCCATGTTTAACGTTAAGTTACCACACAGCTCGCTCGGAGCGTTCAATGTCGGTTCTATATACTGTAAAACTTCAATTAATGTTAATATTTGTTTCAATCACTGAATGAAGCCTGCTATATTTGGGACAAGAGTCACGACCTTAAATTGCTTGCACAAAACTCTTGATCAGCACTCAACATTTGTTTATTGTTGTAGTTCGTTTAAACCGTTATTTGCAGAGAGCGGTGAGGGCGAGAGAGAGAAAGAGTGCCTGCGAGCGAGAGTGAGGTCTGCGGTCTTGGCCATTACATGTTTTTGTGTAGTAATACGTTGTCAAATAGGTTTAAACTTAAATAAACTACCTATACAAGTAGTTATGTCTCTTTGTATTAATTTGTCCTGTTAATGACGTAATGCGCATCATTGACAATGCGCAACCAGATGTTCTAATAAATGTTTTTTTTTAGAGCGAATATTCGAACGTTATTTATGAGCAATTTTTCTGTTTGTGATCTAGCTAGATAAGGTGTCAAATCTGTTAACTGAACTGCGCACGTGCATCTTAATGTGGCCGGATAAGTGATTTGGCCTGCCGATTGGTCCTTGTTGAGTGGGGCTTGGATACTCCAATAGGGGGGAAGCGGCCGTAATATTTAAGGACCCTTATTTTGACGGGTTTACGGGTCCTCGTAGGTCTGGGTTCTTCACTTCCGGGCAGTTTGTTTCGGTTCTCGGCCCCCTTTAAGGTATGTTTACACTCTCTTTCTGGTGGTGTAGATACACGGATTACTTTAGTAATGTGCTTCATTTATAGTTTATTTATAGGCGGATCTTTTGTGACGTCATTGTTTATGTTTGTCGCGTTGCATCATGGTACTCGTGTGGCAGGAAACACGAGATACCTGTAATTTGATTGTTTTGCACGTTTGGAGGAGGATTTAGAGAAGAGGATGGTTCACTATTGCTGTGTGGTCGATTGTACGGCTCGTTGGGGGCCTGATAAAAGGCATTTTTTTCGAATTCCCTCAGAAAAGGATCGCGAAAAACAAAAGAAATGAAATGGTTGCGTGCAATTAGGCAATTGAACCTGGACGCTCCAAAGAAAGCCTAGATTCCTGCAGCTTCTGATCGAGTTCGTGAGGCTCATTTTGTTCATGGTAAGTCTTAGTGACTATGCATTTACAGAAGATTGACTAAAAAAAAATGAGTCAAATCAAATGAGTCATATGTTTTTGCGTTCTGATTCAGGTGTCTTTTAGCACGATCACAGCTTTCTGTTTGGCAGAAAAGATCGGCACAACTTTTCGAGAAACAAAATAATCATAGGCCTCCAGACTTTTGAAAGCCTTTGATCTTTCATGAGTGAAGGGTCCAGGGGTTTCTATTAAATAAGAATAAATGTGACTTCCGGTGGCGCGCGCTGCAAGATGGCTGCACAGCACTAGGCTCCTGACTAAAACCACCTAATTTTAAGAGTTTTTTTTCATCCTGAGGTAGAATATCATATGTTGGCACAACTGTTCATGTTTTATTTCTAGCATGGCAACTATTAAGAAATCGTTTTCACCGCAGAAATCGTCAACGGGCTGCAAAAGACTCAAAACGCTCGAGGACGACGTAGCCTCAATTGTTAACCATGCAATCGAAGCACAACAGGAGGCTATGCGCGAAATGGTCTCCCGCATGCTGACAGAGGCATTACAATCGGCCCTGAATCCTTTCAAGGATTTTATCAACGAAAACAGCGCTGCTCTTCGAGTGATGAAAGAGGAAATGGATTCACTGAGTAAAAATATGGCGGCGATTACAACCAAAGTGGACAATATGCAGGGAAGTTTACGCAACACAAAAAAGAATGCGAACCACTGCTTATCTCAACTTGAACAGTTGCAACGTAAATGCAATGACCTAGAAGACCGGTCACGTCGCAACAATGTCCGCCTGGTTAATCTACCAACTGGAATGGAAGGGGATGATCCGGTCGGTTTTCTACAGAAAATGCTGCCTAAATGGATCCCCGACCTTTCGGCGCGCTCAAGTCTGATCGAGATTGACAGAGCTCACCGAGTGTATTCGAACTCCAACTCACCAAAACCACGTTCGTTGATATTCCGGCTCCTTCGCTATCCTGACAGGCAAGCCATCCTTCAAGGTGCCCGGAAAGCAAAACCCACTTTGCCCAGAGGAGCGCGCCTGGAATTCTACGCTGACTACAGTCACGAGACAGCGCAGAAGAGGAAGGCGTTTTCAAAAGTAAGATTCAAACTTCACCAGAAAGGCGCAGAAAGTTTCCTAATCTACCCAGCATCGCTGAGAGTCTCGCACAAGGGTCAGAAATACTCATTTGAATCGCCGGAGAGCGCTGAAAAATATCTCGAGGGTATTGATGTCAACGCAACCGTATCCACTGCTCGTAGATCCCTAAACTTCCCGCCACCAGAGGAAATGGAGGGGTAGGCGACTTCGTTGGAGTTTTCCCTTTTTTTTTTCTTTTTTTTTTTTTATATATATAACCTGCAGGACCAAATTCTATATCAGTGTATATGGTTTTATTTCACTAAAGTGAAATGGTAAACTACTTTTTATTTCTAAATAATTGCATTTTGTCAAACAATTTTCAGTTTTCAAAGTTTAATTTTCAAAGTGTGCAGGTTGAAGTCAGTTAATTTTGATGGTCTGGTCTAACTATTAGTTAGATGGTCTGGTCTGGTTTGTCTAGTTGGATAAGGCGGACTAAGTTACAGTTGTTAGACTGCAGTTAAATCTGGTTGCCTTAAATTCTAGTTATGAGAATAGCATGTTTGACGGTTCTTCTGATGTTGAAATTTTGTTCTTTAATTTTAAATCTCCTCAATCTTTTAAATCCACAGGAGGCTTAGAAGGTTAATAGTGTTCAGACATTGCCTCGCGAACGCCACAGACGTTTGCTAAAGGGGGAGGGTGGGAGAGGGAGGGGACGCTTAGGCGCATAAAACACTCGGGACTCTTTCTGTTTTTGTTTTTGCACATTACAGTGAGAACCTTAATGATACACTTAATTACTTGCTCTAATCATTACATGTTATTCTGGATGTGCCCTGTTAATACAGACTATGGTTAAAATAAACATGCTGTCTTTTAACGTCAGGGGGTTAAACTCTCCTATTAAACGAACGCGGGTGTTGGATCTTTTACATAGGAAATGTAGCGTTTATTCAGGAAACCCACCTGACCACCATGGATGCTAAAAGACTGCAAAATAGGCGTTATTTAAACGTAACTCTAACTTTATTATTGAACACACAGGTTCCGATGAGAACGGTAGAGTTGCATATTGCTGTACGTTAATAGAAGGAAAGAGGCTGGCTTTTGTGAATATTTATGCCCCGAACTCTTATGACGCCTCCTTTTTTCCAAATGTTTCCAAAACCATACTCTCTCCAGGGTTATTCAATAATTATTGGATCTGATATGAATGCCGTGCTTGACACAGTTATGGACCGTTCCAACCCTTCAGTTTCAGTAGCACAAGCTCAGTCTTCTGCAGCGCTCAGATCGCTCATTAAAGATATAGATGTATGTGATACTTGGCGACTACATAATCCAACAGCCAAGGAATACACCCATTTCTCCCCATATCACAAATCATACACAGCCTAATTTCATGAATGATTATTTACAGGTTGAACAGGCAAGCACCAGTGCAGCTGTAGCTCAGTTTTCGGGTAGAATGCATGCAGAAGGTGGTGATATTGCACCCAGGGTTTTGTCTGTGCAGGCATCTCATTGTCAGGGTGATTATAGGTATGACAGTTTCTCAAGAAATCATCAGTGCACGTGTGTAGCGTTGACATTTTTGGCCAACCAGAGTGAAGGGATTGCGTTCAAGATGCCTGACCTTGATAGAATTCTAGAGGAGGCAGATGCGTTATATGTCAGCATTAAATTGCAGCTTATTGCTGAAAGACAGTTTAATCGCAACCTTCTGACGATGGAGGAAATACCGTTAAGTGTTGCATCATTTAACCTGACACACAATGTGCTGAAGTCAGGAGTGATGTTTGGATACCTCAGAGCCACAGGGATCCCTGGCACTGAAGAGTGGTGCATTCCACTCACTGAAAGACTGCAGTGTCTCTCCACAGATGTCAGGCATGCTTTGCTCATTGTTGCTCCTGAGTGTATTGCTGTGTTCAGAGACAGATCTGGAAGGTACGGATACTTTGATTCTCACTCAAGGACTGCTGCAGGCTTGCCCCATCCTACTGGCCATGGAACTGCTGTCATGTTGACTTTCACCCACCTGAGTGACATGGCAGACAGAGTTCTCAAGATCTTCCAGGATCGTGGTGATGAGACCAGCTATGAATTCATGCCTGTATCTTTTGAAACAGAGCAACAGTCTGTCCAGCTGCCTTCAACATCTGTCTGTGAACAGGTATCACAAATTATTTCAGCTCTACCAGAACCAGTAACACATGTTGGAGCCAAAGTAAATCTTGTTGGCTCAGGAGCTGAAAACCAAGATGTGGTAGATAAAACAAATAAGCACAGGAGAAGAAAAGAAATGCGTAAAACATTTAAAATGTCAAAACAAGGCGGAGAACCTAAGGACAGGGCTGCACCTTATGCCACCAGAAAACATAAAAAAAGGGATTGTGAGAGACAGAGGTATGCCACTTCTTTGCAATACCAATCAAAGAAAAAAGAAGCAAATAAGGTAAAGTATAATCAAGATGCTCTCTTCCGAAACCAATTGAAATTGTCTATAGTGAGAAGATACAGCACGGATACCGTCTTCCAGAGGAAGATGAAAGGGAATACGAAGAAGAGATACAGCACAGATGCTCTCTTCCAGAAGAAGAAGAAAGAATACATGAAGAAGAGGTACAGCACAGATGCTCTCTTCCAGAAGAAGATGAAAGACTACATGAAGAAGAGATACAGCACCGATACTCTATTCCAGAGGAAAATGAAAGCCTACATGGTTAAGAGATATGCAGGTGACCCAGAGTTCAGAGCACATCACATACTGCGATGTACCCTGCGCAAGACCCAGAAATGTGCTGCCGATGCTACATATCGCGTTTTTCATCGATTGCAATGCGCACTCAGGATAAAAAGGAAATATAAACCTTACATCCGTTCCAGCCAGGAAACACCCCAGCCTTTGGTTAACAAAGCGATGGAAAGTGCCATACATGCATTCCGGTGTAAGATTCAGCATGGCCCTACACATGTCTGCACAGTCTGCCACAGAGCCCTGTTTCCTGATCAAGTCAGGGTCTGTAATAGAACGAGATATGACAAAAATGTTCACGTTGCAGCGACTTGCCTAACCGGGAAGTATGTTCACGCTTGTGAAAGTGCCTGCTCAGGTTCCTGCGTATTTCCGGAAGAGATAAGACAGGAATGGATTTGCCACACTTGTGACAACCATCTTAACCCTCTGGAGTCTAAGGTGTTTTTGGGGTCCTTGAGATGTTTTGACATGCCCTGATATTTGTATTTTTTTCAGTTGCTTATAAACATATTAATGGCAAAGGTGTAATTACACTCTATTTAGCACGAACATGGCTATCATAATATGTGAGCAACATATATGTACATGTTTGCATTTTTGAGAGAATATTATTTATGCGTGGTTATTCAAAAAACTCAAACTTAAATTGTCTGATATAAGACCACAAACGACCAACTTCACATATTCCCACAATACTGTTGACTAATGGATGTTGTCGGCTAGAGTATTTACTTCAAAATGATCTGAAAATCATCCGGGCTAATCGTTCACATTAAACAATAGATTGATTTAAATTTTGTAAGACACTTTTTGTTTGGAAAGGCAATATGCAGGTGGGCGTGAATGATCCAACAAGGTCATGAATAATGTCCTCATTCACACCTGGAGACAAAGAAGACCTGCTAATGCTGCAGTGCATACTAATGAGCCTTAGGTGTCACTGTGGCTACAAGAAAAAATGCAAAGACAACACACACACATATATACATACATATATACATACATACATATATATACCGGTATATATATATATATATATATATATATATATATATATATATATATATATATATATATATATATATATTACTACAGAATTGGTTCAGAGTTGGAAACATCTTGAAAAAAGTGTATTTTTCCACAAACTGTGTATGCTTGCAAATTGTATAATATCCAAGGTAAACATTTCTAGTAATTGTACAGTTAATTCTCATTCGTATTTTCAGAAAGTTTTGGATTATGTAGGCTATCCTCTCCCCAAATTTGTCACTAATAAAACACAAAAATAATTTATAGAGAAGGCTTATATTGACCTTTTAAGATTTTGTTTGCACCTTGTAAATTAGGTTTTGATGTGGCAGTAAAAGCTTTATAAATAATCTATCCAAAACGAAATTTTGTCTTTCATATTTCGTCTGTAACATATGGTCTTTTATAATATATATTAGGGCATAAATGTTAATTTGCAGTTTAATATGTTGCTTATACAAATACATTTTATTTAAACGTATTCAGTTGATTTTTACTCATCTCAGTAGGCAATATAGATAGTTTGCTAAAAGCGAAACTCGCGCGAGCTGTAGTAAACAACAGCATGCGCCGTTCATTCATTCAAACACAGAAACGCGATTCAAATTTAAACAGTCTTTTGCGGTTTACAGACACCATTTCATATCGCGATTAGAACAAAGCACTTACTGATGATCTGCAGCTGGATCCGTTGTTCGGCTACTCCAGCACGTTTGAGGTAAAATGTCCAGGATTATCACGATATTATTATTCCTCACAGCGAGTGTGTTGTCCAGCTGTTGTGGGCGTTGACTGGTTTGCATGTGTTGCTTCAGATTATCTGCGTTTGAATAGCGCGCGCTCTCGATGGGCGTGTCACATTAGCGGAGTAATGAGGTGGCAGAAAGATAATGAGCACAGCTGATCTCTCGCTCTTTTTATATAGATTACATAAACAGAGAATATTTGTTTTAGTTTTGAATTAGATAATTTAAAACTACACACTTAAATGATTATAGAGATATATAGCTCATGTCTGAGTGAATAGTATTCGCTGAGATTTGTTTAAATTTAGAAACGTGCTTCAGAAAAAAAGTTCACGGAGACGGAGAGGCATAAAGCACTCCCTGTTTACTTTCTTTATTTTACAAAAGCACAATGTTTTATTTCGATTGTAAGTGGACACATAAAAAAGTAGACATTTAACAGCTTATTTTCTCATATTTCTTAAGGCTGTATGACCAAAACTGACTGAGTATTTTAGGTCTATTTTGCTGCTATGTAAAAAAAAACGAGCAAAACGCGCCCGCGCGTTTGCCGACCCCAGGGGGTTAAGAGAGGACAGATGTCTTCAATTGCAGCAGCTAACAAACTGGAGTTACCACCAATCCCTGCGGAATTGGATGAATTAAATGTCCTTGAACGTCAACTCATTGCAAAAATTTTACCATTTGCAAAAATAGTTTCATTACCCAAAGGACAGCAGAGAGCAGTACGTGGTGCCGTTGTGTGTGTGCCCTCTAAGATGGAGAAGACTGTCAACTCTCTGCCAAGACCAAGAAGTGAGGCCCAGCTGCTGCAGGTGAAGCTGAAGAGACACGTTAAGTTTAAAGGATACCAGCAGTTCCAGACTGTGAATATGCATAACGTGCTTGCAGCTTTATCAAAGCTGAAAGCAATGCATTCAGAATACAGGGATATCTCCATATGAGAAACTGCTGTATTTGAAAGTCCCCTAGACGAGGAAGCTGATGTCTCTGAAAGTCACCTAGACGAGGAAGCTGATGTCTCTGAGAAGCAACAAGAAGTCGATGTTGCTGAGCAGGATGAGCAACAAGTTAGCGTTGAGAAAAAGGATGAGCTTCGACCCGGCCTCACATTAGACACGTGCATGCAGCCGCCCGACATCGGACAGGAGATCTTGTCGTACGGTGAGGGAATATTTAGTATCGCACCTGCACAAGGACATAAGCCTGTTGGATTTTTCAAAATCCCAAAACTGGAAGCCATGGTGTTCCCTGTTCAATTCCCCACTGGACAGAATTCCATTGACGAGGAAAGACAAATTTCAATATCTCCCAGTATGTATTTCAACGCGAGATTGTTCAGCGTGGACACGCGTTTTGCAAAAGATCAGAGTTATCTTTTCTTTGCACAGTTTGTAACGGAAACGCACCTGGCTAGAAACAGCATGTCTATCCAGTTGCGAAAAGGCAAACCTGTCACAAGAGATGGCCGGAGAACTTCCAACAGACTGCTTCAAGACAACCGGGAGATTGAAAGATTGGTACACAACAGAGACGCCACGCGGTTCATGCAACCACTGAGAGGCACTCCATCGTATTGGGAGAAAACTTTGAGAGATCTACAGGCAATGATTAGACAGTTAGGAACCCCTACGTTTTTTTGCACATTCAGTGCAGCCGAAATGAGATGGCCTGAAGTAATAACAGCAATCAAGGCCCAGCAAGGTGAACACGTCGACTTCTCCGAGCTTGACTGGACGACAAAGTGTGAAATCCTCCGAAGCAACCCAGTCACTGTCATGCGCATGTTTGAGAAACGTGTGGATGCGCTAATGACTCATCTGCTTTTGTCACCTGCCCAACCCATTGGTAAAGTTGAGGACTACTTTTACCGAGTGGAGTTTCAAGCTAGAGGAAGCCCACATATCCATCTTCTTGTCTGGATAAAGGACGCACCCGGGTTTGAAAAGGACTCTGATAAGGATGTTTGTGACTTTATTGACCGCAACATAACCTGCCTGTTGCCCGATTCCTCGGCTGATCCTGAGCTTCACCAGATCGTCACAGAGGTCCAGCTTCACAGCAGGAACCACTCAAAGTCCTGTAAGAAGGGAAATGTATTGTGTCGATTTGGGTTCCCCAAACTACCGGTGTCTAGCACCACGATCACTCGTCCGTGACCACAGCGTCCTGAAGAAGAGGATGACACGGACACTTCTCCATCTGGAAGCTGCATGTTTGCATCTAAACAACCACAGCGTCCTGAAGAAGAGCACGAGAAAGCCCAAAAAGAATCAGAGCGAAATAAGTTGAGACGGGAGGCTGCTCAAAAGGCAATGAGCGAAGCCAGGACAAAACTCAAGCCGGTGTGGGATCTGTTGAATGACCCCCAAGCCTCCTTTGCCAGCTTGTCAGAGCTACTGACAAAGTGTAAGTTGTCCATCGATGACTACAATGAGAACGTCAAAGCATTGTCCAATGCCAACGTGATTCTGCTGAAGCGTGATCCAAAGGAGTCTTGGGTGAATGGATACAATCCCGATTTGTTGAGGGCATGGAACGCTAATATGGACATTCAGTTCGTTCTTGACGCTTTTAGCTGCGTTATGTATATGCTTTCGTATATTTCCAAACCAGAGAATGAAATAGGCGATTTACTTAAGAACGTGATCAAGAGTGTGCGTGAAACGAACGTTAGCGAGGAAGATGAAATGAAGCAGATAATGCAAGCCTACTCCAAACACAGGCAAGTTAGCGCTCAGGAGTCGGTGGCACGAACATGCAGCTTACCGTTGAAGAAGTGTTCACGTAGTGTTGTGTTTCTACCGACGGATGATGACGCGTTAAAGATGAGTCTTCCCCTAAGCGTCCTACAAAATAAAAATCCGGATTCGGAGGATGTGTGGATGTCAGGGATGATCGATAAATACAGAGCAAGGCCTCAAACGCACGACTTTGAAAAGATGTGTTTTGCAGATTTTGCTTCGGAATGCCGCATCGTGTACAGTCAACAAACGAAAGGCAAGAATGTTCACCAGCTGCTCAACGGCATGGGTTTTTTTCAGAAAAGAACGTCTGGGAAGGCTGCCGTTATTAGGTATACACGTTTTTCGGAGGAAAAACAACCCGAAAAGTTTTACAGTAGATTGCTCAAGCTTTATATGCCACATAGGAGCAACGAACAGCTAAAACCGCCTAGATTTCCAACGTATGAGACGTTTTACAAGAGTGCAAGGGTGGAACTACCTACTCACCCTGGTTTGCTCTTCCCTGTCATTGCCGTAGTACAAGCGAACAAGGGAAAGTTCGAAAAACACAGCGACGAGGTGGATAAGGCATTCGATCAGCTGCAACAGCAAGGGCCATCCGAGAACGCATGGACCGCTTTTGCACCTGAAATTGAAGTGGATCGTTTAGAGTGCGTTGCAGAACGACAAGACATCAATCCAGATGATGAGAATGTACAAGATGATGTCCCAGAATTTCAGATTCTTGAACATGGAGATGGAGTCGTGCCACAAATAGAGGCACCGCAGATGAGCTTAGAATTTGTCAGGAGGTTGTTTAGAAGTCTAAACGAGACGCAGGCAGCCATCTTCTACACGATCTGCCAGTGGTGTCAGAAGCGTGTGTGGGGTCATAATCCAGAACAGTTTTTCTACTTCGTGTCAGGTGGTGCTGGTTGTGGCAAATCACACGTCATCAAGTGCATATACACGGAAGCGACCAAGATTCTGCGACAACTGCCTCGACTGCGGGAGGAAGGGGATCTGTCCGTGCCTACGGTGCTCTTGAGTGCGTTTACTGGAACGGCAGCGTTCAATATTTCCAGGAAAACACTCCATTCCATTTTAAAACTTCCAAGGAATCTGAAGCCACCGTATCAAGGACTTGGAAATGCCCTAGACGAACTACGAGCAAAACTACGCGACGTGGAGATTCTTATCATCGATGAAGTGTCCATGATTTCAAAGGATCTTTTTGCCTACATCAACTGGAGATTTCAGCAAATAAAAGGCAGCAAGAAACCATTCGGGGGAATCTCTGTCCTCGCTGTGGGCGACTTTTATCAACTGCCACCTCTGGGTAAAGCCAAACCACTCTGCGTGTACGAAGAGGATGTTTTGGACTTCTGGAAAGACCATTTCCAAATGGTTACTCTCTCCGAGATCATGCGTCAGAAAGAAGACTTGGCTTTTGTCCAACTTTTAAACCGCATACGGGTGAAGCAGAAGACCGACGACCTTGCCGAAGAAGATCGAGCTTTGTTGCTCCAGGCTGTGAAGGACCCCAAAGACTGCCCGTGTGATGCACTGCACGTATTTGCCACCAACAAGGAAGTCCACAGACACAATACTGAAACAATCCATGCTCTTCACACTGACATCATTACTATCGATGCCGAAGACTACAGGAAAGACCCAAGAAAGGGAGGGATGAAGAGACAAACGAGGCCCGTCACCGGTAAAAAGGACGACTTGCCTGACACCATACAAATTGCGTTGGGAGTACGCATAATGGTGACTAGGAATTTGGATGTCGAGGACGGTCTATGCAATGGGTGCTTTGGGAAGATTTCTCGTATTGTCAATAAGACAAAAGATGGAATCGACACCGTACACATGCTAGGGCTTCAGCTCGACAATCCACATGCAGGGAAGAAAAACCGCAAAAGGGTGCAAGGTGAAGACGACGACTGTGTGTACATCGAGAGATCCGAAGAAAGTCTGAGGAAAGGAGCCGTTCGTCGACAATTTCCCATCAAGTTGGCCTACGCCTGCACAGCTCACAAAGTCCAAGGCATGACGTTGGAGAATGCCGTGGTTTCACTGAAGAAGATTTTCGAGCCGGGAATGGCCTACGTTGCCCTCAGCAGAACGACCTCGCTTCGTGGACTACACATCACGGACTTCAGCGAAAAGAAGATCTATGCCGATGCTACAGTCACAGCATCGTTGGAAAACATGACGAGAGCATCATTCGAAGGAATCATGCCGCTTTTACAGCAGGTTAGGGAAACCAACTTGGATCAAACGCTGAAAATAATCCATCACAACACAGAAGGACTGTCATCACACATCGAAGATATCCGATGCCATCACGAACTGCTTCTGTCGGATATTCTTTGCATGACGGAAACTCACCTGACCGGGTCACTCATGACACCCCACGTCCAACTGGAAGGGTACAACGCATTTATGCGAAATAGACATGTCTCCTACTCGACACACCAAGAAATTGCACAGAAAGCTGGTGGTGGAGTCGCAATCTATTGCAAAGAGCATATTTCAGCTCAGGCTAGGCAGTTTGTGCAAAATGTGACCGATCTGGAGTATGTCGTCATCAAAGTGGATAGCCCGATCAAAGCGACAATCGCTGCTGTGTACAGGCCGCCACACTACGGATTTGAAGAGTTCTCGAAAAACTTGAAGAGTCTGCTGGATTATTTGGACATCGTGGACGAACATCCAGTACTAATCTGTGGAGATTTTAATGAGGATCACCTCAGCGCAGGGAATAAAACTGTTCTGGAATTGTTCCAGTCTAAAGGATACACGCAACTGATCACCACAGCAACAACCAAAAAGAACACTCTACTGGATCATATATACATCTCTCATCCGGATTTGTGCCTTCAGTCAGGTGTCTTGCATAGTTATCATAGTTATCACAATCCCGTGTACTGTATTTTGCGTAAATGAGTTTTTGTGATGGACCGGTATTGTTGTATGTTGCGGTAGCTAGTATGCCATACGGAACCGTTTGCCACTGCATCCGCTATATAATGACACCAGTGGGGCTTCCGCGGCCTTATACAAACGGTTGGGCGCGTATGGTTGGGTTGTTATGCCATACAGAACCGTTGCCAATGGACCTGCATACATCACCGTTGCCAATGGACCTGCATACATCACATCAGCGGGGCTTCGACAGCCTTAATCAAACGGGTTGGCGCGTATGGTCGTGTTGCGGTTAGATTGTGGTTTGGAGATTGTGGTTAGGTCATGTTTAGGGTTTATACCACTGAGCTACGAGGAAGGAGCAACCTCAGCAGCAGCAGGAAGGATGGAGGAGTAGCGTGACAGCTCCAGGGAGGACACAGACAGTCAGAGCAACAGTGGCAGTAAGTTTTAAAAGACACAGCGAGGTAAAGAGAGAAGTAGCAAGGCACCATTGTAATGTATTTGATTTTGACCTTATAACATTTTACCTTGAATTTATGTTCAATCTATACAATTTGTGAAAACCTGTACTGGATATGCAGTCCACTGCTATTCTATTCGATTTATATGTGTCCCCCTGTGAAGTTGCAGGAAGAATTGGGAGACAATAGCAGTCTGGTCCGGATATGAGTGTGCAATACATCTTCTAAAGCTAAGTGTTAAAAGATTTTGCTTCAGTCTGTGCTTTTCATAACTACATTTGAATGGAAATGTTATATTTTAATCTAATTTGGATTTTTATGTTTTTCAGGAACCAGCCAATTGAAGTCAGATTTTCTGAGAAGATCAAGTGTGCTACAACAAGGTTGATGACAAGCTGGATACCAGCTTATGTGCTCATTTCTTTCCGTAAGTTTTATTTCTGAGTTTACTTTCTTGATTTTTTTTTGTTTATTAGTATTAGTGTGTGTAGTGATTCCATTATTCATTGATTAGTTTCATGTGATGAACATGTGATTTGATGTAAAAGCTGAGATTTTAATATGTATGATGGATCTTAGTGAGAGAGCAAAAATTGTCTCTTGCGAGAAACTTTATGCTCCATAAGTCTTGGAGAATCAGATAAAAATTCACTAACATTATCAGATCAGATTACCTCCTCTACCTCAGGATATCCAGCCTGTATGCAGTCAGATCCAGCGGCTAGATGGCGGGAGATGCTTCATGAGACCACTGATTGCATCTCACCATTGGATGCACAATTAATTCATTTTAATTTATTTAGAAATGTTTTTATTATCACATTAAATAATTGCTTACAATTACTAGATATATTAATATATCATATATTAGCTTAAATAAGAGTGTTATTATAATGTGTACGCCGTGCCAGAAGAGGATGGGCTCCCCCTGCTGAGTCTGGTTCCTCTCAAGGTTTTTTTAATCTCCCTTAAGGAGTTTTTTTCCTTGCCACTGTCGCCATTGGCTTGCTCACTGGGGGTGTTGTGCCAGGTCCTGTCCCTCCCGGGGTCCCTACCGACCAGGGTTTCCAAAAACGGTTTGCGAATTGACAAAGATGTTATTATTATTTAAACCATAAAAAATTTAAATTAAACATATTTGAAATATAATTTAAATAATGTTATAGCTTAGTCACTTACAATAAAGCAGTAAACCCTGTGAAGCCATTGTATTTATTGAGTTCAGAACAGCTATGGGGCGTTGTTAAAATGTTCTAAAATCTGTGTAAATCATGACTTTGCAGGGCTTAAGGGCATTTTCCTTTTCAACGCAGCAATACACAAATCAAAAATGTACTTTTGTGAGTAGAAACGTTTTACCTGTATTCTACCAAAATTAAAGCTTGAGGGTCAGAAATTATAAGAATTTAAAACAAATGTTAGTATTGTGTAAAATAAGTTATCAAATAAGCTATTATCAATGATAAATTGTATTTATTGCAACAGTAATGCATTACTGTTTTTATTTTTATAATCTTAGGGGTAATGCTAAGATCATTTTCAATATAAAGTAAATCTAATATCTAGTACAACACTATGATCGAATCCATTTGCTGGGTGGGATTTGGCACAACAGGCGTTTTTCTAAATCTTTTAAATAAACATTTTGTTTAAATTGTAACATCCAGCATTTTTGTCTTTATTGAATGGCACATTAAGAATGTTTTCTTGGGAACTTCAGAGAAGATCCAGGTATGGTACTTTAAAATGGTAAGAGAGGGTCATTTAAAAGCTTACATTTTAAATTAGCTTTCTATACTCAACATTTAGAAAATCAAGACCCCAACATGTGCAGGATATCAACGATTAATCAATGTTTAATGCTTTGAAAAGAATAACATGCATTCATATATAGACACGTCTGTAAATGTGTCTAAACACAGCTTCAGTGAACAGCATCCAAATGGGCTTTTAATCCAGAAGTGTGCATAATTGGAGGAATACATTTAGATGTTTATTTTCTTTTATTTAGACAAAATCATTATTTCTATTTATATTCCAATAAACTATGCGATCTTATGAGCGTCAGTGGCTTCCAGCGATTGCTGAATTATGACCAAAGTAGGGTGGTGTGTTTCATGTCATTATTTTCTCATTCCTTAATTCTAAACTTTACAGTACACTTGTTTTTTATTCAACTAAAAAAATTGAAAAACGAAAATATAATTTAGCACACTGAATGATTATTTCAACCAAGAAAAAAAAGTACAAATGCAGTACGATCAATGGGGTATAAAATAACTGCTCTACTTGGGTCCTTCACACAAACGAATCTGCCATTTAAAACAATACAAATATAATATGCACTGTTGCTCAGTATTAAGTTATAGCTTGGGCTGTATGATATTTTTTTTATTTGCGTCCAGCAGGATACACAAGAAGCACGCGCAGGGACGCGCAGACGGTTGTCGTGGTAACGAACACCATATCAACCTCTTGCGCGTCTGTGCTGAGCTTCCGGGGTGGAATAACAACAAAATGCACACTTATTGTGTCTGCTTGATATGCAACCGCTAATGAGACTATTCTGTGTGGTTAGTAAAAAAAAAATAACTATTATGATTGTGGATTAGAACCCAGAACCTCTGACACGCGTGGCCAAAGTTCAACCACTGGCTCACTGATATAGACAAATAAAATTACGCGGATCTGCATCTATCAACGTGATAAATTCTCGGCATTCACAATATATATATATTAGTATCTAATTACACGATACATTCAACCCAATGTACTGTTTCTAGATTCTGGACATCGTAACGTTATTTTTTTTATTGTTATTTACATATATTAAGTAAGAGGGTCATTTAAACGCTAAAACTCTGTCATATATACATTGAAACGTAAACATTAATTGTCACAAATCATAAACAGCTCATAAGCAATAATTTGGCATAAATATACGATAATAGTTATTTGATTGTTCTGAAGTGCTGTTGTGAAGTGCGGTCTGTAGAATGCGCAAAAACAGCCAATCAAACGTGCAGCACTCATCATAAAAACGGGCGGTAAATCGCAGTTCCCTCACTCTTCTTTGAAATGGCACCAAGAGTTTGGATAGTTGGTAGTTCCATTATTCGCAGGCTGCATTCTCACATCTGTGTGCAGGGCCTGGACGAAAACATTGATCTTCATTGTGAGATCACCTGGGATGGCAGAGGGGGTAGACTCTGGGAGCAGCTGCTTCCAGCACTGCGCTCCAGCACTGCGGTCCAGCTCCGGACATCCTAATCATCCACCTGGGTGGGAACAGTATGTGCCGGGAGGGTCGCGATCGCCTGAGTTTCCTTCGGGAAATAACGCGTGACCTGTTGACATGTTCCTCGATGTTTCCCAGTACCAGGCTGGTGTTCTCCCACATTCTGCCTCGTCTGATTTGGAGAGGTCAGACTGGCAGGTCTGGCTACGGCGTGGAACGGGGCCGACGGTGGATCAATGGGAAGGTGACAGGCTTCTTGGAATGGAGACAGATGCGCTCCATTCGCCACAGAAACATCTGCCTGTCCCATCTGTGCAGAGACGGAGTCCACCTGAGCCCAGAGGGAAACCAGCTTCTGCTGGGCAACCTCAGAGAAGGTCTGCAGGAGGAACTCCGAGTGTCCTTTTAAATGTCCTTTTAAAAGGCAACAACGGCTCTTTTAAGAGCCACCCACTCATTCAAATAAAGAGCATTTTACAAATGTGTGAAATTCTTTGTTCTTTACATTACTTCAGGTGAGGTAGCGGATATTTGTTATAAAATAATTTTTTTGATGGCGCACACATTAAAAAAGCGCGGTCACAGAAAATGTGATTTTAAACCATTTTAAGCGCGAAAAGACTCGCGCGCTGTTTATGTGCTGCACACAACCAAACCGTGCTAACAGACAAGTGCTTTTAATGGGATTTTAAGCCATTCAGGACTCGTGCGGTGTTTTCTGTGCTACACACACATCCAAAACGTACATACTGGAAAAAGTGTACTTTTAATGATTATTTAAACCTTTCAAACGCGAGAGTACTTGCACTGTTTTCAGTGCTGCAGGCATTTTGGATCCGTTCAACTCTTAAAGTGACAGACACGTTGTTTCTTACAAATAATTTTCTTTGCAAAAATATTACAGACAATGGTAGGACATGTTGTTATGCTTGATATACAAACACTGGTAGACATATTCGGTTTTGATGTGAAAAAAAAAACTATACTAGTGCTATACTACAGTTCATGTCATTTTTCGAAAAATTATACTCTTCAGAAATGCATCCTAGTAATGACCAGTTAAAAACATTTTACCCCTCATTTCCAAAGTTAATTATTTGTCAATTTATGGGAAAGTTGAGTCGGATATACAAAGATGGATGAGTCTGCCTTCATCGCCATCCGCCCGAATGTCAACAATAAAAATGAATATTTTGCCCCGCATTAATTTTATTAGCTCTATGCTTCCTCTCCCCCACCAGTGAATTACTGGAAAAAGTTAGACTCTTTACTAATAAAATATATTTGGAATGGAAAGCGTCCCCGCATTAAGTGGTCTACACTTAAAAAAAGTAAAATAAAAGGTGGAATGGGCTGCCCTAATTTTAAATGGTACCACTGGTCCTTTATCCTGCTCTCAGTTTTGAAATGGTTTGATCCGTGTGCACAGTCTCCATGGAAACTGTTAGAAAAAGAGCGCATTTCACCAATTCGATTACAAGATTTTTTATTTTCAGATCTGTCTCACAGGAAATGCTCATTATACTATGGTCCTATAATTTCCTACACTCTACAAATATTCAAAAAGATTGAAGCCTGTTTTGCATCTAAAACTATATGGTACACTCATACTCCGATTTGGCGTATTCTGAACATACTCTCAGGCGGACAACCTTTCGTACAGCCATCTTGGTCTCCAAAAGGTATTTTAACGTTAAACGACATAAAAGGGGAAGATTCAATTTTGGATTTTCGTGACTTAATAGAAAGATTTAATATTTCACATAACACTTTATTTTTATATTTCAAATTACTTGCTGTGTTAAAGGCTCATAAGGTACCTTGGGGTAAAAATCTTCATACTCACCCGGTGGTGAATTGGATTTCAAATGCACCAAGCACAGGAATTGTTTCATATTTTTATCTTTGCTTTCAAAATCTTAATACAGATAATTTTTCTAAAGCTAGCTAGAGTTTGGATAGTAGATCTGAAAGCTTCTGACAGAACAATTGAATGGAATACAGTGTGGGATAATACATTCCATGCATCCACGAATCCTAACCACCAATTCATTCATTTTAAAGTTATTCACAGGGCATATCTAACCACACGCATACGACATGTAATGGGTCTTTCACCCCACCCATATTGTAATTTCTGTGGACCGGGATGTGTGGACACTGATACATATGCTGTGGGACTGTCCAAATGTGCAAAAATTCTGGGATATGGTGCTTGATGTTTTGTACAAGACCTCGAGGATTCGTATTCCCAAAGATCCTGTTATTTTATTGTTGAATGACAATTCCCAATTTCCCCTATGTGAGAAGGTACGAAAATTCTGGCTAGCTGCCATGACCACTGCAAAGAAGCTACTCGTTCAACGATGGAAACCTCCGCATGATCTTTCTATTAAACATTGGCTACATTCTTTAATGGAGATATTATACCTGGAGCTGTCATCTGCACGGTCCAATCATGCCAACCCTAGGACTTTGTCGATGTGGGAAAATTGGATTTCTACAGTCAAGAACTTTTTGGTTACCTAATCTGCAGCAACTATTTTGGGGGTTATCATTAATGCCATTTCATTTGTCTTTTGTGTATGAATTTTATTTTATCCCTGATTATTCAGATATTGCTCATTGTCCCGTAGTGCAATGGGGTGGGATCGGGAAGGGGTGAGGTGAGGTGAAAGGGGAATTAGTAGTCGTATAAGTTTTCTTTCTTTTATTGAAAAATTATTTTGTATACTATGTCAAAAATAATAAAAACACTAAAATACTATAAATTAAATTATAAATAAAAAATAAATAAGAATAAATGTCTCCCCAGCAGATTGGTGGCCAAGACACGGGCGAGTCGGACCAACGTTTTTTGTCATCCCAGATCTCATATGGGCTTTGAATAACTTAGATTTTGTCACCATTACAAATTTTGAGCTTCTCTCCAAACCTCCTCCGGTCTTTGTTGTGGTTTCAATCTTTTTATGAAATCACTTCTCAGAGATCTTTGATGCCAGAAAAGTTAGACTTTATTCACAAACAAAGCCGAGCTCCCTTCTGCAGAAAGAGTCGCTCCAGACATGTGGTCGGCTTCACATATATACCCACATCACTTCCAAAAATGGTAATACCTCCTATAGATATTTTTGGGGCTGAAGTCTCACACATGTGACACACACAAATAGAATTATCTGCTGCACCAGCAGCTTTGACCTTTCTTCAAGCCCCTAAAAGTACATCCAAAGTCACACACTCACAAAGTAAATAATAGTGTCTTAATATGTAGCTAAATTACTGATCTTCTAAATAATAAAATCTTCAACATTCCCTCCTCTGGGGCTTATCTAAGCCCCACTTTACTATCCCTTTCCCAGAGTGTAGTTTCACAATCCAGCCCTCTCAGTTATGCTACCTAGTGACTCAATTAAGTCACTCAGTCACCTTTCCAATGACTAGGTTGTGCTACCACACTCTGACGGAGTATTCGAGCCAAACATCTTTCTCCACACCTTTTCTTTCTTTCAGGTGTATTTTCTTTCTTTCAATGGAGAAAGTAAAAGACTTCGAATTCTCCCTATCAAAACAAAAAAGAGTAACACATTGTTATAAGCGTGAGCGTGTAGTTTGTTCTGCCTTGCCTGTGGTTGTCACAGTTATGTAGAATACATCAAAACATTAAACCATGCATTATACTATTAAAAGTTTTTCTTGTAGTGCAGAATTTCTCTTCGACCCAGACACTTTACGCATCGTAGAGGGTCACCCTTCGGGGAGAGGTTAGGCTAGCACATACACCCAGGGTCTGGCTCGTCAATCATCTTCTCCTTCCTCACTTGAGTCATTGTCCAATGCTTGTACATTTAAATTTGGTTTATAAGCCCAATCTTAATAATATTGGTTGCCCTTTAAAATTAATTTTCATTATCTTGATATTTCAGCATTTCCATTTGTTTAACAGTGATTTTAACAACTAATGATCTTACTATGGGAAGTACACAACAGAATAATAACCACCTTTCAATATTGCAACTTCAGAAAACATTCCTAATTTAGCAAACCATGTTCATACTTCTCCAAACTTCAAATCAAGTTTTTCTTAACTTTTTGCTTTTAAACTTTTTTGACTTAATCCTGTATTCGCTAAATGTTCCTCCCTGCACAGTATTATTTGGTAAACGTGCAACACTGATCTTCAAACATAAGTCCTTCTACTTTTCTCATGTAATTGTTTTCCTCCTAATGCAGACAAAGCATTACAGTAAATCTCTGCTGATTTATAATAAATAATTTATTCATTCTGCGTTTTTATTTTTCGTGATCCATATGAATTTTGATTTAAAATAGGGCTGGTTTAAATACCTATTTTTCTCATTTTCAATTGCTTCTTTTTATGAAGGAATATCAATTATTAAATTCGAAGAATCAATCTTTTAGTCAATCATTTTTAGTTGATGAACGAACAGAACATTGTAGTGCACCTTTTATCCTTTAAATCACTTTGTGCTTCGTTATAAAGTTTCATATTTTAAATTCAGTTTTATTACCAAAATGTAACAATAAATACCATTTAGACATTTTTAATCTTGCGTTATAGCTCCTCATTGGAGCTCTTCAGTTCAAGCGGTTCTCAACTGAATACCTTTTCTTCCTTTCTACTAATTTCTAAATAAACTCATGAATAATCTAGTTATATCCCATGTAATCACTCAAACTAAGAAAGCTTTAGAGCAATGTTACATTTACCTCATAAAAGTCATTCAATAAACTCATTAGACAATTAGAACAAATAACTCTAGAAAATAACTTTTCTACTACCTTACATATTGAATATATGTAGGCCTACATTTCTCTTTTTCTGTAAATCTAAATCCATAATTTTTATATCAACCATTTAAAACATAAAGCATTATAACTTAATTATTATTAAAACTTCCTTGTGTGCAATTTAAGTGTTCGTATACAATTCATTTTAATCTTCAATATTCTTGGAATAACTTGCTAACCCATTATCTGAATTTATTTCTGATAGCATTTCAAATCTAAGGAATACTTCTCTGTTAGAAATCTCATTTCTGCATCTGCCCTTCCTCTGCTAATATCATTGCCTTTACCCGTCTATATAATGTCCACATAATCCATTATCAAGCGTTTTAATAGTCCTTCTTGGCTATTTGTGTCGCTGTTCCTTTCTTAACTGTTTTTTGGCACAAATTTTACAAATTTCACATTCTTAATCTCTCTTTACAAATTTCACATTCTTAATCTCTCCTTTTCCTTAATCTCTCATAATTCCCCCCTTGCGTACTGGTCAAAACCAGGCGCATCTGGATTGAAAATATTCAAAAGTGATGTTGGTGTAACAATCTGTCCTTCATGTGAATGTCAAATATCTTTTTTTAACCCTCCTCTGGTACCATAGATTGTTCTTAAGATCCTGCTTGTTATTGAATTCGAATAACTTCCAATTGAATTTGTCATTCTATTAGCACTACTTAATATTTTATTTAGTCAATAGCATATTGAATCATAACATAATCTTATGATTTAAAATTAAAATCGAATATTTGTTAATAGCCAGTCTTAATACTTGTTTTAATTTCAACTGTAGCCTTAAATTAGGTATACCCCTGTATTGACAAGTTGCATCTGAGTACCCTTTTGGATCTTTTTAAAATGTCTTTTAGTTCTTTTTTTTTTTTCCTTCTTCCTTTATGAATTGTCTTAATTCCCATTATTCTATGTAAATTTCTTGAATTAGTCGTTAACATTCATTTTATCATCATACCATACATTTTCTCTCTTCAATAATTTTTTTTCTTTTCTGGTGGGGTTATTATTAAGTTGCTACTAAATATTCAAGGGCTTTAACATTACATTTTTAGAAAAGTTTGGTTGATGTTGAGTATTGTCTGAACTTGTACTCATCTCTTTCACTCTGTTGCTTCTCTTCTTTGCACAACTCCTTGTGAATTTCCCACTTTCTGCAACTTTTCATTCCTGTGAATTTGGTCAAGTTTGTCTCCTTTTTCCATTCATGTTGATCTTTGTGAGTTGTTGCAATGGGTTGTTTCCTCTCATTTGCAAGGGAAGATCATTGATCCCTCACTTTCTGTTGTCGAGGGGGTTGAGGCTTGTTGGTGTATTTTAAGTTGAGGCATGGACTCAAGTCACTTTGCTGATCAATGCACAAGCCTCTTCTGAGATTACAATGCGAAGTCACTGGTTCTTTGTTAGAACCATCCCAGAAACCTTCCTGGAATTGAGCTACTATCATCTGTGAATGAAATCTTAATTATTTATGTTAGTGACAACAACATATATTAACTCATCTGCTCATCTGGCCCATTGTCCTCCTCGGTGTTACCTGTAGAATGGTCATGTGGGCTGAGTGGTTTCCTTTCATTATCAGCAGGGCTTGAACCCATATATTCCCTTTATTTTTCATAAATTTGGCTTTTTATCTTCATATTTGCACCCTCTTTACATTTTTCTCACATTCAATTTCAACTGTACTTTTTACAATTAGTCAACTCAACTCAGTTATCTCATGGTTTTGAGTCCCACTATCAGCACACTATTCATCTTGGACAACACTCAACCCACTTTACAAGACATTATTTCATACTTTTGACAAATAATCAGCTCCATCACGATATGCTGAAAAGAAAGTCAGATGTGTTATGCTTCATCATGATATCACAATATGCTGAAAAGAAAGTCAGATTTGTTATGCTCCATCATGATATTCTGAAAGGAAAGTCAGATGTGTTATACGCTGCGCAAAATGTGGCACTGTTTTTACCCAATTTTTTCTATTGCCACTACAGTTTCAACCAGGAAATTTAACCAAATTCATCCATGGTCATTATTTTATTGGGCAGAGTTTGCCCTGTGGGCCCACATATTCAATTTTCAATACAGCTGTATTGGCAAAATAATTGATTTGCCTCAGTCTCTTCAAACACAATCTCTCACTCATACTCAGTCACACCCATTGGCCAACACACACTCCAGTGGCTGCTGCAGCAAGTTCTGCTCTAAATGCAGAACTTATAATTTTAGCTGTGGAATGCATCAGGTCAACACAACTATGTCCAATCACTATTGAGAAGCTTCCATGATCATAAGGTTTCCGTTTAACACCGGTTGTACAAAACCTTTTTTCTTTTTATAAACTCAAATATCCTCTATATTTTAGAATAATAGGCCTAGTTGGTCTAATTTTTCTTTCATATTATTTTATCTTTGCTCATGAGCTGCTTTTAAGAAGAAATTTGGAGATCTCTGCATAATCTTGGATTCTTGGCCAGTAACATTTCCAACTCATTATCCCAGTTTTGACGTTTGTGATTTCATAATTTTGGACTTTTGGAGTAACTTTTCCCTCCAATCTATCTCTAGAATTTACCAAAACAAGATGGAGTGACCAGTATCATTGCTTTGTCAACAATAATAATCAATAATAATCATGCTTTTACAATAATAATCATGCTTTGACATTTTGTCTTTCTTTTTCTTTGCCAGAGAATAATTCTATAATGCTTTTAGCCCTATAGTTGTTTAATCTAATAGCCCTCACTATACCAAATCCAGCCTCCGTTCTAATTATTTGGTGAGTTGAGCACCCACTTCTGTCTGTCAACATATTTTCTTTTTCTTATAGGGCTGGACTTGTACCTACTGAAAAAGCAGAGAGGGTTAGTTTAGCAGAGAATATAAAGAATTGCTCTTAGACCAGTGAATAATCAAAATGAATAAAGTTAACATAATAATTAACCAAATTTGAAGCAGTCTCTGGTGATCATTGAGGAGTCCACACCTGTGTTGCCCCGTAAGGGTCAGTTCTTCTGTTTTTAGATCATCAGTCTGTTGAAGCTTCTTGGCTGTCACTCTGCATGTGTCGTCAGCCGATGCTGTCACTCAAAGGCCTGTTAGGCTCTGCTGTTTCTGCAATGAAGTTGATCCTGCCTGAGTTTTGCATCTCAGGATTTTCTCTTTTTCCTTAGGAAAAGTCTCAAGTGAACGTTTCACCTTTTCCAGTATTAAATCAGTCTTTCTCCTTGCTGAGCTTTCCAGAAAGTCAATTTCAGGAGGGGAGCTGAAAGCCCCTCACCCACTTCTGTCTTCTTCTTTCTGCAGTCGTGTCTTTGACCTTTGGCCTCTTGTTGCTTTCATTGAAACTGTCAGTGAAGCCATCTGAAATTTGAACACTCAGAGATCTGCATGAATCAAATTTAACTTTTAAAAATACTAGGTCCAATTGTGCCTGAGCTATTAGCTCTTTATCTAAATTTCACTTTTTAACCATCCTTTTTACTAGTTCTTCTATATAAAAATCTCACTGGTTGACAACAGCAGTTCTTCCATTCTATTTTTAGTAAAGCAAGTTCTTCATTGCAGGAAAAAGCAAGCTATTTCTGTTTTTCAATATCAGCAATAATCTAACTTTGATTATCTAAGTATAATTAAATTTTCCCTATCATAAAATCAGCTTTCAATCTTTATTCTATTTTTGCATGCTGTGTTCAAATAATCTAGCATGGTGAATAACATTTTTCTCAACCAACATCAAGGAATTCCTCTTATTTTTTCTTTTTAATTATTGAATCAACAATATTTACTACAATTCTAAGATTCCTAATGTTTATGAAACTTAGTCACCCAATCTTGATCACCTAACACTGCACAACTTATTTTTTTCTTAACACAAACTTAATAATTCGCAATGGAATAATTTTCCACTCTGTCTTCAGGGATAATGAGATACAAATTTTAGACGTCTTCAGATATATCATATAATATATTATGCACGTGCAATCTTATTTATATTGATCTATTAATATCTATATATTATTAGGCTACATTTATTGATTAAATACTTCTTTTTTTTCTTTCTTTTTTTCATACTGCAATAATCTGCAGAGTTAACCCCCTGGGGTCGGCAATCACGCCGGCGTGATTTGCGCGTTTTTTTTCACATAGCAGCTGAATAAACTTAAAATACTCCGTCATTTGTGGTCATACAGACTTAATAAAAATGAAAAAAGAATCTGTGAGATGTCTACTTTTGTATGTGTCCACTTACAATCAAAACAAAACGTTGTGCTTTTGTAAAATAAAGAAATTAAACAGGGTGTGCTTTCTGCCTCTCCGTCTCGTGAACTTTTTTTTCTTGAGCACGTCTCTAAACATAAAAAAAACTCAGCGAATACTTGTCACACATTTCTGAGCTCTATATATTTATAATCATTTAAGTGTGTAGTTTTAAATTATCTGATTCAAAACGAAAACAAATATTCTCTGTTTAAGTAATTTGTATAAAACCAACAAGATATTCAGTTTCTCTAACCCTTCCTCATTAGTTTTAATGTGACCACACCCACACGTGCAAAACATATAGAGATGCAAATCGTCCACGTGTCGCGCGAACGCCCCCATTACCTCAACAACAAAGCGGCAAACTTTATCAGTCCTCTGCAGTCGTCGAGTTTGGAAGACATGCTGTGAGATTATTGGGTTTACATCTGAAGAAGAAGATCGCGATTTGAAGACAAGAACGATTTTAAGGTAAGAAATAATCCTGAATTATATCAGTAAGTGTTATTGTTGCATAAACTTCATATTGCCATTGAACTGTTGCTCGATGCTTCAGTGAATGTCCCCTGCACGCGCTGTGAGAGTTTGAAAACGCAGTCGCGCGACAAGTTTGCTTGAAAAGCAAAACGCACCATGATTTTACTCCAATCTCATTTCATAACGTCATATCGATGTAAACATTTGAAGTAACATGATAATCAATATGTTTTTCTCAAGTGTAGTGTTACTGAAGTGTTCCTTTTTAACTATGCCTGCTATACTGTTCTTATTATTTGATTCAGCCCTGCAGGTATATGCCTACAAGGCACAACAAATATATATATATATGTGTGTGTGTGTGTATTTTGTAAATTTTAAAAAGGAATTTTCACCAGAAATCTAAAATGTATTCCCACAATCATGCAGCCCTGGTTTCTTCTTGATATCAGCATGCTCACAGCTTTTATATATATATATATATATATATATATATATATATATATATATATATATATATATATATATATATATATTAGGTAGCTACCCGTCCTGCTGACTTCAACATGAGCATGAGGAGGTAAAGTGAAAAATCAAACACCTTGGAAATGACAGGTATGCACTATGTTTCAGGAAAGGAAAGGTGTGTGACTGGTTAAGTCTCTGTCTTTAGTTCAGTGTGTTAAATAATGTGCTTTTTGCCATTTGTTGTGTATCTTTGGATGATGTTGTGTTGTAAATAAATTCAAACAATCAAAAAGCCATTCTTTTTTAAATCTCCTCATTCTTTGTGCAAGGTAATGTAATGATAGTGCCTGAGAGCTCCTAATAGGGCCATTATGGGAGGCTCTTTGTCTCTCTCAGGTGTGAAACACTCAATATTCATGGTGGTTAACGCCTCCTCGCATAAAGCTTTCTTACACAAAACATGTCATACAAATTTTAAATCAATATATTGTCTTATCTGAATGAGTATTCAGGATGATTTTCACATAGTTTTGGAGCAAATATTCTAGGCTACGTGATACAATTTTCAAAAGCCTTGCGACGAAATAATTAGTTTGTGTTTCATGACATTATTTCAGTGACTTTTTTTTTGGTCATTTTCACAAACCACGCATAAATGTTATTATCTCAAAACTACAAACTTTTACATACATGCTGCTGACATATTATTGTAGCAGAGTTTGTGATGAATGCAGTGTAATAATACTTTAGTCATGAAAATGTCACAAGTAACAGAAATAAGCACAAATGTTAGAGCATGTCAGAACACCTCCAGGACCCAGAAAACACCTCAGACCCCTGAGGGTTAATATCTTGAAACAATTGTCTTCCTTTACTTTTTGTTAATACACCATTTATTTCATGTCTCTAAATCTCATTCACACATTCTTTGTCCCTTTTCAAGTGACCAGGGTCAGGGGGTCACTATTTTTACCCACAGGCACAGTCAAGCAAGACACAGGATCCCACAGAAACACACACACCCTATTCTGTACTCTATTCCCTGTCAGATCTGAATTATTCGCTACTTCTCAATTTTTCTATTTTAAAACACTACATTAAATATTCACTGATTCACTTCCTCAACACAGCAAAAACAATACCTCTTTAACTATAAGATTCACTGATTCACTTCCTCCAACACAGTGATACTTTTAAAACGATAACTATACTATAGGATTTAGCCTATCCGAGCAGACCCTTGTTAAACCCATAACAAGACGGTAACCATAGGCTAAAACTTCATCTGTGCACATGCTATTTAATTGTATCCTTCAAGGCCCACTTACAAGTAAAACACAGATCAATAATAACTGATATCCTTATCAGTACGGTTGTCATCCATCCAGGCCCACTTGACAACATAAAATCTTCTTCTGTGTACATGCTATTCTTGTATCATTCAATGCCCACTTACAAGAAAAACACAGATAAATCAACTGATATCCTTATCAGTAAATACAAATCCTCTGTATGCATGCTCTTGCTTATTATCCATCGAGGCCCACTTAATAAAGCAAAACACAGATTCTTGCATATTCGTACAACAAAACCTTAGCGCCAAATCAGCAACACCAGTGTTCATAAAATCCACACAGGATCATATAAGCACTGGTAAACACTACTGGGAGCTCCCCCGCGCTATTACAAACTACTTGATATCTACAAGGCCTTCTTATTAGAAATCACACTGCATGCAATCATTTCTGGAATCAAAGACCCCTTTTTCAATTTTGTTTTGGTTCTTTTAAATTTGAAGAAGCTTTTCTTACCACTTCCGGGCAGCTGCTGGTGACCAACACATACTTTACACAAAAGCAAAAATGCTCACCTCAAAGTACAGTGGCCACTGTTGTTTGTGCCGGTCACCAGCGATGCCTTTCGTGGTTCCTTCAGCTCCTAACAAGTCCCATCTGGGGTGCCACTTGTTGTGGTTTCAATCTTTTTATGAAATCACTTCTCAGAGATCTTTGATGCCAGAAAAGTTAGACTTTATTCACAAACAAAGCCGAGCTCCCTTCTGCAGAAAGAGTCGCTCCAGACATGTGGTCGGCTTCACATATATACCCACATCACTTCCAAAAATGGTAATACCTCCTATAGATATTTTTGGGGCTGAAGTCTCACACATGTGACACACACAAATAGAATTATCTGCTGCACCAGCAGCTTTGACCTTTCTTCAAGCCCCTAAAAGTACATCCAAAGTCACACACTCACAAAGTAAATAATAGTGTCTTAATATGTAGCTAAATTACTGATCTTCTAAATAATAAAATCTTCAACATCTTCAGATGTTAAAGTGCTTATATATTGTGGATTTCGCCCGCTAACTCTCTTGAAAGTGCTCGTCGCGTCTTTACAGCCCGCAACAGCCTGTAACAGGTTTCTGGCGGAGTTGCTTTCAGGTACGTTGATGTATACCTCTTAAGCTCTATCGCGATGTTTGGGGTAATTATTATGTCACATTTAGCAGTAAGAACGCGTTGGCAGATGCGGGTGAACGCTGGCCGGTAGACAGAGCCGCAGCATCGGTTGTGAGTAGCCATGCAGCTCTGCGTTCGATCGTGATTCTGCCTAACGCGTAAGTAACATCTCCCTTGTTCACATTTGAGGTTCGGGACATTTAGGTTGACTTGTGTCTCGTTGTTGAATGGAGAATGGATCCTCGCGGTCGTTAATCCATAGTGGAGAACGCTGCACGCGACGCCGCTGCTGTTTTGCTTCCCGGCAACGTTTTCTCTGTTTAATTTGTGTACGGTGTATTTGTGCTGCTGGACTAACGCCTGGTGATTATATGGTGGAAGGCTAGTTTTCTAGCTTTGCGTCTGTCCAGCTGCCTACCAGGGTTATTTTGTTTTGTTTATATAGTTTATTTTCTTTTCGTTTTGTTTTGCCGGGTTGTTTTCTATATTGTTTCTTTTGAACTTTGGTTTTGTTTAATAGTGGGCTTCTTTCGTGGTAAATCCTGTTTGTGTGATTACTTGTGAGCATTTCTCTTGTTTATGATTATATGATTATAGTTTGTAAATGCTTGTTTTTTCCTTCATCCCCGGTCCTGTTATTTTTGTGCCACTAGTCGCTGATTGCCAGCTTGAGCGGCGTAAGGCACCATTAGTGGGGTGGAGTATTATAGCTGCCATATCTGGTGGCTTTCCTCTAATTTCTTTTCATTATTTTGTGTACTTTATTTTGATTGTTAATACGAGTCCCCTTCTTCTCTCTCCAGGAGCCTGTGAGGATTTGGCGTGGAATGGGGGAGGCTAGCTGCTTCGTTCGAGTGGCGTGCTACACCGTGTGCTACCCCGGGTGTTACACCGTGTGCTGTCAAAACATCCTTATGGTGTGGGTGTGCTGGTTTGATTTGCTGTGACTTGAGGTGGGTTTGGACAACCTCTGGACTTGCAGCCGGCCTGCCCTGTTCCCGCCAAGCTGGGCTCGGAGGAAGTATTTGTTACGTGTAAAAGTCCTGAGAGTGAGTTTTATTGGTGCTGATAATTTTATAATAAAGTATTTTTGTATTGCCCCTCACGTCTCCTGTCACCTGCCCGTCCCAAATGGTAACACTTACCTGTGTGCCTTTTCTTGGGAGTTATTTCCCTGGTGCCCCCAGGGTGGCGTAGTCGGATAAAAATGTGAGATTAACCGTACTTTCTGCTGGAGTTACTGCCACATTAGAAAAATACACCTTTTGGGGCAAGTTTTCTGTCTTTGTTTACTCAACTTACCCATGGTTTTTACTCTCCAGCCCTCTGCCACGGCTGCCGATATTGAGAGAGCTGTCACCCTGCCAAGCACACCTCGATTAGTTGTACCAGGTATAATCTTCCCTTATTTTGTAGAAGTTAATTCTTTGATAAATTCATGTGGTTGAGGGAGGACTGTTGCGCCTAAAAAATGTCTTTGTTTTTGATGGAGTTGTTGATGGAGGGTGCGGGCGTCAAAGGAAATAATAATGTTCAACTGGAGGTGTGCGAGTCTTTCTCTACTTGAACATTAATGAATTCATGTTAGTTGGTAATAGTGTGTTGTGCAGCTTTTAGTTATCATACTGTTAATGGGTTTCAGGAGAGATACTCTGCGGCGCAGACACTTGGATTATGTCCATGGAAGGAGCATGTGTGATGGGGCCCCACAGCAACCTCCTGCATGGATTGGCAGCAGTCTTCGCTGCAGCAGATTCAAGCAGCTGTAGTTATGTATTTGTGTTTGTGCTAGAAACATATACAACAAATATTCTTTCACTTCCTGAACTGCCTTTTCTAGCACTACCTTAGTATACTGATTTTTCTTGCCTGACATTTCCTCACTTTCCCTTGCTTTTCTTATTTTCCTTTAAAATAAACACTGTATGTTATGTTATAACTGTGAATTTTTTTTTTTTCCAAACAATCATTTGATAAATGTGTCAGTTCTGTTTGTCACTACCTACACTACATGTCCCATCATCCTCTCCGGCTTACACCTGCACTCACTACACCATTACCCACACCTGCCAGTGATCCTCAATATCCCAGCTGTCTGTCATTGTCTTGTCATCATCTGTGTACTTAAGGCCCCGTTTACACAAAAGGAAGACGCAAAAGGTTGAAGGTAAAGTGGCAAAAACAATGGGATATGGAGAAGAAAGGTTGATGATTTTACAGAATTCAAAGGAAAGTGGGAGAGATGAGGAGTGCAGGAAAAAAACAGGAGAGATGAGATAGTAATATCAAGGATGAGATTTGGACATACAAGATTAAACAGTACACTTTATAAAATGAGTAAACATGATACGGGAAGGTGTACATTTTGTTAGCAAGAAGAAACTGTGGAACATGTTATGATATATTGTCAGAAATACGAGCTTGAAAGAAGGAGTTAAATAGGAAAATTAAGAAAAATAAAAATGCAATTTATACTAGGGGATATTTTACAAAATAACTCTGGAAATGAATTTTAAAGTTTTGTTTTTCAGTATCTTAGAATAAATTTGTACGAGAGGATATAAAATGTAATTTTACCAGTTGGTGACAAAACACCATTTTGTTGTTTGTCAACCTCCAATAAAACCTTGAGAAGAAGGGAAGACGCAGATATTTCCCTACGGTTTGGCCTCTCATTTACTCGAAACCCCCGTTTTTATCACAGAAAATGATTATTTCTAAAAACTCCAGCTTAAGTAGAGATTTCTGAAAACACCGGTTATGTGTTGCCGTGTCAACTGGGATAAACGGAGTTTTATGTTCTCTCTTGTCGATTCTGAGGATTCTGATTGGCTTGGATGGCTTTATCCTTCTCCCTACACTGCCGCCCATAGGTTTGGCATAGTTATGATGATTTTATTAAATAACTTAATCGTGTGAAGATCCTATTATTGTTTTAACAGTATCATAACCATAACATTAGTTTTTATGGAAAGTTGGCTATGAAAAAAACATCACAATCAATTTAGTTATAGTAATATAACAGTTAACAGTTATTTATATATATATATATATATATATATATATATATATATATATTGTTGATTTATTAAAGAATTAATAGTTAAATTTTTATATTTATAATATTTTAACATTTAAAATAGTAATTTTTTAATAAATCAACAATTATATATATAAAATTGTTGATCTATTAAAGAATGACTTTTAAATGTTAAAATATTAAATATAATAATCATCACTGCACGCAGTCTGTGTTGCATTGTCCGGAATTTACGTTTAAAAATTCCCATTTTAAAGCAGTTATTCAACCAAAGGTAATATATTTAATGATTTGTGATAACATAATAATCAATTCACTATATTGACAATTCACTACTAGACTATATTACTGTGAGAAGCATGAATCCAATTGAAATGTAAATTTTTACCGCTGTAATTGTCTCCCCACCTAAAGCTAATATCTGGGCTGCAGCTTGCCTACCCTCCATTAGCAGGCGCAGTGGGCGCACCTAGCAAACTTACTGAAATCTCTCTGGAACAAACAGCAGGGGATTCTCTTTCTTGGTCAGGGATAAAAGAGGGAGAAATGAGGTAAACACATATATAGTTTATGTATAACCTGGAAGTATTTATTCAGCAATCGGCGGGAAAAGGTCATCTGTACGGAACATCGTTGTTGTACAGAACATGGTTAGTCTACGTTAGTGTTCGTATCTCACTACTCTAACGTTACCCTGGCAGTACAAAGATAGATCAAAGTAACATTAAGTCAACCAACCATTCAGGAACGTCCTGTTCGAGCCTTAATTGTCGAATTAACCAGTTCAAATTGATACGGTTGCACAGATGTGTCCTCAGAGACTCCCGCTGCCATTCCTTCTCCAAAATATACCCTCAACTGTTGTCAAAGCAACACTCCACGTGTGTTGTGCCAAAATGCCCCACAGAACAGAGGGGTGGGGTGAGCAAAGCTCATTATCATTTAAAGACATATGCACTTAAAGGGGTCATGACATGAGAAACCAAATTTGCCTTGACCTTTTGGTATATAAGAGGTCTTTGTACCATTAAAACGTCCTGCAAGTTTCATAGCTTAAGACTTCCTCCCCATTATAAACTAATCCTTTATTTAATCAAGCTCTAAATACAGCTCGTTCTGGATCCATGGTAAGAAGTGACGTCACGGTACGAAGTGACGTACCAGCGTTTGCATATAGACCGCCTCCAGCACAAGGCAACTACGCTCATTTCGTATCATTGTCGCCGCGCGCCTCACAAGTGTTCAGTCGACGGACAGCGAGTGGGTCTGTGTACAGGGAAATTACGATGCCACGCAGATGTGCTGTTCCTGGCTGTGGACAAACAACATCTTTGAATACGCTGCGAAAGATCCAGTCGTCAGGGAAAAATGGATGCACTTTATTTTTTGCGGACGTCTCAGTCACGGCAGTGTTAGTTTAAGCGTTTGTTCTATACATTTTAAGGATGACTGTTTTGAGAACAAATCCCAAAATGAAGCTGGCTTTGCCAGAAAACTGTTGCTCAAAGATAAGTCCGTGCCGACTATTCTGGGCTCAACAACGACGACGGAAACTGTAAGTAATGTATTTAAAACTTTAAACTACTTTTTAAATACGCTGAATCCGCAAATGTTCTGGCTGGGGGCGTTAATAATTGATGCATAGGCACTGACGTTAGCCAATCATAACAGTGGGCGTTAACACTGAACTCTTAAAGAGGAAACACCCCCAAAACAGACTGTTTGAATCAGAGGATGAGAAACAGGGTGGAAAAAGGTAATAAATCACTACATTTTAAAAGTTTTGTAAAAAAAACTATAGTAATACTATAACTGCACCTTAGGGAACATAATAAAATAAAAAAAAACCATGTCATGACCCCTTTAAATGGCGTTCTGAAAACAGCTGTTTTGACCAGGTAAAATGAGTGTTTTCTGACTTTTTTAAAATATTTTTTTTATTATAGAACACTTTTTTTTTTTTACAAAACACAATATACAAAATCTCTCGTTGGGAGACGTATGTGTAGAACATAGTTAACACAATTAACTAGAACAAATTTGATAAAGAAAATAAATACAAATAAAATTAATAGTTATGACACATATTTTGAGACCTCTTCACATAAAGATTAAATGTTATCACTGGAGTTCTTCAGAAGTTTTAAAGAATCAAAGTATTCCCTCAGTTCAATTTTAAACACTATTAGGGATGGATTTTTGTTTTGCCATTTACATTTAGGAATATGGTATTTACCCATAATTGTTATGATATTGTACATTCTAAAAAGTTCCTTCGGAAGGTTTTCGTTTTCCAAAAAGAATTTGCTCTAACTTTAATTGTGTAATTCTCCCCATTTTTGTTTCCAACCAATTCATGACATCTTGCCAGAATCTTTTTATCTCCTGACAGGAGAAAAACAAATGTTCTATAGTTTCATCTGCCTGGGAACAGAACACACATGGCTCCACTTCAAAACCAAATCTCTTTTTAAGCATTGCTGCTGCTGGATAATATCCATTTATAATTTTGAATTGCATTTCTTTGATTTTAGGAGGTATATGTTATGATGAGAGAGGACCCAAAAGCGAGATATGGCAAAAATAGTCTTTAATGTAAATTAGAAGCTGTCCACAAAATGTTAAACTAACAGAAAGTTCGGCGGAGTCCGTAGAAAACAGGAATAGCCAGCTGGCTCATAAACGAGAACAGAAATCTTCTCCTGGGACAGTGCAGCGCAGGATGCAGCCAGAAAACAGAGAGAGAGTGGCGAGCCTTGGGTCTCACGTGTTGAGAGAGAAATCCAGTAGCTGGAAGCAGGTGCTGTTTCAGGATCTCGGAGACAGGCAGCTGATTAGGATACAGAGAATACTTAATAGCACAATAAGCAATATACAGTCTTAGAATCGGCTCCAGCAGGTTTCACGGACAGGACAGGACAGGACAAGACACGAGAGGTAAGCGAGATGCAATACGCATGTAGCATAAAATAATCTGACAATGAGACAAGGAGGGTGAGAGCTAGAAGAAGCAGAAGCAATTAGAGGAAAAGAGGGAACAGGTGGAAGGAAATTAGCGCGGAGAGTGTAGAGTGAAAACAGCTGAGGGTGATGAGAAGACGAGAGAGTGGGTGTGTGTGTGTGTAAGTGAACGTGTGTGTCTGTGTGTGACCACAAGAGGGAGACAGGAGGAGAGAGCCAGGATCATGACAGTACCCCATCCCCCCCCCATCCCCCCCATCCGAACCTAAAAACGTAGTCGAGGACGCGTGAAACGAACACTTCTCCGCCTTAACAGAGACGATTCTCTAATAACCGTTGAAGGACACGGCGAACGTGCTGGACATGAACTTGGAGAGAGGGAGAGAAAATCAAAATGTCGTCTAGATAGACAAAAACGAAGATGTTGAGCATGTCACGAAGAACGTCATTGATAAGGGCTTGAAATACCGCGGGGGCGTTGACCAAACCGAACGGAAGAACCTTATATTCAAAGTGCCCGAGGGGTGTGTTAAAGGCGGTCTTCCACTCGTCCCCCTCTTTAATACGAACTAAATGATAAGCGTTACGGAGATCGAGTTTGGTAAAGATATTTGCTCCCTGTAAAACCTCGAAAGCTGACGACATCAGTGGCAAGGGATAACGATTCTTGACAGTGATTTCATTCAGCCCGCGATAGTCAATACAGGGACGTAAAGAGCCATCCTTTTTCTCAACAAAGAAGAAACCAGCCCCGGCAGGAGACGAAGAGGGGACGGGACAATGGTACCAGCATTGAGAGACTCAGATAGATAATTCTCAAGCGCCTCGCGTTCAGGAGCTGATAACGAATATAATCTACCTCGCGGGGGCGTGGAACCCGGGAGTAGATCGATACTACAATCGTACTGGCGGTGAGGGGGGAGAGAAGTGGCCCGGGAACGACTAAAAACCTCCCGCAGATCGTGATACTCCTCCGGAACTCCAGACAAATCACCTGGCTCTTCCTGAAAAACAGAGACAGAAGAGACGGGAGGAACAGCAGAGGTTAAACACTTAACATGACAAGACAATTTCCAGGACAAAATAGAGCCATTAGACCAGTCAATGTGTGGGTTGTGTTGAACTAGCCAAGGATGACCAAGAACAACAGGGGTAAAGGGCGAATGGAAAATTAAAAAGGAAATAGTCTCTTTATGGTTTCCCGAGACGGTGAGAGTCAGAGAAACAGTCTCCTTCTGTACCCTAGGAAGGGAACTACCATCAAGGGCGAATAGAGGGGTGGAGTCTTTTAAGTCTATGAGGGGGATACCTTGCTCACGAGCCCACGCCTCGTCGACGAAGTTTCCTTCCGCCCCGGAATCGACCAACGCCGTGCAGGTAACAGAAGAGACCGGCCAGCGAAGGAGCACGGGTAGAGTGGTACAGGATTTAGACGGAGAGACCCAGGAAGTTGCGCTCGCCAGTAACCCTCCGCCTACTGACGAGCTCTGGCTTTTACCGGGCAGTTCAAGACGAAGTGGCTAGCAGCAGCACAGTACATGCAAAGACGGTTTGTGACTCGCCGCTCGCGCTCCTTGGAAGAGATGCGAAGCCCTCCGAGCTGCATTGGTTCTGGGTCCATGTCGGAGGACTGAGGAGAAGAGGTGGCAGAGGGAGTAGAAAATAGAGCGGATTCCATGCTGCGGGCTCTGTGGCGCAAGTCAAACCGTTTCTCCACACGGATTGCCAGATCGATAAGGGCATCGAGATGAGGAGGCTGTTCACGTGCGAGGATCTCGTCCTTGAGGTCAGGATTAAGAGCCTCCAAAAAACGAGCAACCAGGGCTGGACCATTCCATCCGCAGGTAGTAGACAGGGTACGTAATTCTATAGAAAAATCAGCAACGGAACTTCTACCCTGCCGAAGAATAGAGAGTAACCGAGACGCCTCTTCACCGTGGGCTGATCGGTCGAAGACGCGGATCATCTCTTGTTTGAAGAGGGAAAATTTGAAGACGCAAGCCACCTCAGCCTGCCAGTTGGCCGCACCCCCACTCCCGAGCACGACCCGTGAGGAGAGAGATGACATAGGCCACCTTGGCACGGTCCCTAGCGTAAGTTGAAGGCTGAAGGGAAAAAACAACCTCGCACTGGGTAAGGAAGGAGCGGCATTGAGTGGGCTCACCCGAGTAGACAGGAGGGTTGTTGATCCGTGGCTCAGGAGCATCACGGACATCAGAGGAGGAGGAAGACTCATGACGCAACTAATGAAAGCGCTGAGAGAGATCCGAGAACTGGACTGCCAGAGACTCAACAGCCTGTCTTGCGGAGGAGATATCCTCTTCGTGTTTGCCCAGTAAAGCGCCCTGCAGTTCGACGGCAGCTTGGAAAGGGTTGTCACTCGCTGGGTCCATGTTTGGTCAGATTATTCTGTTATGATGAGAGAGGACCCAAAAGCGAGATATGGCAAAAATAGTCTTTAATGTAAATTAGAAGCTGTCCACAAAATGTTAAACAAACAGAAAGTTCGGCGGAGTCCGTAGAAAACAGGAATAGCCGGCTGGCTCATAAACGAGAACAGAAATCTTCTCCTGGGACAGTGCAGCGCAGGATGCAGCCAGAAAACAGAGAGAGAGTGGCGAGCCTTGGGTCTCACGTGTTGAGAGAGAAATCCAGTAGCTGGAAGCAGGTGCTGTTTCAGGATCTCGGAGACAGGCAGCTGATTAGGATACAGGGAACACTTCATAGCACAATAAGCAATATACAGTCTTAGAATCGGCTCCAGCAGGTTTCACGGACAGGACAGGACAAGACACGAGAGGTAAGCGAGATGCAATACGCATGTAGCATAAAATTATCTGACAATGAGACAAGGAGGGTGAGAGCTAGAAGCATAGATATTATATAGAGACTAGATGCCCTATTGGCCGCTGGGCACCGAGAAATACGGCCGCCATCTTAAACCGGTCGTACTCCTAGTTTCGTTGCTTAGCAGCAGTTAGATTCCAGAGCACTGTGGAGCATTTTCCTGTTCTAATCGGCGGACCAGCGCAATATAGGGCCCGGGATTACTTTTCACAAGTAATTTTTAACATTACCGTACTTTTGGTTGTATTTTGTGAATAGAATATTACCAGATAATTGAGAAGGAGCAAGGATCTTTGATATTACTGTACTGAAATCGTACCCAGCTAACGTTAGCTAACTTAGGCTATGTTTACTGCATCACTCGGCATGGAGAGGTTGGGTAAAGTAATAATTACAAGAGCTTCTCGGTTATCAGATACAAGCATTCAACGGCCCTGTAGTATAAGCATATATAAATATAGGTTATTTGTGTTTGCGCACGTGATATCAGGAAGCAATCTATGTAAGTTAATAACTTTAACTTACCTGTGTAACGTTAACTTTAATACACACATGACGGCGATGCGCAAATCGAGTGTATGTATATGTGTGTGTGTGTGTGTCACATCATTATTGTTTCTTCAACTTATTAAAATATCTTACTTTACTGAAACTATCTGTTTCTGCTTCTTTATCATATTTATAGTGTGTGATTTATAAAATACCTTATATCCTACATCACATATTTTGATTTTGGACGTCTGGTCACTTTATATCTGATATCAGAATATTATATTACTGTCAAGCCTACTATGAATATTAAAATATGCCGAACCATGAGTCCTGTATCATAGCTACATGAATGACATTTGCAGAAAAAAAAACCCGCGTGAAAATCAGTTCGGTATTCAGTGAGGTATGATTAATTAAATGCGCTGACAGCTCATTGCACCTGCCATACAGATGACACTGAGTGGAGCGGGTGACCGGTCTAAGATGGCGGCTCCACGGCTCGACCGCGCTAATAGGCAGTAGCGGTCGATAGGGCGTCTATCTATATGATGTCTATGGCTAGAAGAAGCAGAAGCAATTAGAGGAAAAGAGTGAACAGGTGGAAGGAAATTAGCGCGAAGAGTGTAGAGTGAAAACAGCTGAGGGTGATGAGAAGACGAGAGAGTGGGTGTGTGTGTGTGTAAGTGAACGTGTGTGTCTGTGTGTGACCACAAGAGGGAGACAGAGAAGGAGGAGAGAGCCAGGATCATGACAGTATAGGCCATTTCATGAATTTGATGTATTTATTTGTTACTTATTTTGTCATCATAATGCCTTATTTTTATATTTTGGTCAAAATCATGAAATAGTTTACATTTGAATATTTTGCTAATACAACTACTGTTAAATTTTTTACTATTTAGGGGAATTTGGTTTAGTTGCAGTTTAGGCACATTTATTTGACTTTTGGAATAATGTAAATAGTTTTGTATCATATTTAATAGGGCTATTGGTATTGCTTTACATACCTTATTATAATCCCTTTTTAAACTTTGTATTTTAAATTTTGTTTTGAAATACTAATGAGAATTTTTTTAATTAAAGTATATTACAAACTTTTCATTTAGACCCTAAATAATCATATTAACTTGTACAAAAATGGCATTATATGATCCCTTTAATAAAACTTGTGCACAATATGATGTTTTATGTAACAAAGTTCGGGAGGAGCAGGTTCAGATAATTAACCCAATTAGCACAAGTGGAGATCAATCAGTAAATCTTTTAATATACTGCACACAGACAGACCGACGGATGGACTGTTATAAGATGTTATTAAATGTTATTCAACAATGTTGAACAATGTTTGTCACATTATTGACCTGATCTTTAATCAAAAGTAATGTATCTATCCAACCCCTGTAACTTTTCGCAACCCTTTTACTTAAAATTTCAGCCCAATAATCATAAATTACTTTTTTTTAGCTCACAGGGGCTTGATCTTTTGTCCTTACCGTAGTTTGAATGATTATATGCATTATACATTTGAGCAAATACTTGAAAATATATACTGAAAATCAGTCAAATTAAACATGTCACAGTTTAAAACTTGGCAAAGATGAAACTCAAAAAGTTATTGAATTGAATTTAAATCAAGTGATATATGAAATGAAATAGTTATATAGAGTGATTGTGACTTTCTTTACTTAATGGCAGGAAATTATATATATATAAAAAAAAATATATATATACTTTTTTCAGGTTGGTAACAGGGTTGCACTGAGCTTAAAAATAACAACAACAAAGTATTATAAAAAGTGTGCTTTTGTTACCTGAGCCGAGGGTTGTTCCATAAAACAAGATTAGAATACAAGTCAGACTTATTGTCGGTTGATTCTGTTTCATAAAGTAAACTTAAAATAGTTAAAACTCAGTTACCCTGGCAACTTATGCTGGGAAACTAGCCTGGTCCAGGGCAGGCTGACGGTCAGGCTAAGGCCTCATCCACACTACTGCGTTTTAGTTTAGAAACGGAGAATTAAAACGAATACGATCTCTGTCCACACCAGCGTTTTAGCTGCGTATTAGAATTGATTTCCGTCTGAAAACGACTGAAAACGCGGATCACGTGACCATTCACCAACACTGGGCATGCGCGTGCCGGTGTAAACAGGCATGTAGGCAGTGATAGCATTGTAAAATGCATTATTTACTTGCACAACAGCTGCTAGCAAAGACGTCAAAGTCAGTAACGCTTGTAATTCGTTATCCATGTTGCAGTCACTAACGTTACGTAGTCCAGGCTGTTTTTGTATGTTTTCTTCCCGGGGAACAGGTCATGTGATGGGTGGCTGATGAATCCGTGAAGGATATGCCATGACTGATGACACCCAATCATAGAGCAGAGCGTGAGCCTCTGCGTCATCGTTTGTAAAGTCCTCTGTTTTGACCGTCTTCACTAAAACGCCCTCCGGAGATTCAAAACGGGGTCGGCAGCGTTCCTAAACTTCTCCGTTTTAGGTCTTCGTTTTTGCTGTTGTAGTCTGAACGGGAGGTGCAAACGTAGCAAAAGGTCTCCGTTTCTAAACGAAAACGTAGTAGTGTGGATGGGGCCTAAGCTTCAGATGTTACACAGATCCTCTAACACTGACCAGGAACACAATGACTGACACTCTCTAATACCATTATTTGACTTTATTAACCACTATCAGTCCAAAAATATACAGTAAAGAAAATCAACTTAAATAAGGTTAACATTATAAATGAAACAATATAGACCTACAAACGTGTTAAATTGTATATTAAATGTTTATGTTAACTTAAAACTTAACTTAGACCATTTGTAGGTCTATAGTGTCTCATTTATTATTGTAGCCTATATATATACTACAGGTTTTCTTTTCTTACTGGCTGAATGTTTTGTGCCCAAGATTTAATTGGATATTTTTGAAAGTTTATGAATACATTTCTCTCTGGTTTTATTTGGCAGCTGTAGTACATTTTTATGGTTATTAGAAGAACATTACAATCTAAAATAAAATAAAGAAGCTTATTAAAGCAGAAGTTAAAATCACATAATTTTAAATAAATAATTACAAAAGCACAGACTACATTTTAACTGGTAAGATGAATCTGAGCTTAGTAATTGGGTATATTAGCCTACACGTGATTTACCCCATTACAATAGTCCCTTTACAGTTATTTCTATCATAAAAATACACTTAATTGTAGGCTTAAAATTCTAATTAAGGCTCATCTAATGTCCAACAACAAATATTTTAGCATATATATATTTTATGTACTTTATTATGTCTTTCAATTCAAACACATTTAACACGATTATACAAATGGTCAGTTCCCTTTTACGCAATCATACTACAAGTCGTGCGTAGTTGCCGAGTTACCATGCGTACCACCAGAACTCAATACGAGCAAGAAGCACAACTGGATGTACGGGAAGCCAAAAGGTTAAAAAAGTATTGTATTTATTTCTCTATATTTTTTTTTTAAAGCGAGTTTTCGCATCTGTAAATGCAATCCAGCTTATTTCTTTTCATATTTAAAACATATTACTGATTTCAATGTAATGTTTGGCTTTGGTTAGTATAGACCAATAGATCGCGTGCTTACGAGAAAACTATCGCGTGCTCACGAGAAAACATAGCGTGCGCACGAGAAACTTTTGCATGCTCACGAGAAAACTATTGCATGCTCACGCGTTACACCGAGCACCTTCACCGGTTGTCCACCGAGGCCCCTGCGTCACCTACCATCAGCGCTGGTGTCCGTCTGACCTACCATCTGTGTTGTGTACCATATGTGTTGTGTTTCGCCTGACCGACCATTGTATTCACCTTCTCTATTTAAGTGTTTTTGCAATTGCATCCTGCTCCTGTCTTTGTCACAGAAAGACTAATTTTTGAGTAGGTTTAACCAAAGTGAAAATTAAGGGAAAAATAAACAAACTCCAAAAACAATGGCTTCATAATTTAGTTATTTATTGCAAGAAACACATTGTATTCATCCTCCGTGGATGGATTGCCCACACACTTCACGTGGAACCATCGCCCACAGGCAATCTATATATATAAAAAATAAGAGTAACAATAAAAATAAAAAGGGGGTTTAAAGCAATGGTCCGGTCCATTCATTATTACTTTGTGTATGCTACACCAACCAAAAATGCTCAGCCATAGTTACCCAAAGAACATCTGAGTCAACTGTTTCTGCCTCTCCTTCAGAGTCATCAAACGTTTCTGCCTCTCCACAAAAGTGGCACAGGTCACTTAGGTCATCTATGAGGTACAGTACAACACTAATGAAAGTGATGCACGTCAAAAAGCATGTCAATAACAATCATGAGTTTATAAAGCCATACCAGATTGGTGGAGCAGAGTTAAAGCAATCTCCATTCTGAATCGGGTTATGTCTTGTGGCTCATTGGAGAAGTCCATTCTGGTATTTTGCAAAATGTGTTCTGCAAACTGAGGAAGAAACAAGAAAAATTAGGTAAAGTATCATCCCATTTTAATGAACATTTAATATTTGCTACAATGCTATAAATCACACAGTGATGTGAGGCAAGCTTTCGCACAACCAGTTTGAAACTGAAACACCCTTTGCTATCATCAGGGCTCTACAAACAAGACAGTATGTTCTCTGTATGAGTCAAGCAGAATGGCTTTTTATTGGGATGAGTATACAGCCTAAGTAACATGCAAAAATATCCAGACAACATATGATAAGTGGTATAATATTGTAAATCAGGGGGATAAGGGAAAACTCAAAGGAAACTGTTCTATACCACAAATACTTACAACTAGGAACCAGTGGTGGCCCTCATTTACAACGCCCACTATTACCTCATAGTTTGCTGGGTCCAACTAAAAAAAAAAAAAAAAAAACTCATTATGATCTAAATAACTTGCTAACGGCAATGGGCATCAGCACAAGTAATAAAATGCAAAATAGATCAAATTAGCAGGACACCTTGAGCCTTTCATATTTTCCCTTCCACATGTCTGTCATGGCAAATGTCTCCATATGGAATGCTTTGCCCGGTGAGGTCAAATTGTGCTCCCTCACTTTCAGGGACAGATACGCATTCAGAACCTTGACAAACATTGCAAAATTAAACTTTAATACAAAATATTAACATAGCAGATGAAAGGCTTTTCTGTCAAAATCAATGAAATGTGTACCTCACTCTCCAACTCCCTTCCAGGGCCGATCCGTAGGTCCTTGTAAAATAATTTATAGGGTCCCACTCTGGACAGCAGCTTCCAGCCCAGGCACTTTTGCTACCTACAGAGGATAACCAACAACAACAGCATTGCACCTACCACCTCACAAATATATTAGAAATTAGACTAATATTGATCTATTATAAGATCTGACTTTACATCAACACTTACAGCCATGCACGGTGTCTATGGTGTCAGCTGGTACCTCTGTCGTCATGGTAGTGGTGTGGGACACAGGAGAGGAAAGTTGCAGTTTCATTAAAAAGTTCAATGGAGACAAGGGGAGAGGATATAGAAGATTTTGTTCCAATTAATAAGTCACTTGGTGAGGATGGAGGTGATGGTGGGGGCTGGTTTTGATGTGATTTGGTGATGGTGAGGTCTACAGGTGTGAGTGAAGGGGATGACGTTTCTTTACGTGTTCTTTTATGTTGTGGTTCTTGGGTAATTATATGGGGTATCCGGGGGGTGTCTTCTTTAAATGGTTTGAGATGGTCAGTGTTGATTTTGGGGAATATCTTGCCATTTTCATCCCTTAAATCTGCGCTTTTTTCTTCCAAATGCATATTCATACGGTCCCAACCAGCTGCGTTCAAGCTTGCCCACTTTCCTCTGCTGGGTCCATATATTATTTCGTAGGACCTTCTGCCCTACAAAAAATGGTGCCTGATTTGCCACCCTCGGTCTCCTGTCCTGTTTTTTTTTTTTTTTTTTTTTTTACAATGTTCAATGTTACAATCCTTCAGAGAAATGGCATTTGATAAACCAAACATTACTGCATCTAGGTACTCGTCCCATTTTTCTGGTCTTGTATCCACTAATTTGCACAAGGCTCTAAAGTCATAACCAAAAGGAGTTGAAAGTTATGAGTAACCAATTTTCAAAGACACCAATATTTCCCTGAATATTGCATTCCCACAAAGCAACCCGTTAATGAAGGCTCACCTCTGAATGGTTCCATTTCTTTTTTCCACGAGCCCATCTGTTTGTGGATGGTATGGGGCACAGAGGCTTCTCTCAACATTTAGGAAGGCACAGAGCTCTTTGTTGATCTGTTTGCAAAACATACATTAACATTAATCTACAAAAAAAAAAAAAAAAAATGTGTGCAACCATTAGATTATTGTGCAGATTGAATTTAGTTCATTCAATAAACTACAAACCTGGTTTACAAACTTGGTACTTGCCTTGGTCAGTGAATATTCTCTTTGGTGCCCCCCAAACCTGTAGAAAAAAATAATGCAGCGTGAGACTACTGCTGCAGATTTATTGGGAATTGCAGACCATTTTGTATAATAGTCAACGAGGACACAAATGTACTAATTTCCCTGGTTGGTTTTGGTGACTTTCCCCACTAAATCCATGCTCAGCAGTATCAGAGGCTAATCCACCTTAATTAAAATAGCACATTAAATACATTTAAATTCTGTGAACTCATGAAATACCAGTCTCAAAACCCATGCACATCTGTGGAGAAGCTTACATACACATATTGGGATATGCTTGGGCTACTGCTTGATGGACAGTCTGCTAAATTGACAGTGGGCACACTGCAAAACCTGAAGTTCAGAAATAAGCACAATAGAAATGCATTCCAAAACATAATCCATTTGTATGTTTCACAGCAAAGTTAAAAGGGAATAATTTAGTATTTACCCATTTATCGATGTCCACCACCATTCCAGGCCAGTAGAACCTCGCTGAAATGGCAAGCTTTGTTTTCTTCTGTTCCACAGTGTGCTCCGTGGGGGTTGGCATGGAATTCTGAGAATATTTGGTTGGACTATTTTTGTCCAACAACCACTTTTTTTCTCAAACCCATACCACTTTTTGAGGAGATGTAGTAAAGTTGGCCATCTATTGAAATAGCTTTATTGTTAGTCAAATCTAAACAATAACCTGCAAGGAGGTTCTGCGTCTGCGAATGACATATTTATGGTCTTTTTTATGCCAAATGGGTATGTGCTTTGAGTTTTGTAGTTTATGAGTTCCTCATACATTTTTGGATCCATTGTTGGAATGTGCCAGCAAGAATAGAAATTCAGATCACAATGTTGTGTGGTCATCTCCCCAATTTATAACACCATTTATCACTTGATTAATTGAATTAGAGCCCTCTGAAATTGTAAGTTAATTAATTACGATTAGAATATGTTGCACCCATGCATCTTGCATGTGAAAAATATTAAAGGTAATAATAGCAATATATGGTTTATTCATATTTATTTATTTTTATTTCATACAGGGAACATAAAAGGTGTCTCCTGAAAATGTGTTTCCCTTGTGTTACGTTCCGGCTCAAGGAAGTAACAAAAGAAAGGGTTCAGAGTCCAAAAATATATTTAACAATATATTTATTTAAGTCTAGGGGTAAATAATAAAGAAAATAGTTGGTCAACAGTAAATAAACAAACAAACAATTAAGAGAAAAACAATGTGAAGGTCCAGCTCCTCAGCACAACTGCAGGATAGGGGTAGACGCTCCTCCCACAGAGGACAGACATCTTATATCCATCCACAAATTGAAGACAGGTGTGGATCCTTATCTGACAACCTATCAGAAGAAAGAAAAGACAAACAGAAAAAACCCAAAACAAAACTAATCCGTAACACTTGTGACAATAATATGAGGAACTTTCTCTTGTGTATTTTGGTGACATTGAACATATTGTTAATACATTTTCTATACTGTTGTATAAAGTTGTAGATCATAAACTTGTCATCGTTGACATTTTGCAATCTTTATAAATAATAATGAGACAATAATATGAGGCATTGAGTTTGGACGTCAACACGGACAGATAAGGCAATTTGTATGGGCAAAATTAAATCTATTCAGACATAATACAAACAATTTCTGCAAAGTTCTGCCGGGAAGACTCAATTTTTACGTCACCTATTACCTTCTCATCTATCCAATCATATTCTAATACTTGTGGTATAAAAGATCGGTACTTACACATGTCTGAGTTCGCAGATGCTGACACTTCCATTAAAATCCAACCTCCCCACCACCACCAAGACGGGTCTTTCCCTCCATCCTCCCCAACACCACCAGGATGGGTCTTTCCCTCCATCCACCCCACCACCACCAGGATGGCCCCTTCCCTCCATCCACCCCACCACCACCACCAGGATGGCCCCTTCACTCCATCCACCCCACCACCACCACCAGGATGGCACATCCACCCCACCACCACCAGGATGGCCCCTTCCCTCCATCCACCCCACCACCACCAGGATGGCCCCTTCCCTCCATCCACCCCACCACCAGGATGGCCCCTTCCCTCCATCCACCCCACCACCACCACCAGGATGGCCCCTTCCCTCCATCCACCCCACCACCACCACCAGGATGGCCCCTTCCCTCCATCCACCCCACCACCACCACCAGGATGGCCCCTTGTTCTCACACGGGCGACAACATCAAATTTCTATCACGCTGACACATTGACCCCAGGGGATCTTTTGAAAAACTTTGTTTTATCACAAACCAAACAATGTAAGTATCCTCTATGCCTGTTGACTTTCCCAGATGTGGCAGATTAGATTTGTTAAAGGAGAACTCCGGCGCAAAATTAACCTTTGGTCTAATTACACATTGTTACCTAGTCAACCGATATCTGAGATTTGTTTTCATGATTATCGAATGTAAATAGTTTTATCTCTAAAAACAGTTTAGCCTATAACGCTAGTATAACGCTAGTATATTGGGCATAGAGTAATGACAAATAAAAATCGCTTGTTAACCCTCAGGGGTCTGAGGTGTTTTCTGGGTCCTGGAGGTGTTCTGACATGCTCTAACATTTGTGCTTATTTCTGTTACTTGTGACATTTTCATGACTAAAGTATCATTACACTGCATTCAGCACAAACTCTGCTACAATAATATGTCAGCAGCATGTATGTAAAAGTTTGTAGTTTTGAGATAATAACATTTATGCGTGGTTTGTGAAAATGACCAAAAAAAAAGTCACTGAAATAATGTCATGAAAGACAAACTAATTATTTCGTCGCAAGGCTTTTGAAAATTGTATCACGTAGCCTAGAATATTTGCTCCAAAACTATGTGAAAATCATCCTGAATACTCATTCAGATAAGACAATATATTGATTTAAAATTTGTATGACATGTTTTGTGTAAGAAAGCTTTATGCGAGGAGGCGTTAACCACCATGAATATTGAGTGTTTCACACCTGAGAGAGACAAAGAGCCTCCCATAATGGCCCTATTAGGAGCTCTCAGGCACTATCATTACATTACCTTGCACAAAGAATGAGGAGATTTAAAAAAAAATGGCTTTTTGATTGTTTGAATTTATTTACAACACAACATCATCCAAAGATACACAACAAATGGCAAAAAGCACATTATTTAACACACTGAACTAAAGACAGAGACTTAACCAGTCACACACCTTTCCTTTCCTGAAACATAGTGCATACCTGTCATTTCCAAGGTGTTTGATTTTTCACTTTACCTCCTCATGCTCATGTTGAAGTCAGCAGGACGGGTAGCTACCTAAAAATATATATATATATATATAAAAAAGCTGTGAGCATGCTGATATCAAGAAGAAACCAGGGCTGCATGATTGTGGGAATACATTTTAGATTTCTGGTGAAAATTCCTTTTTAAAATTTACAAAATACACACACACACACACATATATATATATATATATATATATATATATATATACATATATATATATTTGTTGTGCCTTGTAGGCATATACCTGCACTGCAAAAAATTATTTTCTTACTTAGTATTTTTCAAATATCTAAAAAATTATTAAATCAAGAAGCATTTACTAGAGAAGTAAAATGACATAAGAAATTCTATTTTGTTTTAAGATAAAAATAAAGTAATTTAAGTAATTTTTGCTTAAAACGAGCAAAATTATCTGCCAATGGGGTAAGCAAAAAAATCTGGAAACCAAGAATTTTTTGCTTACCCCATTGGCAGATAATTTTGCTCGTTTTAAGCAAAAATTACTTAAATTACTTTCTTTTTATCTTAAAACAAAATAGAATTTCTTATGTCATTTTACTTCTCTAGTAAACACTTCTTGGTTTAAGAATTTTTAGATATTTGGACTGGAAACAAAACAAAAATACTAACTAAGAAAGTATTTTTTGCAGCAGGGCTGAATCAAATAATAAGAACAGTATAGCAGGCATAGTTAAAAAGGAACACTTCAGTAACACTACACTAGAGAAAAACATATTGATTATCATATGTTACTTCAAATGTTTACATCGATATGACGTTATGAAATGAGATTGGAGTAAAATCGTGGTTTGCTTTTCAAACGCACGTCGCGCGACTGCGTTTTCAAACTCTCACAGCGCGTGCAGGGGACATTCACTGAAGCATCGAGCAACAGTTCAATGGCAATATGAAGTTTATGCAACAATAACACTAACTAATATAATTCAGGATTATTTCTTACCTTAAAATCGTTCTTGTCTTCAAATCGCGATCTTCTTCTTCAGATGTAAACCCAATAATCTCACAGCATGTCTTCCAAACTCGACGACTGAAGAGGACTGATAAAGTTTGCCGCTTTGTTGTTGAGGTAATGGGGGCGTTCGCGCGACACATGGACGATTTGCATCCCCTGCAAACAAGCCCACACTGGCCCTTTACGGGCCCACTTAGGGCTAGCCTAAGGGCCCCTAGCAGGCTGCCAGCGCAGGGCCCATGAGAATTTGCTCATTGGCAAAACGTTGGCCCCTCACTGGCAGCCCTCACTGAGCCCACACAGGGCCCTCACTGAGCCCACACAGGGCCCTCACTGAGCCCACACAGGGCCCTCACTGAGCCCACACAGGGCCCTCACTGAGCCCACACAGGGCCCTCACTGAGCCCACACAGGGTTATTCTTTTTATTTATTGTTAATCTACAACAATAAATCTGTTTCACTATAAATTATTTTCGGCTACTATAAGTCTTATGGAAAAACAATTATTCTATACATCTGAAATGGATGCAGTCACCACATAACTAATGTCTGTATTGTTAAAAATGTACAGTAGTCAAAGGGATTTCAAATCAATGTATTTATTAATTACAAAATATAAAACATTCAATTCAGGTTAATACAGGTTAATTAAGATAATTTAACACTCTGAAAGGGACTAAAAATTCTCTAAAAAAAAAAAAATATATATATAAACATAACAAATACCTAATTATTACATTGTTATATTACATTATAACATGGGCAGAGCACATTAGGTATCCTCAAAACACGCCAACATGGGCAGAGCACATTAGGTATCCTCAAAACACGCCAACATGGGCAGAAGGTATCCTCAAAACACGCCAAGATGGGCAGAGCACAAGGGAGTATAAAGGGAAAGTATCATAATCATATTCAAAACTAGGTGACAAAGAAAACAACACAGGAAAAATGACAGCAATGAAAAATAAGGAGCGTAAAGAGTGACAAACAGAGCGGCAAGAAATCAAGCTGTCTATGCGTTCGTTCCCGCTTCTCACGTCAGACGTAACAATTGGCAAAGCTCACTCTTCCCCCGAGGTCTCTTGCCTAGTCAGCAGACGGTGGTAGCGCTCCTTTCGTCCACCCGCTCTGTCTCTTGAATTCCGCAGCCACACCTTTATCTCACTCTCAATTTCAGAATCAGGAGGACTTGGCTGAAAGGAACATTTTCTTACAGCCTCTGAAAAAGCAAATAGGTATGAAATAACACTGTGTGGGAAGTAATTAATATGCCATTTCTAATACCCCACAGGTAACGCTTTACTTGAAGGGGTGTGCATAAGACTGACATGACACCTTCATAATAATGACATGACACATGTCATGAATATGAACAAGGTTTTATGCATGTTTATGACAACTGTCATTAAGTGTCATTCACTCAATTATGTCATATTTAATGCAACGATGACATTGTTTGTGATGTCTTTGTTATGACAACTTGACATAAACCAATACATCATAACCTGTCAGTGTCTTTGTCATGACAACTTGACATTACCAAGACAGCACAACCTGTCATAAATGTGCCATAGCAGATTAATGATCACACTTAACCCTTTAGAACCTGAAGCTAAAATGGGTGTTTTTCACATATTTTGATTTTTTGACTGTACAATTCTAAAACAATGTACTATCTTCATGTGCAAGGTGTTATCTTTGTCAGAAAAAGATTAGCTTTCAACAAATTACAGTTATTGTCCATTATTGTGTGTGGTGAGTTTGTAAATAGAATTTAAATAGACAAAAAAAAAAAAAGAATACATTTTCCGATTTTTATTTAGAAAAACACAGAAAAATCACTAACGAAAGAAACTAACACTTTAAAGTTGAAAAATGAAGTATAATACAACTATACAAGTCTTTTTTGTGACATTAGGTTGCACAGTTTTCATTTAGGACACTTTTTTTCATACACGCACACATACAAATGCATCCATTCATATTAGGCGACGACACATTCGGTTCTAAAGGGTTAAGAAACTTCTTAGCTTTATGGGTTAACATTACAATTGTCATGTGGTTAGTTTTGACATTGGCTGTCATCACCATCGCGGCTGATATGGCATCATAGAGGAAATTGAGTCATTGAAAACTCATCTCAAACTGATAGAGTGGCACCACTGGTTAGGGGTACAAATTTAACTTATCATTAAAATGTCATTAAATGTTAATATTCTGTCAAATAATTTTATAACAGTGTCATAAATATTTTTAATTTCATAATTCTTTTTACATCATGGATACGTCTACCTAAGACTCCATCATAATGGCATACAACTGTAGTTGAGGTCAAGAAAAATATTCCTGCCACGGTTATACAATTATTTAACAGAGTATTAACACTTAATGACACTTAATTAACACAAATTCAATGTGTACCACTGAAAAAAAATTGGTCAGAAAAATATTCATGACAGCCTATATCAAAACCAAACACATGACAATTGTAATGTTAACCCATCAAGCTAAGAAGTTTCTTAAGTGTGATCATTAATCTGCTATGGCACATTTATGACAGGTTGTGCTGTCTTGGTAATGTCAAGTTGTCATGACAAAGACACTGACAGGTTATGATGTATTGGTTTATGTCAAGTTGTCATAACAAAGACATCACAAACAATGTCATCGTTGCATTAAATATGACATAATTGAGTGAATGACACTTAATGACAGTTGTCATAAACATGCATAAAACCTTGTTCATATTCATGACATGCGTCATGTCATTATTATGAAGGTGTCATGTCAGTCTTATGCACACCCCTTCAAGTAAAGTGTTAGCCCACAGGGTAGCTTACCTGTTACAATCCTCCTTATCCTCAGGTTCTGAAAAGGTCTTTTTTGGTGTGCGCCATTCCAGTTCAACTGAGTGGCTAAAGAATGGCCAATCAATGTTGTCAGTATTCTCCTTGTTGCAACTTGGACATTACACCCACCAATAGTTCCTAGATAGGCAGTCTAACAGGAAGGAAAATGCACAAATTAAAAAGTGATTTGCAAAAAATTTAATGGTAAGAAATTAGGTTCAGGACAAATTTTTTTTTTAAAGCTTTCAGTCAGTGAAAAGTAGTGAGTAGAGTTCTAGTTATAGCAGAAAGTCAGGTTCAGTAGCAGTTGCACTGTTGCCAGTTTGGGGACAGTAGGTTATCTTACTTCAGACCCCCCTGGTGACTATTTCTTAAAAGCAATTTCTTTGAAGTTTCTCTGCGACACTTTGTTAAGAAGCTACAGTTGTTAGAACAGCGCCACTAGCTGATCAGGACAATGGATTCCCAGGCAAGGGACTGTATACTATATGGACAAAGTATGTGGACCCATTGACTTGGTTCCCCCTTTGCAGTTGCAACAACTTTTACAAATACTCTTGTGGATGTATGAGCATAAAATTCCACTGACACCCCACAAACTTGTGAAAATCCTTCTCAGAAGAGTGAAAGTTGTTGCAACTGCAAAGGGAGTACCAAGACCAAGAACATATGGATTTTAATGGCATGCCATTGAAGTTTTTAAAGGGTGTAATAGCATACCTTTGTCCATATAGTCTACGTTAGAGCCAGAGGCTCGGTCAATGCTAGTTCAAAGTAATTTCTTTCTTGAGAAGAGCTACTGTTGACATACCAAATCTTTCCGGCATTGATGATCTTCCATTTTTTGCTCCAAGATATCCATGTCCTGGTAGCTTTGGAGGGGTAATATGACGTCATCAGGCAACGTGACCTCTTTTGTGCTTGATCGAGAGATATTTGCCACTGTTCTCTCCAGCATAGTCAGCCTGTCCTTAATCTCCTCTAGTGTACTGACTAAATATCTATCAATACCTGAAAAGGAAGAAAACAATTAAAACTGAGCACAGAGACCGTTTTAGCAGAATAATAGGCCAACTATAAACTCACAATAGGGGTCTAAAAAACAGTGTGCCCCTAGAGTCCAGTATTGTACAGCATTTTGGCTACGTTCAGACTGCAGGTCAAAGTGACCCAAATCCGAACAGCACTAGTCACATGGAATCCGCTCTTTACCAGGTCGGATTTGGGCCACTTTCATATGTGGTCCAATTCTGTTACAGGTTGGATTTAAAAAAAAAAAAAATTAATCGGAATTCATGCGACTCTGACGCCACTCTAGATTGATCATCGTCACAATTCTGCGCTAATGGGAACGCGAACAGCGGGTAAGAGTGAATTTAACTCTCTTTCTCCTCCCCCTCATTATTATTTGCTCACAAATTCTTTCTTCCTCCTGAAATCAACCTAAAAACAAAACCGTAGATAAAAATAAAAATAATAGGTATATAATAGTAATAATAGTATAATAGGTAAACTAACCTCTGTGGCCTCCATGTTTACTTCCGCACGATTTACGTCATATTACTCTTTTGCCCATGCGGGCCACATTTTTTAAATAATGAGAACAGATCTGGCAATAAATTGGAATTGAGCATTAAGGCCTGCAGTCTGAACGTAGCCTTTATGGCTTTCTGTGTCACTTTCTCTGTACTATAATCACGGCAGCTTCACATCGCAAGCGTGAGCGGCACATATTGTTTTCGCCGCGCATGTTAACCAGTGCATTCACACCGGCAGCAGGTGCAGCGCATGAGTGTCAAGCAGGAGTGCTGCGTGCTGTGAAGCGGGTGTTTCGGGGGTGAGTCTAGATTTTGCTGCGCTGCTCACGCTCAATTAAAGTGAAAGCACCATTTTGATGGACAAAATAGAAATGATTTCACACAAAAAGTGCTCAAAATGCACAGAATAAACATGTGTTGTGTGTTTTAACAAAAACTGGAGTATGTCAGAAAATAAAATATTTATAATAAAATTATAAATATAATATAATAATAAAATAAATATTTATAGAAGATTTACACATTTAAGCTTATTTTTAATCATTCAGTTTGGATAAAAGTATGCATTTAAGCGATTATCTGTTAAAAAAAATTTATATGTTCTATGCAAAATGCTCTATTAAAGAAAAGATAGAAAATAAATATTTGTGTGTGCCGTTAAGTGGTTAGAAAAAATTTAATTGGAAAAAATTAATTGGCTAAAATCGGTATCGGAAGGTCAAACTCAATGAAAAACTGGAAATCAGAATCGGCCTAGAAAATTGTAATCGGTGCATCTCTACTAATGAAACAAAATCCACAGACAATACATTACAGACAAAATCAAAATATTATTAGGTAATGTAAGGCCTAGGCTAATAAGAAAGAAATGGATACTAACATTGGGTTCTTCTTTCAAGAAACAATTCTCAATGAATAACCATCTTTACAAGATGTAGCCACAAAGAGTAAAAAATACTTTTGCTTCCAAGGCTAGAGAGGTGTAAGCCTTTTTACAGTCTACTAAACATACCTGCTGATAGAGAGTGCCTCACAGGAAGGGGGAAGGCTGCAGTTGAAGGACGGCTTGCAGGTGGAAGGTGGTTCTCAGGTGAAAGGTGGCTCGCTGGTTGAAGGTGGCTCGCTGGTGGAAGGTGGCTCGCTGGTGGAAGGTGGCTCGCTGGTGGAAGGTGGCTCGCTGGTGGAAGGTGGCTCGCTGGTGGAAGGTGGCTCGCTGGTGGAAGGTGGCTCGCTGGTGGAAGGTGGCTCGCTGGTGGAAGGTGGCTCGCTGGTGGATGGCGACTCGGTGGAAGGGGACTCGCTGGTGGATGGCGACTCGGTGGAAGGGGACTCGCTGGTGGATGGCGACTCGGTGGTGGAAGGTGGCTTGGAGACAGAGTAACCAGAGAGTTATGACCAGAAGGTGGCAAACACATGGGTGATGGTGGAACTGGTGGCTGGTGTACGACTGCAGCTGTGATCGTTTGTGACTGTCTCTGCCGTTTCAGTGGAGCAGGTTCAGGCTCTAGATCAATGTAGCGTTTGGTAGGTCTGCACAAAATGAGGAGAAACAATCTAAGAATGCATTTTAACACACATAAACAGCTGGCTCATACTAAATAACTGGTTCCTACTAATAACTGGCTCATAATATTTTAGATTTAGTCATTTTAGTTTGCTTTCAGGATCTTGTTCACAAAATGTATAAATAAGAATGTACCAGTACTATCATTTATGTTTAATATTTAACCTAATTTACATAAATGTATTAGACAGTAAAGGCAATAGAACAACACTTACTGCCTTGACCGCTGACTGCGATCTAATTCTTCAGGTTCACTGGCTACAATTAAATTAGTTTCTGCTACTTTGGCTTTATATCTTGCCTTTTCATAATCCACTGAAAGAAACAAAATAAATGTCAATAGTTATTTCATCTATTCACATTTTCCTTGTCATCTTTTATGCAATGCTCAGTTTAAGTTATTTACAATTCTGGGAGAGAAAGAAAAAAAATCTACCTGCTGTGCCTAAAACACAGATTTCATGCGCTTTCCAAGTCTCTCCAGGAATTTCATGCATCAACAAAGCTGCCTTGTGTTTACCAGGGTCAGTATAAGGTGGCCACAGAGTTATGGAGGAGTCCTCATTAAGCCATTTGCTGCTCACAATCCCTACTGAGTAATCTGGGAACTCCACAATGTTGTACAGGGCCATATCGCTGGTGCAAGGTGGCTCACTGGTGCAAGGTGGCTCGCTGGTGGAAGACGGCTCGCTGGTGGAAGGTGGATCGCTGGTGGAAGACGGCTCGCTGGTGGAAGGTGGCTCGCTGGTGGAAGACGGCTCGCTGGTGCAAGGTGGCTCGCTGGTGGAAGGTGACTCACTGGTGGAAGATGGCTCGCTGGTGCAAGGTGACTCACTGGTGCAAGGTGGCTCGCTGATGGAAGACGGCTCGCTGGTGCAAGGTGACTCACTGGTGCAAGGTGACTTGCTGGTGGAAGACGGCTCGCTGGTGCAAGGTGACTTGATGGTGGAAGACGGCTCGCTGGTGGAAGGTGGCTCGCTGGTGGAAGACGGCTCGCTGGTGGAAGACGGCTCGCTGGTGGAAGACGGCTCGCTGGTGGAAGGTGGATCGCTGGTGGAAGGTGGATCGCTGGTGGAAGACGGCTCGCTGGTGGAAGGTGGCTCGCTGGTGGAAGACGGCTCGCTGGTGCAAGGTGGCTCGCTGGTGGAAGACGGCTCGCTGGTGCAAGGTGACTCACTGGTGGAAGACGGCTCGCTGGTGGAAGACGGCTCGCTGGTGCAAGGTGGCTCGCTGGTGGAAGACGGCTCGCTGGTGGAAGGTGGATCGCTGGTGGAAGGTGACTCACTGGTGCAAGGTGGCTCGCTGCTTCAAGGTGGCTCGCTGGTGGAAGACGGCTCGCTAGTGGAAGGTGACTCACTGGTGCAAGGTGACTCACTGGTGCAAGGTGGCTCGCTGCTTCAAGGTGGCTCGCTGGTGGAAGACGGCTCGCTAGTGGAAGGTGACTCACTGGTGCAAGGTGACTCACTGGTGCAAGGTGGCTCGCTGCTTCAAGGTGGCTCGCTGGTGGAAGACGGCTCGCTGGTGGAAGACGGCTCGCTGGTGGAAGACGGCTCGCTGGTGGAAGACGGCTCGCTGGTGGAAGGTGGATCACTGGTGGAAGACGGCTCGCTGGTGGAAGACATTTACATATACGAAAAAAAGAAAGAAGAAAAAAACCCTCAGTAGCTATGGAGAAATGGAATGGCTGCCCATTCTGTGTCTGTGTGGATCAAAACATATTTTCTTGTTATATCTGATAGGTAGTTTATTTGGTCTGTACTTTCTAGCTGACTTGCTTTATAAACACCGATGTCTTTTGAGTCTAGAGGACTGGAGTAAAGAGATTCTAGCTTTGAAAACCTCTTGAAAATTATGTACTTTGTATTGGTCTTTTCATCACATAGTATGTTCTGTACCAGTCCCAAATTCCCTTGAACCATCACACAGTTGTCCCCAGTAGTTGTGGCTACGCAGAACTGTTGAAAGATTGCCTTTTTATACTGGGTGCAGTGAGGCAGGTTAGGTATTGATGGACCACATGAGTGTTTCATTTTGAGCAAAGGTGTCTTGCTGTCTGTCTCCTTTGCTTTTTTGGATGTAATAAATGTCCTTTCAAGTGTAATTTGGTTAAATATTTGTTTAAGAACAAACTGTGGTTTCCGGGAAGCTTTTTTCAATTTCCTCATATAGTTTTCGAATGGAAAAGCTGACACTCCATCTAAAGCTCCATACCTCCTAACATCATCAGCCAAATGAGTCAAACTGTGCACATTATACACCAATTCATCAGCACCATACAACTGCTCAAATTCGCTTAAGAAATGTTTCATGAGAGCATCAGCGTAGTCACAGTAATAATTACACAAGGCAGGACAGAGCATCAAGTACATGGCAATTGAGAGATTCATGAAATTTCTGTAGTGGGAAGAGGAAAGGATGTCTTGTAAAACAATTGGGCCTGTATAAAGTAAGAACTGACGGAATTCAGTGGCTTTCCACCGGTCAATGTCTGCTAATCTTCTTGGCTTTCTCTGAAACTCAATTGGCATATGCTGCCTTAGCTGCTGCAATCTCGCAGAGATAGCCATCACTGCATGAGAGCCCAACCTACAAGAAAAATCCCCCTTCATCCAAAAACGTATCAATTTTCGAGTCACTCCGAGGCAAACAAGGTGCATGTAATCCAGAATGAACATTGTAACCATGCCTATGTTAATCCGTGCAAGGGGAGAGTTGCCCCTGTGGTGATCCTCATTCTCCTGTCTAGAGAACTGATCATCTGTGCGGAGTGTAGCCGTCTTATCTGGGAAAGTCATGTGGTTCTTAACATAGACTCCTTCTTGATTGCAGCGCTCACACCCAAAGTACCCATTGTGTCCCTTAATGTTTTTAATAAACGATCTTGCAGGAGCATCGCAAATGAAGCAGTCAATCTTTAAAGTAAAGTTTTTTCCTGCCATCTCAAAGCCTCGCTCAAGGCTAGCTACCTCCTGCACAAAGTCAGACAAATACTGCTCCAAATCCAGTGGCTTGCTATTGCCACAAAAAATTCCAATAACAAAAGGTTCCTCTTCAAATGACACTTTGCCCAAAATTGGCCACAACTGCAAAGCTGAACTCTTGTACAAGGGCAACCCATCAACATTAATTTGGAGGCCAATAGTGTTGCTAACATTGTTGATGAGAGTTGAAATTGTCTGCAGGTGAGTGAGAATGCCAAAATGTATATATTCACCTCCTTTGATGTTTTTAACATTGGCTGCTATTTTTGCAGTTTGTAGCAGGGTGCGAGCTTGCTTTGGTAAATTTGGATGGAACTCCTGTAGTGCACAAAGAAGATCTGAGAGGGTGTTCTGTGGCACATCATTCCTCAGAGCCCACTCACACAGCACCTTTGATAGTTTTGCACATTCATCTTCCACTGTATCACATTCATCTTCCACTGTATCACCCTCATCACTACTGTCACCATCTTCAACTGCATCACTCTCATCACTACTGTTGCCATAGTCATCAAACGAATTTAGGCAATCCATGAAAACATCATCTTCCTCATCATTGACATCCAGATTGGATTCAGAATTAACTTCTCCCAAACTTTCACCTCCATTAATCTCCTGAACTGAAGATGATGAATCAAAAGAATTCAGGATTCTTAATGTGTGCCGGCGCTTAGTCCAATAACTCCTGGAAGCCATGTCCTCGTAACCTGTGATAAAATATGTAGGACTTTCACTTTCTTGGACAGACATTCCCTTGCCAAGTCAAATATGCTGTCAACATAAATCTTCTAAATCACACCCGTGCGATCAGTCTTGGCTGGTCCCTGGAGCGTACAATCACACCGGTGTGATTAGAACGGTCCGTGCATCACGTGATCAACTGCTAAATACAAACGTGCTTTGGCGCATTGGCTGGCGCTGAGCCAGAGACAGACGCGCTCAGTGCTTGTCATATATCACAACTATTCAGTGTTTTCGACCACATAATGGTTATTTTAGGTTTAAGACATTTAAGAATCACATAAGTACTAAAAAAATATACACTGATGTATATGGAAGCGGCAATAATAATCCTTTATAATATAAAAAGACGACACGTTTTATTCATATCAGATACACATTGTGTAAGTATCTTTACATTTTACCCTATTCTTCTCCCAGTTCACCAGCCACTTACTTTCATGTATTTCGGGAGAAGTGGATGAATTGACGTGTTGTAAAACCAACAGATCCGTTACAGCTAACGTGATCGTTATAAAGGTCTTTATACAACAAAACACATCCACATGCACATGTTTGACAATCGGAATATCAGTGTTTCATACTATAGCTAATAAATGTGTGAATATTTTTTATAAAAATGGAAAAATTACATAAAAGCATATCATCATTCATTCAGCGCTGTGTTGTGGTTGCACCGTGTCACGTGACAAGCAATAATAATAACGTTTCTCTAACGTAACCAAGGAAACAATAAAGTGACAGATTCGAAATAACGGTCGCCTTGCTCATTATGTACGTTATTTGTAGCCTACTTATCATTTTGATACTAGGGGGCTAATAAAGCTAATATAGACACTTACAGCATGTGTTGCCTTCATTATAAGGCAAATTATTATTTTTTGTATTTATTTTTTGTGGCTCCAGACAGATTTTTTTTTTTTTTTGGCTCTTTCAACATTTTGGGTTGCTCTGCGTTAGACGAACGTAACGTTAGTTAGAACTGAAGAACTTTTCCCCCTTAGCTGCTAGACTTTAGCAGTTTACTGTGACAATCTGACGTGGTAACATAAGTTACAGAATAGGGAAAACGGGGTGAAAAGGACAATATTTAGCCTAACGTTATAAGCTAACAGGTTAACGTTAGTTAATTGACAACCTAACGTTAACGTTAACGTTACTCCGTTGTCGTTCGACAAAAACATATGGTCTGGATTAACAACAACAACAAAAAAATAGGTGAAATACAATCCTAGCAGAACACACACACTATGGCAAATATTTACTGTTAAAGATAATACATTTACAATTAAAACTTACCTCAGAGTATTCCAGTGTGAAGATAGAAACAACCGTTAAGAAGGCGGCAAGGCAGCAAGTGACGATTCCAGCCTGTAGCGTAATGACGCGATGACGTTGGATAACGTTAATCAAATACGTAGTTGATGTTCGACGCATGCGCGGAATTGGAAAATACTTTTTATATGTATTAATCTTGTATTTAATGTAATTTAAACTGTAATGCCGAATTAAGGATATAAAAATAGATACTTAAATAGATACTTCATTAGACAAATTATGCTGTGATTTTAAATCAATAGCTAGTGTAGGCTATTTAAACTTTATTTAAACAACGAGAGCAAAGTGTTTTGAATATATAATATGTATTTATTATTATTATTATTATTATTTGTTTAATTCCGTACACTCGCTGTGCTATATAGCCTACTTGGCAGATTATAAGAGTTGTAATAAAATATGTAGACATCCTTTTTATACCCTAAGAGATTTAATAAATTAAGATGCCAAGAATAAAAATCCTGTGTCTGGTATCTGATAAATAGAAGAAAAAGTTATCAAAGTTTTGACTGTTAAAACATCCCAATGTCCAACAAATTCACAAACTGTTGGGGACAATGTCAGGTAATAAATAAATAGAGACAGATCAACGTTCTATAAAGACATGTATATAAATGTATATATATATATATTCAATGCTCTATATATATATATATATATATATATAACATTGAATGCTCTACAAATAATTATTATAAGTTAATAACAAAAGACAAAAGATAGCCTATAAATTACATGAAAAATAGCGTGGAAATATTCAAAGAGCGCTCATATCTCGGCAGACTTTTTCCTTCTAAATATTTTAAAATTGAGTGTATAGCCTAAAGTTAAACGTATGATCTCCAGTGTCGTAGACAATGGTGTGAAAAGCAACTATAATGAATAAACATTTATTTGACTTGACTGAGGTGTTATTAGTCATGTGAACCGGTCTTTTCTTTCAATTGAATGTATTTTTTTATTGTTGAAAATGTTTAGCTATATTAGAATGATATAAATGGCATTAGGACTATACGTCTATGGGAAATTGTATAAAAAAGCCAAAAAGAAAAGAGAAGTTTAAAATTTAATTTAATCTCAACTAACTCTGCCAGAGTGATGGATATCATAATAACTTCTTCATATCTCTGTACCATCATTAACCTTACATTTTGACCTTCTCAAATAAATGAAAAGCCTATTGTTTTATTCATGATATGCCGGATTCAAAATTAAGGTTGGCAGATTTTTTACCACCAATTCAATTGCATTATACACTGTTAATTATGGATTACATTACAAACATCACATCCAGTAAAAATAATAGGCTTTTTGAAGTAAGAATTGTTCTTAGAGTTTTTAATGGATCATGCGTTGTCTTGTAGACACAGGTTTCTTGTATACAAACAATACCGGATGCGCGCGCATCCAAGAGGCAAGACCGCTATATGTTATGCTGAGTTCTGTAAAAGAACATTGTAATTAACGTAGATTTCGCATTGTTTGTAAATTCTTGTTGACTCAATAATAAACTGCAATTTCAGAGTTGGATCTGTTTGCTTGTGTTTCATTTGCATATTAATATAACATTATGTAAAACGTTAGTTACTTGACTAGAATGAAATAGTCCAACTAAGTTTGCGAATCATAAAAACCTGACTTACCCTATGCATTTAGGCTAGTTTACAGCACAACAGCTCCGTGTCATCTCTGCTTCTGCTAGATATAGCCGTAAAGACTGTTGCTTTCTGCCTCTTAGATGCGCGCGCATCTGTGTGATGACGTTGCACAGAAACCCGTGTATACAATGCAAATAATGGATTTTTTCTTTTTGTTCATTCTGAGCAAAGGTATAAATGGAAGGTCTTATTGAATTTCACATAAAATTTTAAAAAGCCAAACCGTAATGAAAGTGGGCTACCTAATCAAAACCTGCATGGGCCCAAAGGGACAAAAGCTGCTCTGGGCCCGAACGGGCTGGCCCAAAATGGGCCATCATGGGCTTAACGTGGGCAGCCCGCTAGTGTGGGCTGCTCACAGATAGCCCGCGGTGAGCCCAAATCTGTGGGCCTCACCTGGGCAAGCCCGCACTGGGCCTGTTTAGGTTAGGTGTGGGCTGGCCCTAGCCCACCGTGCCCGCAAAAAGCCAGCATGGGCCCCGCAGGGGCATGTTTGCAGGGTCTCTATATGTTTTGCGCGTGTGGGTGTGGTCACATTAAAACTAATGAGGAAGGGTTAGAGAAACTGAATATCTTGTTGGTTTTATACAAATTACTTAAACAGAGAATATTTGTTTTCGTTTTGAATCAGATAATTTAAAACTACACACTTAAATGATTATAAATATATAGAGCTCACAAATGTGTGACAAGTATTCGCTGAGTTTTTTTAAATGTTTAGAGACGTGCTCAAGAAAAAAAAGTTCACGAGACGGAGAGGCAGAAAGCACACCCTGTTTAATTTCTTTATTTTACAAAAGCACAACGTTTTGTTTTGATTGTAAGTGGACACATACAAAAGTAGACATCTCACAGATTCTTTTTTCATTTTTATTAAGTCTGTATGACCACAAATGACGGAGTATTTTAAGTTTATTCAGCTGCTATGTGAAAAAAAACGCGCAAATCACGCCGGCGTGATTGCCGACCCCAGGGGGTTAATACCACTAACAAGGCTCAAAATAGCCCCACACTAACACGGTAGCATAATGAGGGTCCCTACCTTCAAACCGAAGCATTGAGAATTTTGTCAGTGTCCAGACAGTTTAATAAGAAAATATTTTATAGATACAGTCAACTTCGCGTATACAGGCAGAAGCCATCTTTGAAAAACAGTCTTTACCAGTCGATCTACGAACCCCGATCCAAGTGCGCTGAACTGTGTATAATCTCATATGTTTTTGAACACTGCTCACCTTTTAGCTGTGGTGGGTTGGGGGTACAGTAGCAATCTCGGCCATTGTTATCTTATGTGAGAAATAAAATACAAAAACACTCATTGATCTGATATGTATGATCTAATATTTTGCTTTATTTATTTGTTTTACAGTCGTGATAATGAAGAAGACACCAGCCCATTCACCCAAGCCAGACAGGAAAGCTCCCATTCTTCCGCTGTAGAGGGCCCTTCCACTTCTACTGCAGCACCCCAGCAGCTGCCAGGAATAGGTCATGGACGGCTGCTGTCACGGTCACGAGGGAGAGCGCAGTCACGAGGGAGAGGGCGGTCAAGATCCAGATTCGGCAGCTTGAGGGGTCGACAGAGTCCTGAATCCACTTGGTCGAGATCTAGATCACCACAGCCAGCAGCCCCAACTCCATCATGGAACAGTGAGAGTCAGCCAGACATCCCTCCAGTGCCAGTACAAAACACAGAAGAGCAGACATTCGTCTTCGAACTAGAGCCGCATAATTCTGGATAAAATGAGAACCAGTTTTGTTTAAAATTGTTCTTGTTGAGTTGTTTTGTTTAAAATGGAGATCATGAATAAATACATCAGACAATTAATATGAGTCCATTCACTTTAGCCATGAAGGGGAAGATGAGCAAGGATATATTCTGTTTTTGTGTTAAAATTAAATATTTTTGTAATTGTTTTTCATGCTAATTCCTTAAAGTGTTATATATATTGTAAATTAAGACGCATTGTCACCGTTTTACTGGTAATAGCCTAAATGTGACAAGAATAAAAGGTAGAATTTTCACAAGTATTTGCTCTCCTTTTTCTCTCCAATAAATATTGGAATCGAAACCAAGAATCGTTAAGAACCGGATTCGATAAGCAGAATCGGAATCGTTAAAATTAGGGCTGTCCGTTAAACGCGCTATTAACGGCGTTAACGCAAACCCATGTTAACGGCGTCAATTTTTTTATCGCGAGATTAACGCCTAGCAAACTTTGTAATTTTTTTCACATGCTTTTGCAACAACTAGTAACGTTAATAAAACTACAACACCACACCGGATCTAGCTAGACCAGACACAAAACAACAGGCACGCCGCACACACTTGCTTGGGCTTGCGAACCCATAGATGTGCGAACCGGCCAAAGAGAGGACGAGAAGCGCAGCGCGAGCCGCGTCTAGGACAACTCGTTTTCGCACATCGGACACGCACTTTCTCAGTTTATGGCCAGCAATAAAAACGCAGAATGGCGCCGCCGGTGTGTGTACACTCAGAGAGAATAATGTGTTTGAATTTTAAATACGTGGCGCTGCGCTTCTCGTCCGGTGTGCGACCCGCTTTAACGTTACGTTTTGAGTGGATGAATGATGAGCGCGAGACGACGAAATGGATGCCAATAAGATTCTGAATAGAAAGTTTACTTTTAAAAAGATGCCAAATGGTTTAGTTGACAAGACCAAAGTGATCTGTGTGTTGTGTCGTTGTGAACTGAGCAATCATCGCAGCACGTCCAGTCGGAAATACCACTGGATGGTCAAGCACACACACACTGATGCGTTCCCACTCGTCAATATCAGTAACGTTACCTCGTGTCCTCGTCAGTATTTCTTTCACCCTTTTATTGATGGACAGTGTTACATCGTGTGAGAGATTATTTGCGAGATTAGTGACAATGTTAGTGTGAAATTGAACAGTAGCCTATATGCCAATGCAGTTTTCAATAAAAAACATTTGCACAAAGCAAGCCGATCCACTTTTCCATGTTGATAAGAGCATTAAAATGAGAAAAAATAATGGAACAAAAAGAAATCAAGAGACATTTAGAATAGATAAAAATGTACGATTAATCGCGAGTTAACTATGACATTAATGTGACAAATCGTTTGATAGCCCTAGTTAAAATTGAAACGATACCCAACCCTAGTGACAGTGCAGCAACCACTTTGTGTAATAACACAAACGCTGCAAAAAACATTGCCAGTGGCAAAAAATATTCCTGGAAAAACTTCACTGTTGAAGAATTTTTCAAATATTTAGGACTGACTTTCTTTTTTGCACTGGTGAGACTGACAAATATCCGGGACTACTGGAGGACTAACACAATTTTCAGCCAACAGTTTCCCCACTCAGTGATGGCACGTGACAGGTATCAGGTCATTTCCTGGAACATCGACATGAGCGACCCTGATGAAGATGTCCACAACGACCGGAAGAGAGGGGCACCAGCTTATGACCGGCTGTTTCGTCTGAAGCCCCTTTTAGATGACATCAAACATGCGTGCAGAGCATTTTATCACCCACGGCAGAACCTTTCAGTGGACGAGAGGATGGTGGCAACAAAGGCTCACACTGGCATGTCGCAATATATATGAGCTGTATACACGGGGAAGTCTGAGTTTGCTTCTGGTGTAGGACTGCCATACGACTCGGTTATGTCCCTCATGAACAAATCATCCCTAGGGAGTGGCTACAATGTGTATGTAGACAACTTCTACACAAGTCCAAAGCTATTCATGGATCTCTACAACATGAACTTTGGAGCATGTGGCATCTACAGGGACAACAGACGAGGATGCCCCCGCACAACCACAAATGCCATGACCAAAAAGGATCCTAGGGGCACCATCAGGTGTATCCGTGAAGGCCCTCTGGTTTTTGTAAAGTGGATGGACACTCGGGAAGTCTCTGTCTGCTCCACAATTCACCCGGCCTTCTCTAGCAACACAGTTCAGAGAAGGGTAAGAACTCAGGATGGAGGCTGGAACACCAAATCAATTCCATGCCCAACCCCTGTCACTGAACAAGCATATGGTGTTGATCTGGTGTTGATCTTTCTGACACACTACTGTACAAACTACAGCTGGTCCAAAACGCAGCAGCTCGAGTTCTTACCAGAACCAGGAAGTATGACCATATTAGCCCCGTTCTGTCAACACTGCATTGGCTGCCTATTAAACATTGTATAAAATATTGCTGATCACTTACAAAGCACTAAATGGTTTAGCTCTGCAGTACTTGAGCGAGCTCTTAACGCATTATAGTCCTTCACGTCTACTGCAATCTCAAAATTCCGGCCAGTTAATAATACCTAGAATATCAAAATCGACTGCTGGCGGTAGATCCTTTTCCTATTTAGCACCAAAACTTTGGAACAGTCTTCCTACCATTGTCCGGGAAGCAGACACACTCTGTCAGTTCAAATCTAGACTAAAAACACATCTCTTCGGCCTAGCATACACATAACACATTATAGACTTCTATAATTCAATGTTAGGCTGCATAGTTTAGAACAGCCGGGACTGGGAACACTTCCCGAAAATCCTGATGTACTTGGTACATCATAAGAAGGATGGCGTCTACGCTAATATTAGTCTCTCTGTCTATCCCGAGGTTTACCACTGTCCACCGGAACCAGGCCGTATCCAGATCTGATAAAGGACCAGCGCCAGGACACGACGACCTGAGCTGACCTGAAGTGTCAACCAGTCTCTCCTCCTCTCCACTCCGACTTCAACCAACCGGAACTGGACAAATACTCTGATTCATTCTGAACTTCTGACCTGTAATGCTCCTGAATCATAGTCATACACTGTTCACTCATTGGCCAGAGGAGAACTGGCCCCCGACTGAGCCTGGGTTCTCCCAAGGTTTTTTTCTCCATTCTGTCACCTGATGAAGTTTTGGTTCCTTGCTGCTGTTGCCTTGCCTTCTGGCTTGCTTAGTTGGGGACATTTAATATTCAACAATATTATAGATCTGCCTTAAGTTAAACCAACTTTTTTTTATACAGTGTTGTTGTGCACTCACCGTTAGTGCGAACACAAAAATTAGGCTGCACACGGATGTCCGTGGAACTTAAGATGACAAAAATAGCTGAATGCGGACGACATAAGTATACGTTGGGCTTAAGACAACAAGCTTTTTTAGGTTCTTGTACTGTATGTTTACTCACAACATCTCTTCCCTTTCTCTTTCTTTCATAGTGTTTTATGTTCAAGTATTGTTCACTTCTAGTTAATTTTCCACATCATATCCAACATCAATATGACCTTGTCAAGCATGCCCACCATTTTTGAGAGTGCAGTGCAGTCCTCATCTGAATTCTCGGATGAGCTCACTACGGCCCTTGCTGGGGGACGGTGGTGGGCGATTATGGAAGTTTCAGACCCCATATCTGAGGATCCTGAGTATGGGGACCTCATCTTAGGCCAGTGGGGGGGAACAGCGGAGGCAGCAGAAACATCATGCCCCACATCCCCGGTCTTCAGTAATGCATCTGTGAAGGCTCATTCCCAGCACTCGGGCTTCTCAGATACAACACGGAGGACTACACCACATTGGAGGAAGAAGACGACGCAGGATGCACGCTTTTCTTCCAGGTCCACTCAGGGAGCACCTGTGCCCACCAGATCCACACAGGCTGGAGCACCTGTGCCCACCAGATCCACACAGGGGAGCACCTGTGCCCGCTAGATCCACACAGGCTGGAGCACCTGTGCCCGCTAGATCCACACAGGGAGCACCTGTGCCCACTAGATCCACACAGGGAGCACCTGTGCACACTAGATCCACACAGGGAGCACCTGTGCATTCCAGATCCACACAGGGAGCACCTGTGCCCACCAGTTTTGAGAAGGGGGACCTCACCTCATCCCTGGTTTTCAGTAATGCATCTAAGACCACAGGGCAGTGGAGAAAGCGGAGGCCTGGGAAATATGAGGAGGGAGAACTGAAGACCATGAAGCCTTGGAGGCAGCAGACACCGAAAGCACATGTGCCTGACGGGTCCACACAGGGAGAATGTATGCTCGTCAGGTCCCAGCAGAACTCTCCCAGTGCTAAAAAAGAAGACCTCACCTCATCCCTGGTCTTCAGTGACGCATCGGAGAAAGCTCAGCACTCAAGTTTTTCTGATGCAACAATGGCTACGGACCAGAGGAGAAAGTGGAGGCAGCAAAAGCCACAGATAGCATCTGTACCTGCTGCATCCCCAAAGGATGCACCTGAGCCCAAAAGAGGAAAACTCAGGATCCCTGAGCATTTGACCAAACACCTGAAAAAGGCCTCTTTGGAAACGCCCATGCCCATCCAGTCTCTACTGAGGAAACCAGTGGCTGGCTCGAAGGTGGTCACATGTTCCTCTCATGGAGCACCCATGCAGGACAAGATTGAAGCTAGGCCAAAACTAAAGATCCCTGAGCCAGCAAGACAGGAGCTGCAGCAGCAGAAGACTCAAGCTTTTCTGCAGGGACCACCCGTGCCTGAAAACATCTCAAAGAGGCAAAAACGAAAGATCCCTGAGCCTGAGATAGCGCCTGTGTGTTATGCACAGGGAGCACCTGTCATTGACAAGATCTCAGAGAGGACAGATCCTAAAAACCCTGAGCTGCTGAGGCAACATGTGCAAAATGCACCAGTGCTTGTGTCTTCCGCAAACCTCAGGATCCCTACGCAGCAGAGGAAGAAGTTGAGGGAACACTGGGGGCAACAGCAGAGGCAGAAGAATATCCAAAATGGAGTGTCTGCGCCTGCCAAGACCACACAGAAAACACTTGCTCCACCGCGTTCCCACAGCAACCACCCAGGTCTCCCGAGGGAGCTCCCATGTCCAGATGGAGTAAGAGGGTGTGGAGCACAGAAGCTTCTGTAAGTCCCTTTATTCAAACAAGTAAACATTGCCTTTAACTATGCTACTATGTTTTCTAGGTCCTCAATTTAAAATCCTTTTACATTTCAAAATGATGAAAAAAGATACACCTTTAGATTTAGTCTGTATAAGAAGCACCCATTAATTGCATGATTATATCTGTTCTCTCAAAAGGACAACGCAGGTATGAGTCAGGCACCTCCAGAACTGAGGCGCTACAACCATCCAGCCCCTCAGATAACCACTTCACAACCGAACCGGAGAACTCAGAACAGACTTCAGCCCAGGTCCCAGCCGACCCGGAAAAGAGCTTTGGTTAGAAGATTTAGAAACTAAATACATTAATAATTTAATCTGGGATGATCATGCGAATTATATCCTTTTCAATTCAGACCCCTCATATCGAAATGGTAAAAGCATTTTTTCTTTAGATTTTCATATAGAAACACTTTAATTGAATTGAATTTAATTTAATTTAATTAACACATTAATTCTGGTCAGCGCTACATGATTATGTCTGTTCCTTCAACAGGACAGTGCAGTAGAGGACAGGTCACCCCCACAAAAAAAGCAGCGGATGGCAATCAATGTCAACAACCAATAGTCGGATCCAGACAGCTTAGACCAAATTGACTATTTATGTTGCATATTTGCAAAATTTTGTGTCATTTCAAATATTTAATATTTATATTGTAATTGTACATGCCTTATATGAATGCATGTATAGTAAAAATATATATTGTATACAAACTGTGTATTTATTTATTTGTCAATGACAACACATTAATTAGCACTGGTGTTATAAACAGATCATTTTCATCTGCTGTCACTGAGCTGATTAAATTCACACACTAAGCCAAAGAATAGCATTGTAACAATATAATTCATATTTGCCACAAATTATGGCTAAAGACAATGGCTATGTAATACAACTCACTATTTCAGTATACATTATCTTGCAACAATAGCACCCCAAACATCATCAGATAAAGGTTTGTTTAATTTTTTTATGACAGATATAAGTCCAAAGACTTTTACTATACTTTACATTTATCAGTGGAACTTTTGTATACAAAAAAAAAAAAAAAAAACGTATTTTAGGAAGCTTCTTTGGTGCATCTTTCACTAGATTTGCTTTTGCTATGTATACCTTGAAGTACAATATACAGAAAAACTGAATCTCTAATGGCGCTTTTCCACTGCATGGTACGGTACGGTTCGGTACGGCACGGCACGCTTTGGCGCTTTTCCACTGCATGGTACGGTACGGCTCGGTTCGGTACGGCTCACTTATGGCGCATTTCCACTGCATGGTACGGTACGGCACGGCTCGCTTCGGCTCGCTTTAAATGGTACCACCTCTGTTGAGGTTCCAAGCGTACCGTACCGATACTAAATGTGACGTGAAAACACTGCAGATCACTGATTGGTCAGACAGAATCGTCACTTCAGCGTCATTGTATTTGCTACACGAGACACTAAACCCGCTATATTTAAATAGCCAGACAACAGCAAACGCGGTAGCACCTGTTTTTTTAGTTTTTACTTGACAAAAAAAGAAAAAAAAAATCAAACAAGATATGGCTGAATCGTGGTCAGTGGACGAGGTGCAGACGTTCCTCTCGCTGGTTGCCGAGGAGCGGAAGTAGCACAGCTCTTAGCCGCACACGGCTACCACCGGACCTACAATAACGATCAGTCCCACCCACTTTGAAGCGGTACTAACTGCAATGGAAAAGCAACCGAGCTAAAGCGAGCCGAACCGCTCCGCGCCGTGTTGAACCGTACCGAGCCGAGCCGTACCATGCAGTGGAAAAGCGCCATAAATATCTATTCATAAATATTTATTTCCATAAATTATGCCATATATTTACATATACTGTAATAAACTAACTTTCTGATGCAGTGTAATATAAAATATATGTAATTTACTGAAGTTTTTGATTAATATTTTGCATGGCCTTGCAAAAGACACAATATATGAAGGAATCAGAATGCATGAAAAAATTGCAGAATGTAACTGCAAACAGAATGCGAACTGCATATTATATATATCAAGCAGTGTTCGATTTGTGTCAAAGCTCTAAGGTGGTATCCCGACCTTTCTGTGTGGATGAGAAACTTTTGGAAAATGCCTGAAAACGCTAAATTCACGTTACTGCGCATGCGTAAAACCTCACAAAAGCTCACTGAGATGATACAGACGGACAAATAAATAATAAAGTTATCGCGCAATTCTTCTGACAGGATCATTTTATTTAGCAAAATATCTCACCATTCACTGATGATCCTTATTTCATAATGTCACAACTCACCCCATGGTATGTTACAACTGACCCGGACTGTGCAAAGATAACAGATATGTCCTTTAATAGCTGACACTTGTAACTAGTTTTAATCACATTTTGAATGCACTGGCTTAAAAGAACTCCAAGATACAGACAGAAATGTCAAAAAATGTTACAACCATCCCCGGTCCCCCCTTTTTGAGGCTAAGTGTATCCCGCCATCTTATTATGAGTGGTTTTAATTATTTAAATGAGGAAAATTGTGACATATTCGTTCCCAGAAGAAAACTCCAGACTACAATCAAGGCGTTTGAGGGAGTTCAGAAACAGTGAGCACTGATATTGAGAATAACTCCCTTTGGAGTGAGTTTGTAACTGTTGCTCCTCCCACTGTCCACTTGACAGGATCATGAGTTCCACCGGATTCCTGTCCCAGCTCGTTAGGTGGAGTGCAAAGAAACCCAGGCTGAATCCGAAATCACCCCCTAAACCCTCAATCACTGTTCCCTATGTTAGTCCACTAATAAAGTTCACTTGAAGGAGTGAATGAAAACAAGTGAGCGAATGGGGACTGCCATTATTGCGGTGCAATATGGGATAGAATGAGTGCACTCAATAACGTCCACTATGGTTTCGGACACCACAACAAATGGCTGTCCCATTAACAATTTTTTAGTGTATGTAGTTTAAACACTAATTCAGTCAGCAGTGTCATCATGACTCATGTTTCAACTGAAAACTTGGTTGTATAATTGAATAGGCCTACAATTGGTAAGACAGTGAAACAACATCATGATATGAACGTTGATTAAATTTGCAAAACCGAAGCATAATTCAAAGGTGAAACAACGTCGTGATATCAACATTGATTCAATTTGCAAAATCGAAAACCAATTCAACGTGGACCTGACACTGTCCCTGACGTTGATTCACCGGTCAACGTTGAATGCCGGCTGGGACATTTCGAGGCACGGATGTAGGCTACCTAATAAAAATAAATAAAACATCTCCAGTTATTTAGCAGAGCATTCATTTAGTTCGTTATTAAATAAGAGACGATCTAGCGCTAAAATGTGTTGTTTTTTTAATCAAGTGCTTTGCCGCTGCTATCAGTGATACAGTTATTTAGGCTCGCGCACAGTCTTCACATGGACGCGCGCTTCAATCTATCACTTAAAGGGATAGTTCACTTTAAAATTCTGTCATCATTTACTCACCCTCAAGTTTCGAACCTGTATTAATTTATTTCTTCTGCTGAACACAAAGAATGTCGGTAACCAAACAGTAGACTGTACCCATTGATTTCCATAGTAGGAAAAAAAAAATACTATGGAAGTCAATAGGTACAGTCTACTGTTTGGTTACCGACATTCTTCAAAATATCTTCCTTTGTGTTCAGCAGAAGAAATAAATTAATACAGGTTTGAAACAACTTGAGGGTGAGTAAATGATGACAGAATTTTAATTTTAAAGTGAACTATCCCTTTAACGCCGTTGTGGAGACTATTCGTTCCAGTGAAATCATGACATAAATGCACACAAACGTGTCCCTGCTTGATATATACTGTAACCACTGATTAACATATTCGGTTTTGATGAGAGAAAGAGAAAAAAAAAAATAACTATAGGCTACGAGAGCGGATTAGAACCCCCCAGCATTCATTTAGTTCGCTATTAAATAAAAGACGGTCTAGCGCTAAAATGTGTTGTTTTTTAAATCAAGTGCTTTGCCTTTGCCGCTGCTGCAGTGTCTTGTTTTCCTGAGGCTCGCGCACTTCACACGGACGCGCGCTTCAACTTAACGCCGTTGTGGAGACTCTATGATATATACTGCTTGATATATAGGCTAACCATTGATGAACAGATGAGAGAGAAAAAAAACTATACGAGAGCGTAAACATTAACATCTAACACGCGCTTGGCAAAAAGTTTTAACCACCAGAGTGACCAGAGCTGCGCGTTTCCCATAACGTCTCTTAGCGCACTACGAAGACTCTTAAGGTATTACTTAACTAAAGGCAGTGGCGGCGCCAGGGGGGAGCTAGGTGGTGCTGCAGCTCCCCCTATTATAGCCATAGCACCTGCCCAGCACCCCCAAGAAATGTCTGTAATTTTTTATATTTATATTTTAATGTCATGTTTTAATATTCTTTTTCATGTTTTTAAAATAGGAATCAAATAATAATTTAATATATAAATATATTAGTCTATAATAACATGAGGCCGAAACAGGTGATCTTCTTTGGCCAATGGGCGCAGCCCCCGGCGAACCTTTGACCTTAACGCATTTCAGCTTGTTTTTGATAGCGAGTTTTAGCAAAGTAAAATAGGCCACGTTCTGAGTCACACCCTGAAACGAGAAACGAGATTGTGAAGGTGCAGACACACCACCACTCGTCGTAACAGAGCCCCAGGAACAAGAAAATCCTGGGGATGAACTTGAAGACGGAGGAGAATCCCCGGCGGCGGTTAAAGGTATAACATTTCTTGGCGTGTTCCCCGAACCATACCTAGGAAGCTGCTTAAGATATAGGCCTACCTTCTTACGTGCGACATTACCCGATGCTGCTGAATCTGTTGATATCGATGGCTCGAGAATCAATTATTCTCTCGTGCAGGGACTGCTTCACTGCATTATGAGAAAGCGGTGTTCTTTATAAAAGAAGCATTTCAGAAATAGTTGAAATTGCATTTATTAGGACTCATGGGATATTATAAAAAGTAATCCAACTATAATAGCCTGTTTTAAAATTGTATCATATATTGCTGCCACAATAACCATATAAAATGTTTACGTGCTTTCTTCTTTTTCCCATTTTTGTTCGCTGAGGTGGAGCTGCGATTAAATATTTTTCTTGTAAATTATTCCAGCATTTTAGTAATAAAAGTGCAGGGCTATATACATATGGTGCTCGGTAGTGATAAAAAAGGATTTAAACAGTGAATTTTGAATATCTTCTTGTAAACTCAGAGATGTGGATTCAGACAGCAATTAAATTACCATAGCCTACGACTTGTTTGTCAAATTTGGCCAGGGATTTTTACGTGGGTTGGGTGAAAAACACACACACACACACACTGACATTAGGATTCGGACGGCAATAAAATCACAGACTTACCCCTGTAAATGTTTAAAATGCCGTACGAGCCCATGAGAAACAATTAGCGTCCGAATAGGACTTAAAGCTGGACGATGATGAAATTGTTTTTTGTATTATTTTCATGTTATCACTGTGAAGCTGCTTTGATACAATCTGTATTGTAAAAAGCGCTATATAAATAAAGGTGACTTGACTACTCAGTTCACCATAAAACGATGAGATGGTACAGGACATTGTTTTACCATTTTTTGGACATTGCTGCGACCAACAGCTACTTACTTCAAAAGGAAGTTTGTGCAGAGAAGCAGCAACAGCCCATGACCCACAGGGCTTTTCTGGAGGAGCTGACAGCCCAACTCTGTGGTGTTATAGTTGCTGTTCCCCCCACCCAGCAACAAAGTGACCATGTACCTGTGCCAACATCAGACCAAACTGAAACCAGCAAGAAGGCCTCCTATGGTAGAAGACAATGGCCCTCATTTATGAAAAGTGCGTACACCAAATTTCCAGCGTACACCCAAAACCACGGGGACTTTATTCTCTCTTCTGGCTCTCAACGAAGGCGGTCGCATTTTCTCTCCCTCTCCTCCCCCTGACCTTCCCTGCTTCGCTCCTCTCGTCTAGTCTTATGTCTTAACTTTGAGAGACTCTCTCCGCACTGCTCTACAAACTAAAAATCATGGATTTGATCAACTGGTCTCTCAACGCAATTGACACCATCTTCTCGACGAGAAGCTTGGGTTCGGGGGAACCTGACTGCCCTGCCGGAACGTTCGCAGCTGGCTACACGATGGACGCGTGGGAGAGGTGGCGGGTCGTGTGTCTGGCGGCTCTTTCCGTGGAGGACATTGAAGATATCTATCTATTCGGAACCATGATAGCAGGTCTTTTGCTGACTGGATTAGGCATTGCCCTGGTTTATCAAGAAATTAAGGAGACGGTGACAGCTGTCCAAAGCCCCACAATGCTGCCCGGCATGATTGAAGCAGTGGGCAGAGCGGTCAGCACTCAGGCTGGGACTATTAACCGCATTATGGATAACAACAGGGAGGTGACCCGAAATATGGATAACATCATGGAGAAGCTCACGGCTTTGCAAAAGCTGATGGACCAGAATGGACTAAGAGAGTAGTCGTGCAAAGGAATGCGGCTACTCGCCCCAAGACCAAATAAACCTAATCTTATCTGCTTTCGGCCCCCCTCAACCAGTACTGGCCTCGGCCAAGGCCGCTGTTGGAACAACAACTCCCCCGGAAGAGCACTGCAGTGAGCCGCTCTTGCTCCTTCCCCCATTTCTCACAGACACCTGCTGATTGTTGACTCTGTTTGGGACCTAATCAAGGTTGTCTCCATGGCAACTTGCTGTGTTAACGCTATAACATCCTGCGGACAGAGGCACCGAGATTTGGATGCCAGGCGGAGCGAATCTCCAGGCCTACACATACACAAACTCTTACATATATATACAGATATGCAATCACCCCCCCACCCCGCATCCCTCGCCTTCGCCGCTTTGTACCCCCCAGCCTGGCCGGCGGGTCTGTGACCAGCGCCGAATATGGCTGCAGGACCGGATGGCTGCTTGCCTGTGCTGGGTGACCTCCATCCCCCACTCCCCTCCCCTGTTGCAAGTCTTGTGGATTCATGTCGTACTGATTATGTGCTAATGTTGCTGAGGTGTTTTTTTCCTGTTCCCAGACTGTACTCCTCACAGGAGCATAGTCTGGGAGTTGCCTTTTTTTCCCTCACCTATCCTCATGTCATGCTGTATTATTTTCCTCAATCCTCTGTCTTCCTGTCTTGTCTACCCCATTGTCATATTGTATGTATGTTTTGTATGGACAGGTTGATGGCTAATTTCGCTGGTACTTGTGACTAAGTGACAATAAAGGCTACTACTACTACTACTATTCTATTCTACTATTATCAATATGGACGTTGGCGTACTGCACGCTCAAATCCTACGCCAGCTCAGGAGGTGGTGTACATGTACGCACGTTTTGAGTTAGTGCTGAAATGCTCAGAAAAACAATTCCTAACACCACAAAACGCACTGACAAACTAAAGATATGATATATTATGACCCACTGTAAAAAAAAACTACAACATAGAAATTATAAACTTCAGTGTTTATTTTTGTGAGTTAAGCCCGGCAGGTGCGTACGGACTGGGTTCAGTAATGAAAGGCTTTCAATGACCAAAAAATAATTCAGACTGACAAAATAATTAAAATGACATTCTTCTTCTTTTAAATAATAATACTAATACAAATAATAATAATAACAACGACATTCTTCTTCTAAATAACAATAAGCGTCATTAATAATCAAAATCATAATACTAATAAGAAGAATATTACAAATTGTCATGCAATTATTCACATCATCATCACTATTGTACACCCCATCACATGTGACGTCATGCGAAATTCAACGCTAATAGTTTCAAAACACGTGCTGTAAAATAATGCATTGTGATAGGTAATTTGCTCAACCAACCAGCGATTTAAACTGGATTTCCACCGGAGAAGTTTCTCCTCTTTGCTGTCTTCCGTGTGTCCATGGCGTAAAATGAGGGCGTGGGGGAGGCGGAGACGTGAATATATAGGGGCGTGTTAATCTAATGACGATCGTTTTCAGCCGCGGCATTTATCAAGGGCAGGTATTGCGTACACCTGAATTTCAAAGGTACGCACAGCTTCATAAATCAGGCGGTGAGAGGAGTGTAAGCATAATCTTACGCCAACATATACGCCCGTTTCGACGCAAGATTGATAAATGAGGGCCAATGTGTGAACTGCAAGCAGACAAGGCAGGTCAAACAGGCCACCCCCTGGAAATGCAAAGCCTGTGATGTGGCCCTCTGTGTGATTGCTGATAGGAACTGTTTTGAGGCTTGGCACCAGTAAATATCCAAAAACCAGGAGGGTTTCCAAAAATCCAAAGAGGCCAAAAACGCCTGGACTTTTTTTGTAAAAATGTAAATAGTTTTGGTTCTGTATAAGTTCTCATGTTTATTCCTGAGTTCCAGGACTCCATAGACATGAACAAACTGTTTTCCAGAGGAAATATGCATAGCTTTTATTTATTTGTGTGTGATTTCAATAAATATTTGAGTGATTAAATTTCCGTTTTATGTTTTTATTTGACTTTATGGTCCCATAACTTATTTTACATTCAGGTGACATCAATGCAACACAAATATGCTGACAGTGCAACTTGTCTTGAAAAGAAGAGGTGTGTCAATTGTCTGTGCACAACAGGGTTGATGTTTTTTTAGTAAATAAAACCAGACGGAAAATTAATTGTAAAAATACCCTTAGGTCTTAAAGGGTTAAAATACAAAGCTGAAGATGATCAATCATTCACTAGGTGGTTATCTGCAAAGAGGGGGGTGCACACATCTTGGCATTGTCAAAATGAGCGTATAACTTTTGATGAGTTCATTGATTATCAGGACAATTGCAGATGAGATCCGGTCCCTTCCAGTGTTGCAGTATTCGATAATTATGGATGGGACAAGGGATATCTCTGGTGTTGAGCAGGAGGCGCTGTGCCTACGTTATGTTGACACTGATTTGCTGGTGCACGAAGACTTTATAGGGTTGTATGAAACAAGTTCTACAACAGGTGAAAACCTTGCCAGAATAATTTTGGACGTTTTGTTGAGACTGAATTTGCCAATATCTGGCCTCAGAGGTCAAGCATATGATGGGGCTTCAAATATGTCTGGAAAATACTCAGGTGCCCAGGCTGTTATTCAGCAAGCACAGCCACTAGCGCCATATATACATTGTGGAGCACACTGTGTTAATTTAATTACACAACAGGTTTGCTCAGCCTCCAGTGTCGTGAGAAATGCACTTGACTGGATACATGAACTTGGCACATTTTTTGGGCAGTCTGGTAAGCTGAAAGACAAGTTTAAAGCCATTCCTGCAGCTGAAGGGGAAGGGCCAGCCCACTAGGTGGACTGTACGCTCACCTGCTATCCGTGCTGTTCTCAGCCAATATGGAATGGTACTAAATGCACTGGATGAGAAATGCAAATAACTCTGGATCTGCAAGCCGGGCAGAGGGCTTACGTGTTCGACTGCAACAGGGTAATGTTGTACAGGGACTTCTGCTTGCTTTAGATGTGATCAGTGAATTAGAGGTTCTAAATGCATCTCTCCAGAAAAACACTCAGACAGGGGAGGGCATGCTCTCTGCAGTCTCTCTTGTCCAAGAAAGCTTGAAATCCAAAAGAAACACTGAACACTTTGAGGCAGTCTTTAAGGAGGCAGGAGACATGTGTGACAATCTGTCTCTAGAGACCATTGTTCCACCACGCACACATAGCATACACACTTGGATCAGCTGTGGATTTTTACAGAGTAGAGTTCTACTGTGTCCTTGACGCAGTAGATCCACAAACTACTGAGAAGTTTATGCAACCAGGCATTCAAACTTTAACCCTCTGGGGTCGACAAACGCGCGGGCTCGTTTTTTTTTTACATAGCAGCAAAATAGACCTAAAATACTCCGTCAGTTTTGGTCATACAGACTTAAGAAATATGAAAAAATAAGCTGTTAAATGTCTACTTTTTTATGTGTCCACTTACAATCGAAATAAAACATTGTGCTTTTGTAAAATAAAGAAAATATACAGGGAGTGCTTTCTGCCTCTCCGTCTCCGTGAACTTTTTTTCTGAAGCACGTCTGTAACTTAAACAAAACTCAGCGAATACTATTCACTCAGACATGAGCTATATATCTCTATAATCATTTAAGTGTGTAGTTTTAAATTATCTAATTCAAAACTAAAATAAATATTCTCTGTTTATGTAATCTATATAAAAAGAGAGAGAGATTAGCCGTTTTCATTATCGTTCTGGCACCTCATTACTCTATTAATTTGACACGCCCATGGAGAGCTCGCGCTATTCAAACGCAGATAATCTGAAGTAACACATGCAACGCCCACAACAGCTGGATAATACACTGTAGAATAATAATATCGTGATAATCCTGGAAATTTTACCTCAAACGTGCTGGAGTAGCCTAACAACGCATCCAGCTGCAGATCAGTAAGTGCTTTGTTCTAATCGCGATATGAAATGGTGTCTGTAAACCGCAAAAGACTGTTTAAATTTGAATCGCGTTTCTGTTTGAATGAATGAATGGCACAGATGCATGCTGTTGTTTACTACAGCTTGCGCGTGTCTGTGTGAATAAATTTAGCTTTTAGCAAACTATCTATATTGCCTACTAAGATGAGTAAAAATCGGCTGAATACGTTGAAATAAAATGTCTTTGTATAAGCAACATGTTAAACTGCAAATTAACATTTATGCCCTAATATATATTATAAAAGACGATATATTACAGACGAAATATGAAAGACAACATTTCGTTTTGGATAGATTATAAAGTTTTTACTGCCACATCAAAACGTAATTTACAAGGTGCAAACAAAATCTTAAAAGATCAATATAAGCCTTCTCTTTAAATTATTTTTGTGTTTTATTAGTGACAAATTTGGGGAGAGGATAGCCTACATATTCCAAAACTTTCTGAAAATACGAATGAGAATTAACTGCACAATTACTAGAAATGTTTACCTTGGATATTATACAATTTGCAAGCAAACACAGTTAGTGGAAAAATACACTTTTTTTCAAGATGTTTCCAACTCTGAACCAATTCTGTAGTAATATATATATTCTGTGTGTGTATATATATATATATGTGTATGTGTATATATATATATATATATATATATATATATATATATATATGTGTGTGTGTGTGTGTGTGTGTGTGTATGTGTGTTGTCTTTGCATTCTTTCTTGTGGCTCAGTGACACCTGAATGAAATGCTCATTAGTATGCAGCATTAGCAGGTCTTTGGCTGCATTCCAAACCGCATACTTCCCTACTATTTAGTATGGGAAAAAGAGTAGGCGAGCGAAAAAGTATGTATGAATCCAAAAGAGTAGGCGAGAATTACCTGGGTGACGTATTAATTATCGCGAGATTCGGACTTAAGTGCGTTCCAATATGCCTACTTTCCTACTATATAGTAGGCGAAAACAGTACGTGAAGGAAGCAGTACGTTCCAAACATCAGTATTCATAAAAGAGTAGGCGAGAAGTTCCCGGATGGCTTACTGCTTCCAGCCAGATTTTTGAGTGCTCAACCGGTGGATACTCTGGATACTCTTCTATCCCAGGAGGCCACGCGAGAGGATACGTCATTATCAAACATCACGGAGATCAGCGACGCGCGGGGTTTCAAATGTGAGTAAACACGGTTCCTTGTGTTAAAATTGCATGTGTTAAACTACTATAGAGTAAACGTTTTAACTGTTGAAGGTGTAAAGGAGTTAGACAGTATAGTATGATTGTGATTTGGCTGTAAAAACACGTTTTATTATGTATAACGTTAGCTCTAGCTGACGGGAGCTCCAGTAAGGACACGTAAGTTACGTCTCTAACGTGGATTTACATAAACCATAAACATCTTAAAGACGCTTATTTTAAACGTCTATTTACATCTGACAGGAAAATCTTTTATAAGTATTGCAGAAGAGCACATCACAACATGAAATATACATCTGAGTGATATGTGTTCTATTATGTAGAACATATCTATAAAGTAACTAAACATAAGTTATCTATTTTATTTGTCCATTAGTACTGTTGATAAATTGAGGAACATGTATGTTGGATAAAAAGTTAAAACAACCTCAACATGTAAATGTAGTGTTGAGCTCATAAATCACAGAGGTTATGGGAGTCTTGTCTGGATGTTACAGGGACAGAAGAACAGATGTGTGTTTATCCGGTGGAGAGAGGCTCATGAAGCTGAAGGCTGTCATCAAATGCTTTGAGTGAGTATACTACAGAAATTAATAATAATTAAAATATTAAGTTGTAGTTTATTTTAATTATTGTAATTTCAAACAGAGCTATTACAGCACCTTTCTGATTCTTGATTTCTGTGCATTTGCTGCACTGCTGTTGTGGTGGAGCAGGACCTGCAAGGAAAGATGATGGCGGCATTTGTGGAAAAAAAGCGTTCTTGTCTGCTAAATAATACAGAAATCAAATGACATTGTGCGGTTAAAACTACTGCTTTTGTGTTATGTTTGTGCATTTTTGTAGGATCTGAAATGTGTGAGCTGGTGTGAGCACTGAGGATGAGGAGCACAGAGCTGAATCCTGGAGATCGTGCCATGGACGAGACCCTCCATCACTCCACCGGCCCTTACGAGTCCCTCCATCACTCCACCGGCCCTTATGGCCTCAGATTGTGAAGCACAACACATCACGCAACAACCTCCGGCACTCCGGCACAGCTCACCTCTGGCGGTCGGCTGGTTCATCAGAATAAAGCCGCAGAATGGGAACCGCTGTGTTGAGATGGCAGTAGATGTGGTTCAGTGCCTGTAGCCTATATACATGATTGTAGTAGTTTGAATAAAGCTTTGTTTCATGTGTTGACTTGCATTTGTTTATTGTGTGATGGTGACTTTCATTCATTCATTTACTCCTTTATTAATATTTATCATTGTTGTCAGTAAATAAAATATCATTATTTAATTAATTGTTTGAATGAAAATGTAGATATGTGTATTCATGCATAGCTATGTCATATGACATACATTACATTTTGTTTGTTTTATTGATTTTTTTCAGTAAAAAGTAATATAATTAAGTATCGGTCAGTATTTGTCACGGTAAGCCACTTTTGCTTGTGGATGAAAATGTTTGGATATAAAAAAAAGAAATTAACAACATATTCAAGAGATGACAATTTTGGGATTTCGTAATAAAAATAAATAATATCGTTAAGGATAAAACGGTGGGTCACATAAGTAGGGTTAAATATAAGAACTTAAATCAACCCTAAATGTATTCTCAAAATAAATGGGCAGCAGTTTCTTTAAAAAGACCATAAAATGAGCAAGTTTAATCAATATCAAGATATTTACAGATAGATGAATTCAACGTGTCGTTCAAATCTTTTAAGTTGTTGCACTTGTGATAACGCGTCGTAGGTCACATGATAACGTCAAAATGGCAGATGTCCGGTTCGCATTCATACTTAACGAGATTTGGCTATAAAGTACCTACTCTTTTAGCGCTCGTTAAGTAAGTACTTATTGAAATTAAGTACCTACTCATTGAGTATGCGGTTTGGAATGCAGCCATTGTCTTCAGGTGTGAATTAGGACATTGTTCATGACCTTGTTGGATCATTCACGCCCACCTGCATATTGCCTTTCCAAACAAAAAGTGTCTTTCAAAATTTAAATCAATCTATTGTTTAATGTGAACGATTAGCACGGATGATTTTCAGATCATTTTGAAGTAAACACTTTAGCCGACAAGATCCATTAGTCAAAAGTATTGTGGGAATATGTGAAGTTGGTCATTTGTGGTCTTATATCAAAAAATGTAAGTTTGAGTTTTTTGAATAACCACGCATAAATAATATTCTCTCAAAAATGCAAACATGTTCATACATGTTGCTCACATATTATGATAGCCATGTTCGTGCTCAATAGAGTGTAATTACACGTTTGCCATTAATATATTTATAAGCAACTGAAAAAAATACAAATATCAGGTCATGTCAAAACATCTCAAGGACCCCAAAAACACCTTGGTCCCCAGAGGGTTAAAAGAACTGGAAAACTCACTCCTGACTCCCATTACAAATAATGCAGCAGTTTGTAAATATCCTGAACTGAACGAGGAAGACTTGAAAGTCCAATTAGCCTTGTTTAACAAGAAGTACAAGGTCAGCACAACTGCAGATGCTGTGCATGTTTTGAGAGAAATGCCCCCTGAAGTCAGGGGCCTATTTGATCAGGTAGAGACATTTGTAAGATTGTTGATGGTGGTGCCCATATCATCTGCTGAGGCAGAGCGCAGTTTTAGTGGGTTACGCAGGTTGAAAACTTGGTTGCGATCAACCATGACACAAAAAAGACTCAATGGCATTGCTGTGTGCCATATTCACCAAGAGAGGCTTGACAGACTGGACAGACAAGAAATTGCCCAGCAGTATGTTCAGGGTAATGAAAGGAGGAGAGATGTTTTTGAGTCCTTCATTGAGTAAATTTGTTTGGCTGCACTAGACGGAATTTCTCATACTCTGTATACTTATTTTTATTTATGTAAATATGTTGTTGTTATTTATTTTATTATTATTATTTGCACATAGGTTCTTTACTTTTTTGTTCATAATGATAGACTTTGTATGCTGAGATAAGCAAATGTTTAAATAAAACATACTTTGCTGAAGACATGAAGTTTTGGTGGGTGATTGGCATACTAGTCAAATAACAGTCTGATCATGCATTGCTAGTGGTGATCAGGTAGGCCTTTGTTTACCTTTGTTCATTCATTGTTGTTTATCCATGATTTCAAATAAGAATCCCCCAATGGCTTTTTAGTGGAAATCATTAGCCCAAATTACGCGAAGTAACTACTTGAGCACTAGTTAAAGCCCAAATTACACAAAATAACAAATGAGTTTAAATAATTTGCTGACAGCTTGGTCCCCCCCAGTTAAAAAATCATATCTGCGCCACTGCATGGGCAGGTAATATCTACATAATGTACATGGATGTAAAATATAAAAACTCAAATATCTTGGAAACAGTAGTCAATCAGTTGTTTTAATCGTCAAGATTTGAATTAAGCACATCAAAAATACATAATAAATTGCATAATTGCACATTTTATCTCTAAAACAGACAACTTCTAAAAACAATTGTAGATCAGTGATCAGTGTAACCATTATCTTTAGTGATCAGTAATCGTTTTAGTGTAAGCAGAGGTGTAAAATAAATATATATTTTTTGATTATCATACATTTTGGGACCATCAAAAAACTATTAAATAAATAAATAAATAAAAATCCCATAATTCTTCTACAACCACAACACTTTCCATGGGAAGCTCTCTTCAGACCACATGGTCTGAAACTTCACAAATCCAGACATCTGACTCATAAGTTTACAGAGTTAAAAACGGAGTTCAGTGTGTTTTTATAAGTAGTATTACTGTCACTTTTCACTTGTCAGTTTTTCTTTCTGTAGGTGAAAGCCTCTTTTGGAATGAATGTGATCAGTGCCATAACTGCAGGGGTCGCCAGTGTTCTGATGACCATGGAGATAACTTTCAGCCCAGAGATATATGAAATATGCTACGATCGTAACTACGGTTATAATTATACCAAGGAAATCTGTTTGTATTTAAAGGTATTAAATGTACAATGTGCAATACAAAAAAAAAAGTAATCTTTTTTTTTCTTTTTTTTTTACTTTAATTTTAGTTTTATTAACTTAGTTCACCCAAAAATTACAATTATGTCATAATTTAAAGTATTTTTTATTTATTTTTAAAAAATAAAGACTGTGATGATCTATCTTTTCCATACAATTATAATAAACAGGGACTGGATATTTCATTCTTCAAAATGATGCAAAGGCACCATAGAAGTATTGTAAAAATTACGAAGTAGTCTATGTGACTTTTGTGCTATGTTTCAAGTGTTCAAAATCCATATGATGCCTCAGTATAATGCAATATTATATTTAGAAACTCATTCAGTATAATTGATGGAATATTATATATGAAACTACTTTCATATCATGTTGAATATTTTTTTAGAGATATGATCTGGGGATCAGTGGAATATTGATCAATCTGTATCTCAGGATTTGCCTGCAAAGCCACCAGCAACACCGACTCTACAGTGGTCAATGTGGCACTGAACCAGGTAAATGATTTACAACAAGCTTCATTGTACACTACATCAATTTTTTTTCTACTGCTAAACTATTGAATTGTGTAACAGTGTTGTGTAACTTTTCACTTCATTGTTTATCTAAATATATCCCATAAAACAGTCTTTATGGTGTGTGAATCTTGTTAGTCTCTTGTATACTAACATATATTGTCTGTTACTTCCCAGGGATACTGAGTCACAGTGAGGAGATCCTATCCTATCTCTTATATTTGCTTTTAAGCAAGCTTTATTATTATTTCAATCCGTTCAAGTGTTACAGGAACTGAACAGAGAAAACGAGAATTGAAAACTGAAAGTGCATCAAATGACTTGTCTATAATGCTAGTTGACACAAAGACAGTATGAATGCATTAAATTGCATCCATACAATTTAATGTTAATTGTCTAACCAACTAAAAACCAGGTTTCAGTTTAATGACCAATTAGTTGTGTATGAAAATGTAGCAGGTTACAGCTGTCTGGCCAAATGGCAATTAATTTGAGGTGCTGTGAGTGGCGCTGGGCAGTTAACAGTGAGCCAACCGCGATGGTAGAGTCCCTATATAAATCGGGACTTTTCCTTTGACAAGCGACGTCATGGACATGCGACTGTTGTCCTGTCTACCTGCCGGCCTATTTGTCTGATGTCTGTCTTGGTCTCCCCCCTTGGTCATCTATTCTGTGGTAGCGTCGCAGGTAGGACTAGCTCTGGTTCTCTTTTTCCACTCCTTTAACGTTGTAACTGGGGCTTATAGGGAATGTTTTAATTTTAGAAGCCCCGTTGCGGCAGTAGCCCTGTTATCAGCTGAGGGCGCGCCCGGTATCGGCGATCAGAGCCTGGGGCCGTGACTCAATGCTATTTGTCAGAGGTATGTGACTACAATGAGTAATAGATAAATGTTACTGTAGGATCCGTTTATAAGGAGACATTTTGTGTATTTCAGGAAGGGGCTTTCTAGCCGGGGGATAGCTGCCAGTGGGCGACATCAGCGCCGAACATCTGCTGTTTTGCTTACGTTTTTAATGTCACGATGTGTTCACGGATATAACGCGCTAACGTCGACAACTGCGACTGCCTTTTCACCCGGGACCTAGAAATAGTGGAACCGTGGTTTGCTCAAGTTAATCGGCAGCTTCCTGGTGATCTTTTTTTCCTCCTGTTATACCGTGAAATAGTTTTATTGAACATCATATAGCCAGTTTCATGGTTTAAGTATTGAGTGTTTGATGGACTGACACCACTGACTGTAATTGTTTTGGTCTATATTTTATAGGCTCGTTGTTGTTTTGTTTGTTTATTTAGACTCTTGTATGGAGGCCTTTTTTTCTGCTGCTGATATACAAGAGCGTTATTCCTGATTTATTTGGGTTGATTATTTATTTGTTTTCATTTGTCTACCCCGACCAAAGATCGCTAACTGGGGGTTTACCAGTGTATTGCAATTGTTGTGTGTAATTCTGGTTTATTTTCACGTGTTTGTCTTTTGTCCAGGTGCTGAAGACCGCCAGTGGGAGCAGTGCCCCTTGCGGTGGTGGGTCCCGTGGTGTGTGCAGTGGTTGTGTGTGCACCAAGTGTGATCATTTCCCTTGTGGTGCGTGGGTGTGACATTCAGCACGTGTGAGTGGGGTGTTGTGTTATGGATGCTCATTGCTCGGGCCACTAGCCTCCCACTGGTAAGTTTCAGCCCTATCTTCACCTCGTGTGTGTGTGTGTGTGTGTGTGTGTGCATTGTGACTAGAGTATATTGTGTGTTTGTTATTTGATTTGGTGTCAAGTACATTCTATTTGCTGTGAAATCTGTATTATATGTTGGTTGTGAAATGTTTAATCTTTGGAGTTACTCTGGTGTGCATGGCTCCATTGGTTTTAAATTTTTATAAAAAGTAAAAAGAGAAATTAATAATAAAAATATATTTTTGTATTCGACCACTGTCTCTGGCTGATCCATTCACGAACCTGAGTGCCTTGTTAGCGAAAAAGTCACTAAATCTTTGGGTGTAAGTCCCATCGTGGCGTAGTCTGCTATTTGTCTGGGTCCAAGCCCAGTTATATATATTCCACCTGCCACAAAAAGATGATGCATCATTGGTAAATTTTTGTGGTCAATTCAGTCTCTATATCTTGTCTCAGTATCTGCAAAGCCACCTGCAACCAATGTTTCACTATCTCAATTTATTTATAAAGCACAATAAAAAAAACCACACAATTGACCAATGTGCTGTACAATATTCTAAAACCAACAACAATGAATAAAACAAAACAACAACAGACAACAAGGGACCTAATAAGTTACTGTATAGGCTACAGAGAAGAGATACATTTTTATTTTTATTTAAAAGTGTAATGTTGGTGCAGTTCTAATATGAATGGGTAAACTGTGGAACAGTTAACAAACTCTGGTTGGCAGACCTAAGAGTTCTCAATGGATGGTGTTGTTGTGGCAAAAAGAAAACTCATTTAACATCATCACTGCTTAAGAGACACTCTGAATCAAATAGTCTTTTAAAAAGTTTTTATTCTTGCAAAAAGGTTCAGTCGCCACACAGTTGCTACGCTGTGGAGTGAGTGGGACATTAGACAGGAAGCAATGCAGCCTTTATACCATATTCAAGGTCTTTCTCCAGCAGGTTTCTTTCTGCCATGCCCTCTTTAGATAAGAGACCCATTGTTACATAAGTTTCTGTTTGTCACTTAGTTGTGACTTAAGACCACCAAAAGTCAATACTAGGGTCAAAGGTCCTGTCCCATATGCTCCTAAAGTGTCACACTCAGCCACTTCCCCAGGTACCCAAACATGCATAAAATAGAAACATGTGACACAGACTACTGTACCTTGCAGAGCATATGAGCGGAGTGGAGCGGTGAGAATCTCAGCTCCTCGCTCACGGAAATGTTCACCCCTCCGCTCCCCCGCTCAAAGCCACATCCGGCCGCTCTGCTCATTATTGCTCAGCGCTCAACGCAGTTTGCTTCGCGCTCCACTCAAATCGCCCCCGCTCGCTTAGACCACAGCCGTACCTCCCAAAGAACAAAAGACCAACAACAACATTTTCCAAATAGAAATATTTTATTTCAAATTGAAAATTAGGCCTAGCCTATGTAAGAAGAAAAAAATCCTGTAAAATTAAACGAATAAATGGGCCTAATAATATAAATAAAAATTATATAAACAAAAATATATACATAAACTTTTTAAAAATAAATGAACTATTAGGCCCACATTTTGATATCTGAACTTTTGCGCAGTGCGCAAAATTAATTTTTAATTATTATTAAAAATAAAATGTTTAAATTGGCTTATATCAATTGTACAAAAAAACTGCTGTAAAATTAAACGAATCAATGGGCCTAATTAGCCTATATAAATAAAAATATACAGGCTGTAGGCCTACTTCAAAGTTTTAAAAGTAAATTAACTATTAGGCCAAAATTCTTATAACTGAACTTTTGCGCAGAGGATTACAATTTAAATTGGCTTATGTTGTCAAAAAAAACTGTTATTGTTATCATAGAAGAACTTATCTACAGTTCTTTTGAGTTCACCTTCAAGAACACAAGTTTGGACAATGTCTGAGGCTTCAGACTCATGCGATGATTCTGGGTCAGGCTTGACTGAGCATGCTTCAGACTCGTCAGCCCGATCTCATGAAAGTGCGTATCTTACGACGAATGTTATTTCTCGTGCCATTTATATGGCAAAAAAAGTTTTTGCGTGCATATGACCATTTTTGCCGTATAAATAGTACGAGAAATAACATTCGTGGTATAGATACGCACTTTCATGAGATCGTGTTTGACTCGTGGTGTGAGCGGAGCGAAATTGGAGCAGGAAATAGGTTAAAAATGCCACTCTGCACTCCGTCCCATATCCGCCCGCTCACGCTCCCCGCTCCGCTCACATGCTCTGCTACCTTGGAATATCTACTACTGATTAATGAGAATCAAAAATTTGTGTAACAGTGTATACACAACCAGTCTGAAAGTTAAGAAGGAGCGAGGCCATGTAAAAAATGTAAAACAAACAGAAGGACTTTAAAGTCTATTCTAGAGCGGACTGGGAGCCAATGTAAAGACAATGTCCAAACCAAAATTACACCCTTGCTGTCATCTGTCATCATTAAGAGCTCCCTTTTCAGGGCTCAATTAAGAGCCCTTAAAGGATTAGTTCACTTTTAAAATGAAAATTCTGTCATCATATACTCACCCTTAAGTTGTTTCAAACCTGTATGAATTTCTTTCCTCTGCTGAACACAAAGGAAGATATTTAGAAGAATGTCAGTCACCAGACAGTTTCTGGTTCCCATTGACTTCCATAGTATATATTTTTCCTACTATGGAAGTCAATGGGAACCAGAAACTGTCTGGTTACTGACATTCTTCTAAATATCTTCCTTTGTGTTCAGCAGAGGAAAGAAATTCATACAGGTTTGAAACAACTTAAGGGTGAGTATATGATGACAGAATTTTCATTTTAAAAGTGAACTAATACTTTAATTGACGTGACCCATATAGGCCCAAAACCGTTTACATGCAGTCAAGTCAAGTCAACTTCATTTACATAGCGCTTTTAACAATATAGATTGCATCAAAGCAGCTTTACACTGATACTATTGTAATGAATTAACTCTTTGAAATATTAATAATCAATAATAACTGGTTATAAATAATAAATTAATTCTAAGAAATATTAATTTCTGGGGGAGGGAAATGCCTTTCTTACTGTACAGTACTAAGAGCCTGTAGTCAAAATCTAAATCGTAAAGTAAACTTTGTTGCAAGCAGAGAATCAGAACCAAATACGTATTGTGCACAAGTTTTATTAATTAAATCACAAACATAAATAATCTAAACACACACACACGGGTAAAGGGATGAGTACAGAATGGAATCGAACTATGGGAAAGATCCATTTAACTATGAAAAGAACCATCAGCTTATCATTTTCAGAGCACCTCATTAAATTGATGCATGGTCTGTGCCGGGTACACAATTCTTGAAGTTGTTGAAAATTACATTTACCTTACATTACATTTATTCATTTAGCAGACGCTTTTATCCAAAGCGACTTACAAATGAGAACAATAGAAGCAATTAAACTAGCAGTAGGACAACAGTATGTAAGTGCTATTGACTTTCATTTTGTTCATTAAAGGGGCTTTAAATGTTGTACTTTTAACAGGCAAATTCCCCGAACACATCCACCTACACAGTCTTAATCATATTCTGAATTAAGAAATCATTATAATGCAGTCAAAAATAATTTACAGGGAACATAAATAATTACTTTACCTTAAGTTTAGAGTCTTTCGTTCATTTGTCAAAATGACAAATGACATTCATTTTGTCACTCACATAGCCAAACCTGTACATACATACAAACATGCACACACTTTCTTTCATTGGTATGTGTTTGTGAATTGTGGTCAGTTTCTTCCTCTACACCTGTTTCAGTAAACAGAGTATTGAGGTTTTGATGCCTCAAAAGTATAGATATCGATCAAACTAGGGCATAGTGTGTAGCTCACGTCTTGTGTTTGTTATTAAAAGGGAATCCAATTTGGTCAATGCTGAAAACTAGAAAGGAATATTTTATTAATGTGTCAAAGTTAAAAAAGTGTGCACAAGTTAAGGATTTGTAGAGTACACAGTACCCAAAACAACAAACGTACAGCTAGCAGGCTGAATCGAAAATTTAAGGCAACCACAAATGCACCATGATAAACTGCCTTTAACCTGATTGGTTTGAAACTAGGGCAGTCTGCTGTTGTTGTCTACGCTTGTAAAAGTGATTTACAGTACGTCAAGACTTATCAACAGTTCCCACATTACCAGGGAATTGAACCCTCAACCTTAATTTGATAGTGCCATGCTCTACTTTTTAATCTGCAGTAATGCTAGATTTCTGTGTAGTTTAGATCTAGGAACATTTCCTTACAGAGCTTTGTCCCTTTTAGCGTATTATAATATGGGGTATTAAATAGTCTTTGTAGCGCTGTTGTTGAAAAAATGTTAAATGTGTGATGAGTCTACTGTGGACTAAGTAACTCTGTGCCTAAATTCTAAACTGAGTATCCAACATGACAGAGCAAATTATGACTTGTATTGTAACTAGGGCTGTTAACTAATAAAACCAATTATTCATTTAATCTATATATATGTTAATTATTAATTATAATAATATATTATTAATATTTAATCATTTAAAATGTTTGTGTTTTGAACCAAGACACGTGCTGGTGCTCTTCACTAAAAAAAATTGTTCAATGAACTTAAATTAAGAAAAAAAAAAGATTAAGTTGGCTCAACAAAATATTATTTGTTTAAATTAATTTGCATCGTTCTTATTCAATCAGACTTTATTACAGACTCAGGGTCCAATTTTTAAAACACACCCAACATATAACACAACAACAAAAAAACAAAAACAAAATAAAAACAGAACATCAGTGCGTTACAAAAAAATACAAGAGTACCAGTGTTTCCACAATTTAGACTGATATCGTGTATCAGAACCTTATATTTGATAGACCCAACATAATCTCATTTTTAGAATCATTAAGTTGACAGATAAATTTGTACATAAGTTTCTGTAACACAGCTTTAAATGTGTTAACTCCCACACGTACAAACATCTCACTTGCACTATGCCATCTAGGTGTCCTTAATAAAATTCTCATTGTACGCTACTTGAAGTCTCTGTAAGCTATATGTTCTATAATTTGTTCACAACTGGGCAGTATAAAGTGGTGTACAATATGATTTAAACCGTGATGTATGCACTTTGTCTGAACAAGAGCTAAACTTACATAAAAGTATATTAGCCTGCATATACAACATGCAAGGTTGCCCGTTCAATGTCCTCCTCATCTGTCTTAAGTATGCTATTTGCTTTATTTGTAAAAATGAGTAAACCCTGAGGGCTGATTCTATGGCCATGAAGTTATTAAATAATAATATTGCTGATTTTTTAAAAAAAGAACTTCTAATACTTGCAGGATATCTCTTCCATGTACTCCTAGATGGATAATAAGTGACATAATTAAGTATTCAATTTTTTTTACTTATAATTAAAATTTACACGGTTTAAACATTAAACACATTAAAAACATTAAGTTTTCCTTAATTTAATTTAATTAAGTTAGTTGAACTAACTACTTTTTTGAGTGCAATTTCTTTCATCACTATATATAATGTATAGAATGAACAAACAAGAAAAGATTGTCATTAGTATCCTTATTACTCACTGAGTGACCCAAATAAACTCACACCACAACTCTCAAGTTGCTTCCCACAGCCTATGCACAACACCTACGTTTTAGCACAATGGGAACCACAGAATTCAAAACATTACAGAAACTCTTCTAAATGTCAAACATAACAAAACAATGCACAGTAAACTTGTATTTCCATTTATTGAAAAACAAAATATCCCTCAGGGGGCTTTCAATCTGCAAGGTGCATATAAGAAAACAGAACACGTGTCGATATAGTTCTAGTTCCTTTCACATTAAAGATTTGAGATCAAAGGTGCTTTCACACATACAGTAGACTCAAGTGTCATTCACTCTGCTGCACTGTCACGCAAGAGTTGTTGAAGAAATAAAAGAACTGGATCTATTTGGATGCAGTTTTCTTTAATCAAATTAAACTCAGGATTACACTTCTTAGGCTCTTAGGTAGTGTTGGCTTCGAATCCACCTTAGCTGAATCTGAGTCGAGTATGAGTCTTTAACCCAGTGGTTCCCAAACTTTTTCTGCTGGGCTCCCCTTTGGTAGACAAAACCATATGCACCTGGAAAAAGACCATTTCTATTAGAATAAGTTTTTTAACAGATAATTTATTCCTGTAATAGCAAAGCAAAATTTTCAGCATCATTACTCTTCAGTGTCACATAATCCTTCAGAAATCATTCTAATATGCTTATTTGCAGCTCAAGAACAGTGTTGGGTATAGTTACTTTGGAAAGTAGTTAATTAGGTTACAACGTTACCATCAATTAAAAGTAATCAGTTACGTTACTGCGTTATCTATTCATAAAAGTAACGCGTTAGAGTACTCATGCGTTACCAAAAATTAAAAGCCGTTTGCAGCGCCTCACACATGCTGCAGCTTGATTGACAGACACGGCCCCCTTTAAAGGTAGGGTAGGTCAGAATTGTCTAAAAAAAACTTTTATTCAAATTTGTTTAAACTGTCTTTATATACCAATGCATAATTAAAATGTAAGTACTCTGATAAAAAGAGTATAAAAATCGAGTGACTCTAGACCGTTTAATCTTCATTAAACACAGCTCATTAATTCCATTCACTCCCACCTAAAAACGGGTGCGCGACTGCGCGCACGTGGGCAGAGCCAGTAATAACGGCGGTAGTCATGGCGACGGAGAGTGACAGTCGCGCAAGCCAATCCTGTGATTCGTCCCGAATGGAAATAATGAGCTGTGTTTAATGAAGATTAAACGGTCTAGAGTCACTCGATTTTTATACTCTTTTTATCAGAGTACTTACATTTTAATTATGCATTGATATATATAGAAAGTTTAATCAAATTTGGTAAAAAGTTTTTATATAAATCCTACCTACCCTACCTTTAAATGCACCTAGAAGTCGTGACTCCTGGCAATGAATAACGTCAGTCATCCGACTAAATTAACACTGCAGGATAACAATAACAGGAAAGACAGTCATAGGCTATTCCACATAGCGTTTTATTTATTTATTATCACAGAACATATTAATCAAAATTCACACCTTCCCAGCCCGGGTAGTAGAGATGCGCGGATGGGCTATTATTTCAATAAAAAAATCAATAATTATAATGGCGATATTATTTCAGTATAGAAATGCAGACATCCCAAGTCTATCGGAAGTTCCGGGAGTCTCCCGCATATTGATAGCGGCTCACTGATGCCCGCGAATTAGTTAAAATCTCCCGGAATCTAGAGCGAGCGCGCCCGCGAGACAAAGACTGTGCTCCAAACCGCGCAGCGCGTGTATGGCAGAGCGGGAGAGAGAGAGAGCAAGAGACTGCGCGCGTGTGCCTTAATGAAGCTGGAGGGTGGTGGGGTATTGAAGCGCAGAAACACTGTCTTGATCCTGGGGAAATTTTTTTATTCGGGATTTTCCTTTCCTTAAAATAACGGATTACTTTTTTTAAAAAATAACGAAGTTACTGATTACTTAACGCACAAAACTAACACGTTAAGTTACACATTTCACGAAAAAGGTAATTAGAGTACTCTAACGCGTTACCCACAACACTGCTCAAGAAACATCTCAGTTACTATGTAACCCTCGCAAACCGTGGATAAATACACATATGGGATCCCCTTAGAGTCACACATATGCCTAGACCTGGTTCTCAAGGATGCAGTGGAATATAAGCCTGGCACCAGACGCTCCGCCACGTCCGGTACCGAGGGTAATGGAGCAGGTTTTTCACTCTGGAGTATATAAGCGCAACTGTTAAGACGCAGCAAGCCGACAAGAGCCGGGCCTCTCGGTGCTTCTACCCGTTTGAGGTGAGAACACAGGAGGATACCGGCTCTACATGTAGGCTATAGAATCTAGCGAACGCATTAGGTGTCACCCAGCCCGCAGCTTTACAAATATCTGTCAGCTTGTGCTCAGGAGGATGCAACACTTCTTGTAGAATGAGCTCGCTACCTGAGCGGGCAAGGCATGCCTTGTGCTTGATAAGCCAAGGCGATGGTATCCACTATCCAGTGGGCCATCCTCTGCTTGAAGACAGCCTTTCCTTTCTGCTGGCCTCCGTAACAGACAAAGAGCTGGTCTGAGGTCCTGAGACTTTGAGTTCTGTCCATGTACAGATGCATAGCGCGGGCGGGACAGAGCAACGCTAGGGCTGGGTTCACTTGCAGGTTCACCACCTGGTCCCTGAAGAGAGTGGTAGGAAACTGGGCACATAGCCAGGCTGGGGTCTCAGTACCACATGGGCGTAATACGGCCCAAACTCTAGGCACAATTCGTCAACCGAAAATGCCTGCAGATCCCCTATCCTCTTGATGGAAGCCAATGCAATGTCTTCATAGACAGAATCTTTAAGTCTGCTGACTGCAAAGGCACAAAGGGAGCATCCGTAAATGCTCGAAGCATCAGAGTGAGGTCCCAAGACGGTACGGAGGAAGGCAAAAGAGGATTTAACTGTCTCGCCCCCCTAAGAAACCTGACCACCAGGTCGTGCTTTCCAGCATACTTGTCTCCTATGGGGTTGTGATAAGCAGATATTGCGGCTGTGTATACTTTGAGGGTGTATGCTGCAGGAAGGAAAGCATGGCACTGATCCCACCAACACCACCTAAATATATGTTTTGATTGTTGACACTCTTATTATTAGCTCAAAATGATCGCTACTTTTTTTAGAAATTCAATCAATATAGTTATACATGTTATCTTATGTAACTACTTTTTACAGAGTTTGCGGATCGTTGGGATATTGCTGTTGTTCACTATTCCTCAGTTTATCATCTCAATCTGTATCTCAGGATTTGCCTGCAAAGCCACCAGCAACACAGACTCTACATTGGTTAATGTGGCACTTAACCAGGTAAATTATTTAGTGGTGGTGATGCTATTATTGCTATTGGGTCATTCCATGTCAAATCAACCACATTTTGGAAACTCCCCCAGCTCAAAAAAAAATTCGGAAGAAAGACAAAGATAAATAGCGATGAAAGCCAAAATCTTAAAGGTCCCATGGCATGGGATTATTTTATAATGTTTCCTGGGTTGCCCTTATAATGTTAGTATGTTTTTTAGATCAAAAATATTTAGAAATAAAAGGCATTTTTCCTAGCCTGATTTTAGCATCTGATTTGAACGCTCTGTTTGAAGGGGCGTGTCTGTGTGAGATTCAGTGTAACCGGCCACTGCTGTGATTGGCTGACATGCTTGCATATGAAATAGCTACGTATTACATGTAAAATCGCGTGCACGCGTCCCTACTTCCTAGCTCATTTTCTCATGGACGGGAAATATTTTCTGGGCGGGCAAAGCAGAGAAAGGGGAGGTAACATTTCTCCTTATGGCGTCATAAGGAGGAGATTCAAGATCAGCCTGATTGAGCTTCCACTTTCTCAAAGGCAGAGAAAGATAGCAAAAACACTGATTGAAATTTCTAGAAACTTGGGGACCATGTACAGGCTAGGGGAACTCATATTAATGTTAAAAAACCTCAGAGAGTGAAAATTTCATGTCATGGGACCTTTAAATGTGACCCAGATTTGGTTTTTGACCACTAAAACTTGTACACAACTGACCGATTTACAGACATCCCAACCTGCAAACAGTAATTTCAGGGAGGTCCAACCCCTGAGTTAGTCATGCAAACTTGGGGCAAAAAACACAAGTGCTTTTTCCCATTTTTGTCACCATTGGCATATAATGAAACAAAGAATGTTAAAGTTAGCAGATTTAATTAACAAACCTATGACATGTAAACTTCTTCATTTATGTATCTGTTTCACCACAATTTTTTTATTGGTTCAAAATCAACATTTTTAGCCATGGGGCCCTCTGGTTGAGTTGACACTAAATTATTCCATTACATGCTTGGCAATCAGTTTTATCAGAACAATCAATAGTTATTTTAATTTAGAAAGACCTTTCTGTTGAAGTCAATTTTTTTTTAAAGAATGATGCCCCTCCACTAAAACTAGCAGAATGTAAAGGAAATATAAAGCAACCTGTTTTGATTGATTTGTTGTGTTTGTGGTTCTAGTTGTCTTTTCTCTTTTTTTTTAGGTCTGATGGGTGTGATTGGGGTTTGACTTGGGCTCACATACCCCTTTTCCACCAAAAAAGAACTGGTTCGGAACTGGTGCTGATTCAAAGTTGGTTCAAAGTTGGTTCAACTTGCGAACCTTCTCCGAACCTGTTTGTTTTTCCACTGAACTAGAGAGCCCAGCGAACGACGTCGTTACGTCACTGTTTACGTTTCCATATGTCTTAGCTTTCCCAGAAACGCTTGCGCGGCTGCGCCAACTTCAAGCATAAACATTTACAATGGCAGACTACATAGTTTTTTGCAAATGTTTCTCCTGACTATGCGATCCTTTCTGGGGATTAGAAGACGACGCATAGAACACATTTGTGCAGCTCGACTGGATTACTACAGACGGAGGTTACGTTCGAGAAAAAGGGTAATTATATAACATGTTTTGATTCTTATTATTGATGTTAGCTCTTGTTGGAAGCAAAAGCAAGGCCGTTAGCTCTAATGTCCCTAACGTTAGCTACCGTATGTACCGGTGGCGCAGACTATCTATCGATTACATTGGAAATCAACTAAAAAGATTTTTATCTTTACAGGCAACGTTAGTATTGCGGCACAATGCAAGACGGAGACCGCCTGTTGTCTGGGCACACCCGCGATCTCGCCACTGGTGGGACACAATCGTTCCGGATTTCACCGCTCAGCAGTTTGTGCAGAATTTCCGAGTGTCCCGGGAGTCATTTGAATACATCTGTGGTCGAGTCAAGCCTGACATGGGGAGAAGGAACACAAATTACCGTATGTGTGTAACAATCCGAAAACGAGTGGCAATTGCCATCTGGAAACTGGCCACCGGCAGCGAATACAGGACCATAAGCCATCTTTTTGGGGTAGGCCTCAGCACCGTCTTTAACTGTGTTCAGGACTTTTGCTATGCAGTCAACAGGGTCCTGCTTCCTGTGCACATTACATTTCCTGACGCTGACAAGTTTGTAGAAATGGCCACATTCTTTCTAAATTGATGGAGAGTTCCACAGTGTGTTGGAGCAATAGATGGAAGTCACATCCCGATAATAGCACCAGAGGAGTACCCTAGAGACTATTAAAACCGGAAAGGATGGCATTCCATTGTTCTCCAAGCAGTGGTTGATGGTAAAGGTCTTTTCTGGGATGTATGCGTTGGCTATCCAGGTAGTGTTCACGAAGCAAGAGTACTGAGACAGTCACATTTGTGGGAAGTCCTAAATGACGGGGAGTTATTAGGCCAAAACAAAACGAACATCTCTGGGTGTGATGTTGAACATTATTTAATTGGTGACCCAGCTTACCCTATGCAGAACTGGCTCATGAAGCCCTTTTCAGACACTGGCAGACTGACACATGAACAACAGACCTACAATTACCAGCTGAGCAGTGCACGTTCAGTTGTGGAGATGTGTTTTGGGAGACTTAAATAATAATAATAATAATAACTTAGACTTATATTGTCATGACAGAAACACGGAAGCAATGTTTTTTTTTTTATTGTTTTTTTTTTATTGAATTTTAATAATAACAAAACAGTTTACACACAAGAACAAGAGTACATATAACCATACATGTCAGGGGTAGAGAAGAAATGAAAAGAAAAATAAATAAATAAAAATAAATAATAAATAGGCTACTGAAAGATTTTTTACAAAAAAAGCTTGTACTTGTCAAACAGCTGTTTAGTTTTCATAGCTTTCAGGTTTTTACTTTTGGAAATAGTTTCTAAATATATCTTAACATCAATTTTAAAATGTTCAAAATTTGGCATTTTTCCATTCCATTTGACCTTATGAATGTAGTAACGGGAAATTATAACAATTAAATCAAAAATAAACAAAATGTTTTTTTCACCCTCAAATGAGAAACACTTTAACATTACATCAATTTCTTCAAAGTTAACAGGAATCATAACTTTACTTTGCAAGTACTTACTAAGTTCTTTCCAAAACATTTGGGTCTTAGGACATTCCCAAAATAAATGCTTAATAGTCTCAGGGGTGGTTTTACAAAAAGCACAAATATCTTCAATGTTCACTTTAAAACGTTGTACCACAAGTGATTTAACTGGGTAAACTCGATGGAAAATTTTATATGAAACCTCTTTTACTTTGTTTGTAATGCAATACTTGTGAGGTGTCATCCAAACTTTACTCCACTCAATATGTTTCTTAAATAAAGAATTCCAGTGAATAGTAACAGCAAGTATACATTTAGATTGAAGAAGGGACGGCAAAAAAATATTATTACATCCAGAACTTGTGAAATCCTTACCCTGCAATTTAATACAAGAAGTAAATTCTTCTACTGTTGTTTGAAGAGAACAATTATTATGACCTTCCAATAATCTCAAAATTTCCTTGGGAATTGCATGTAAAACCAAAAAATATTGGACAGGATCAACTGAAAAGTTATATATATGAACAAACTCATTATAATTGTATAAGACACCATCACTTTTTATCAACTGTTTAACCCAAATAATTCCCTTTACGAACCAATTTTCAAAAAAAATTTATTTGTTTCTAATCCTATCATCATATCACATCATAATCACATTTTAGTATAAATTCTATACCACCTACTTTTTGAAAGATATAATTAGGTACCGTATACCATATACTTTGTTTATTCTTTAAATAATTTTGAAGCCATTTTATTTTAAATATCGTATTAGAGGTCTTAAAATCCAAAACATTCAATCCTCCATTAACTTTTGATCTACAAATATTTTCTTTTTTAATATAATGTGATTTGTTCTTCCAAATAAATTTAAAGAGTTTAGTGTCTATACTTTTAATTAGTGAGGGGGGTACCTCTAACACTTGAGCATTATAAACCAACCTGGATAAACCTTCAGCTTTAACCAATAACACACGACCAGTTATAGAGATATCTCTCATCAGCCAAGAATTCAGTTTCTTTTCAAATGTTTGAATTATAGGAGTAAAATTTAGCTCATTCCTAACTTCCTGATTTTTTGATATCTTAATACCTAAATATTTGACAACTTCTTTTACAGGAATATTGCATATTGTGGTAAAGTCACATGCACCTAGAGCCATAAGTTCACATTTATTAATATTCAGGGAAAGACCAGATACAGAAGAAAATAACTGCAAACACTTTATTGCTTTTTCAATTTCAGTATAATCTCTTAAGAAAAGAGTAGTGTCATCCGCTAATTGTGTGCATTTAATTTCTGTATCTTCTATTTTGATACCACGAAAATTGTCCTTCTTAATATGAATGGCCATGATTTGTGTAACCAACAAAAAAAGCAATGGACTAATCGGACAGCCCTGTCGAATTCCACTTTTAATTTCGAATCTATGAGAAGTTCCATATGCCAATTTTACAGAGCTATTAATCTTATTATATAGGGTTCTAATTACTTTTTGAAATTTGTTCCCAAAACCGAAAAATGTTAGAGTTTTAAAAATAAAGTCATGTTCAATTGTATCAAAGGCCTTGTAAAAATCGACAAACAGACTAAAACTATTTTCATTAATAATTTCGTTATAATCTATAAGATCTAATACAAGTCTAATATTATTACAAATATGTCTACCTTTTATAAAACCTGACTGCCCCTCATCAATAATAAGTTCTAATCCTAATTTTAACCTTTCAGCAAATATGGAAGCAATAATTTTACTATCATTATTTATTAATGTAATAGGTCGCCAATTATCTAGTGACGATAGGTCTTTATCAGGCTTTGGAATTAATGATATTAGACCTTGTGTCATAGAGGGTGGCAAAGCTTCCTGATCAATAGACTCTTTAAAGACCATTAGCAGAAATTTGGTTAGATCATCTTGAAATGTTTTAAAAAACTCAGCAGTTAAGCCATCATTACCCGGGGACTTGTTTAATTTAAGTTTTTTTATAGCTGTTTTTATCTCTAAAGTGGATACTTCGCTATCACAAAGAGCTTTAAAATCTTCATCAATACAAGTTATGTTTTGTTTAAGGGGCTTTAAAAAATCCTCTATTTTGTCTGCAGAACATGCATTGCTGGAATATAATTTACCATAAAAATCAGATACATACTTTGAAATAATAATAGAGTCCTGTGTTTCATGGCCATTAATATATTCTCCATTCCTTTTCTCCAAATTATAAAAGTATCTGGAATTAGTTTCTCCTTCCTTCAACCAACGTCTTCGTGATCTAACAAATGAACCTTTTGCCTTGATTATATATAATTTATCTAACTCAGCCTGCAAATTCGTTAACAAATTAGAGTTCCCATCACTGTCATTATTAGTAATGTTACAAATAGCTTCAATAATTTCCTCTTCCTTTAATCTATTAGATTTGGCAACTTCTTTGCCTTTATTAATTGCACTAATTCTAATCTGAAACTTCATGAGCTCCCAATTTTTACAGTATAAATTCGTTCGTTTAGCTTCATTCCAATATGTTTGTATTATTTTCTTAATTTCATGTTGAAAACTTTCAATTTCTAATAATCTATTATTAAACTTCCAATAAGTCTTAGAACTTTTATATGATGTTTCGTTATTCATTTTAATGAGAAGATAAATAATTTTGTGATCCTGCTGAGTGATTACTTCCAAAAGAATGCCAGATTTCGCTGCCCCACTGAGACTTCCAAAAATTCACATCTGAAGAACAAGCATGAGTCTCTTGTAAAAAATAAAAATCTACATTGAATCTCTTGCAATACAAAAAAACAGCCTTTCGTTTAGTTAAATCTCGAATACCCCTCACATTGAAAGAACAAAAAGATAAAGACATGAACTTTTAATGAACACAACTACAGAAGAAAGAAAGAAAGAAAAACTCTTAAAAGCTTAGGTATATGTAACTCAAAAGGGTGCACATTCCTTATTCGTTTATAATTTTACCTGGGAAATTCTTTTTTTTTTTTTTTTTTTTTCTCATTCCCCCTCGATCATTCTTATTCACAAATCCTCAATTGAAATATTAGGTCAGAGACCAACAAAACCAAACCTTTATTTGGGGAAAATTTCAACGCCATCATCAAAGGCTCTGCTCCCCACAAAATAAGCTTTACGACCTTTCTCTCTGGCATCTTTCACCATGGGCCACAGGACCTTTCGTCTCTCCACATCCAGCGCCGTCAAATCTTCTGTAAACCGTAAACGCTGTGCTTGAAGGAATTCACAGTTCTTCGCTCTTTTCCAGAGTAGATCCCGAGTAGACCTGTTCGTGAACTGAATTATCGTCGCTCTTGGGCCTCTTCCTTGTTCTTTCCGACCCAGTCTATGAACAATGTCCACATCGACCTGGCATCTCTCCTTTAATTCCAGAGCAACTGAACCGCAAATTCCAATTACCTGATGCTTGAGATTTTCATCCGTTTTCTCGGGAACACCGTGGAGCCTCAGATTCCATCTTCTTCGATATCTTTCTGCTTCATTAACTTTTCGTTCAAGCTCAGCAACTTTCTGCTCGTGCGATTTAGTGAGTTCTTTCACCACTTTCATTTCATCTTTCAAGTCTTTAACTTCATTCAGCGCGAAGTCAATTGACTTTTTCAAGGTTCCAATGCTGAGCGTATTTTCCCGAATCAGATTCTCCAGGTGCCCCGAACTCTCATTAATTTTTCTGGATAAGAGATTTACAATATTATCTTGCATCTCAAGAAGCGACGGTTCGTCTTTCTTTTTTTTGGAACAAGGTTTTTCTGGCGTATCTGGGAGTGGTACATGCAGACTATCTTTCACGATGGAGTACGACGAGTGATCTGCCATCTCAATCTCACTGCTTATCCCTTCTTCTTGACTTTTCCTGGTCTCCACCGATCGTTTAATGGCACCATCAGAGCTCTTAACAGCACTCGGCTTCATTTTGTGAGAGGAGATCAATATCCAAGAATTGAGGGGGAATGATTTCAAAATCTATCCTCTATAGTAATCCAACTTAAAATACATGCAGCATAGTCTATAAAATTGCGTAAATGAATTTCTCCCTTCACGGATATTTGGAATAAAACACCCCAAGGCTTTCGCAGCTAAGAAATAACATCCACCATGGCCGCCATCTTGCCGCGCCCCTCTCACGGAAGCAATGTTGCAAGTAACTCAGAATGTATTTATTAAGATGTAAAGAAGAATCTCCCGGAGAAACAGGATTGTGACGCAGGGACTTCGATGGTCAGAAGAGTGCAGAGACGAGGTGCGCTGGTGAAGGTGAAGACAAACTCTTGACACAAACCAATCCACAGGAACACCGAACAGGAACACGGACACGGACTGGAACACCAAGCAGGAACAGGACCAAACACACAGAGAACCTCATACAACGATCTGACAAGTGAGATGAGAAAACTGTGAGTATATATAGGAGAGTAGATTGGCTGCATCTGGAGTGAGTGAGTGAAATCAGCTGGAGACTGATCAGTGCTGAATGGGTCGGTCACGCCCATCCACACACACACATAACAACATAACACGAGACAAGGAGGAAACAATGAATTCATGAACCGTGACATATATAGCACTTTCATAGCACCCAAGGTCGCTTAACAAAAATAGGGAAGGGTAGGGGTTTAGGAATCAAAGGACTTGGAGAAAATAAATGTTTTGAGGTGCATTTTGAACATGAGCAGGGATGGGGCAGAGCAGACGTGGAGGGGTAGGCTGTTCCAGAGTCTGGGAGCATTGGCAGAGAAAGCCCTGTCCCCAAAAGTCCGTAACCTGGTGCGGGGTGTGTCCAGCAAGTCCTTGTCAGAGGATCGCAGGGAACGTGACTGAGTGTAGGGGTGGAGGAGATCTGTGATATATTGTGGTGAGAGTCCATGGAGAGATTTGTAGGTGAGCAGAAGGATCTTGTAGGTGATGCGTGACTTAATTGGCAACCAGTGGAGCTGTTGAAGAATGGGAGTGATATGCTGCCAAGGCTTTGTGTGGGTTAGAACCCTGGCAGCTGAGTTCTGGACATACTGGAGTCTGCTAAGAACCTTAGTGGGCAGTCCAGACAGGACACCATTGCAGTAATCCAGACGGGAGGTGATGAAGACATGGATGAGAGTCTCAGTTACTGAATGTGTGAGTGAAGGCCGGAGTCGTGAGATGTTTCTGAGGTGGTAAAAGGCAGACTTAGTGATGTTGTTGATGTGGGACCGGAAGGAGAGAGATGAGTCCAGGATGACGCCCAGGTTGCGCACCTCAGGAGATGGAGAAATGGAGCAGCCATCCACAACCAGGGCCAGTTCTCCAACTTTCCTAAGCAGTGGTGCAGGGGCCACCACCATGAGTTCTGTCTTGTTGCTGTTGAGTTTGAGTAGGTTTGTGGTCATCCATGATTTGAGATCCTCCAAGCAGTTGACAAGTTGTGAGGGTGGGAGCTGTGAGGAGGGGTTTGTGCTGATGTAAAGTTGAGTGTCATCGGCATAGCAGTGGAAATTAAGACCATGTTTATGGATAATATGACCTATTATTATGTAAATGGTGAAAAGCAGAGGACCAAGCAAAGAGGTGCTTAAAGGGCGATGGAGGTGCCTCCTAAAAATAAACGACTGCAGGCTGGAGCTGAGCAAGCAAATGACACTCGGCTGCTGTGTGCTTCACAACATTTGTGAGGAACATAGGGACAACTTTAAAGAGGAGCATCAAGACAGGCCTATAAACATTCAGCCTCCTGTCCAGGCGGTACCTGAACATGGTAATCAAGAAGGGGCTGACATCAGAGCTGCGTTAATACAGTACTTTTGTAGAGGAGATGACTGATTTATTTTTTTCTTAATTTATTGTAATTCTACCTGCGCTGTATTTTTGTTAAATATTTAAACTGCCATAACATCAGATGTAACATACTTGCTGAGTTAATAGTTCTCTCTTTCTGGTTTCCTGAAATTCAGCAGTGCTTAATCTGCACAAATGTAAATAAAAACAATTATTTAAACTTGCATTTGTTTTAGTGTTGATTAATTATACTACAGCAGACTAGTTTTTGTAGAAAACGTTTATTGAAAAAAAAAATACACTATGCAAAAACTTTAAAGTATTTTAAATATTACAGTGTGTACAGTGCAGTGTGCAACATGGTTTCTTTGATTTAGTAGCAGTCATCAGTGGGATTGCCTCTCCATCACCATGACCATACGCTCCATGAGTCCAAGCATAGCAGTTGAGTCTGCATCCATTTTCTTTATCAAGGTATCGTTCATGTCCTTGCAAGTGCAGCAGGAAACTTTCATCAGACCTCTCGAAATATTCCAGCAGCTCCCCATTCATGTCTTGTTTCCTTTTGCCTGTGCACAAAAAAAAACCCCACTACAATTAACACAGATCTTGCTTGTGTATTTTGCAATTGTAAATAATAAAACACAAGAGTCAATGCAACATATTAGCAAAATAATATTATATTATACAGTATTACTACACTGATACACCATATATCATATGTCTACTATCATATCCCTAACGTTACACTACCACTGGTTCATTGGGCACTTCATGCAAATGTATTCACATTTAATGAAGAGTAATATATTTCAGTTTCTTGATGATAACAATCCTAACCCTTTCTGGTCTGCTGACTGGAAGAAGCAGATGATGAGCTTTCAGCTGCTGAGCTGCAAGACGGTACTGGTGAGCGGCAGTGGAGTGGTAGTGGTAGCTCCCGGTCAGATTCACTGTCATCAATACCCAACAACTCTAAAAACAACAAAAAAATAAGACCCTGTTTTAAAGGATTAGTTCACTTTTAAAATGAAAATTCTGTCATCATATACTCACCCTTAAGTTGTTTCAAACCTGTATGAATTTCTTTTCTCTGCTGAACACAAAGGAAGATATTTAGAAGAATGTCATTAACCAGACAGTTTTTGGTTCCCATTGACTTCCATAGTAGGAAAAAAATATACTATGGAAGTCAATGGGAACCAAAAACTGTCTGGTTACTGACATTCTTCTAAATATCTTCCTTTGTGTTCAGCAGAGGAAAGAAATTCATACAGGTTTAAAACAACTTAAGGGTGAGTATATGATTACAGAATTTTCACTTTAAAAGTGAACTAATCCTTTAATCACAAACGGTAATAACGGATAACAGACCGTTGCCATGCAAAACAGTGCGTTGCTATGGACGCAGTTAGGTTAATAGGTAATATAATCGTTTTTAAATCAATACTCTTTTTTAAATCAATATGTTGTGTTAAATTATTGATTTATTTGGTAGGTAGACATGTAATACTTACTTACTTAACAATAGCATGCTATCTAGCTGATTGGTCAAGCAAGCACAGCTACTAAGTAGCATTGTAGCTAAACAAACAGATAAGAAATGTATAGCGCTAGTTGGTTTGTAACAAAGGTAAAACATTAGAAAAGTTAATCTTACCGGAATCAGTAAAGCTGTTGGCAATACCCTGCAGAGGCGTCTCATCCATCATAGTTTCAAACATGGCAGTGGCCGAATTTAATGCCCCGGTGATCTGGCACGCTGGTCTGTCGCCGAGGAGGAGTCCAGAACCTCAAAATGAGGATTTCTACAACGTGGCCGTCCATTACCACTTCGACCCAACTCCTTCTTTTGGTCCCTGTAATCCTTTTTTAGTTTTTTTAACTTGTTATTGGTCTGCTCAATGGTTCTGTTAAACCCCGCTGCAGCCATCTCCCTCTGGATTTGCTCGAACACAGGTTTTGTTCTTGAAGCACCTTAGATTTTTTTTCTGTACCTCTGCCGAGGACCATACCGCCAACAAACAATTTGTCTCCTCCACTGACCACTGTTTCGCTTTAGTTTCCATCTTTCAGCAATAATTTCTACTAACGTTTGCAAGCGCTGTGTTTTTAGCAATGGCGCCGGCGGTCACCGTCGAGTTGTTGCTCACAATAACCCCGCCCCCAGCATGACGTGGCAAAAGAACGGTTCTAGTCCAGCAAAGAGTTGGTGCCGCTTTGGAACCAATTTTCCTGGCCGAGAACCGGTTCTTTGCTGTCGAAACAGAAAGAACTGGTTCGCGAGTAGGCACCGGCTCCGAACCGGCACCAGCACTGCCTTGGTGGAAAAGGGGTAACAAGCGATTGTTAGTCAGGGCCGCTGCTAAGCTGTTGCTAAAGCGGTTTGACAGATCCACGCTTCAGTTTTGTGGATTTTTGTTTCTTTTAAGCATTCATGCATTTGTACTAACTACTCCATACGTTTATCCATACATTGATTTGCACTACTGATATATTGAATATGTTGTCATGTTAATTTCTTGGTGTAATATATATATTTTTTAAAGTTTATACTGGAGTGTCGTCTCTCCTAAATGTCACATCTTTTGAGCACAGTTGTCCCCGGAAACCTTTGACAGAAAAAAACTGGCTTGTTTGGTTCGGAAAAGCTGAATTTCAACTCTGCCTGTAGGATTAATTTGTTCATGTCAAACCGGTTATTTGGTTCAATAACCCATCTGAACACACTTGGCTGGCTCATTTGCTGCTGAGAAAGCTACTTAATGCTGGGTACACACCAAAAGATTTTTTTACATCTTATAAGATTTGCGAAATGTGATAGACAAACATGAGGACAAAAAAATCCTAGATTTAACAGTTTTGCTCCTATAGTGTGTGGTGTGCCATGATGTGACAAAGACAGCACACATGAACAGATTTTCAACCAGTCTCGACTGTAAACACAGGAAATCACGCGTGACTTCAGAATAAGCATGACGGGTAATATGCAGGAAGAAATTGCGATGATAGTGTTTGGAATGATTTTCGCAGAAAATTCACGGAGAAAAAAAAGAAAAGGGTTTGGGTGAAGTCGTGGAGATGGCGGGAACATGGTCTGTACATGTTACATAGTGAACTAGAGGTGAGTAATGGTCACAATCACACTGCTGTTTTTTTAAATAATTGTTGGTCTCAAGTCTTTTATTAAATCCAGACAAGACAGAGGTACTACTTATCGGTTCAAAAAACCGCCCACAAAACCTCTCACAATACAACTTTAACATAGTAGGATGTCCTGCTACTTTATCCTCTACAGTAGAGGTGTCATACTAGACTGCAACCTGTCTTTTAAAAATCATATTTCATGTTACAAAAACTGCTTTTTTCCACCTTAGAAACATTGCTAAGCTACGTAATATGCTATCAGTTTCTGATGCAGAAAAGTTAGTTCATGCATTCATGACCTCGAGACTAGATTACTGTAATGCTCTATTAGCTGGTTGTCCTGCATCCTCAATAAACAAGCTACAGTTAGTCCAAAATGCAGCCGCTAGAGTTCTTACCAGATCAAGAAAATATGATCATATAACACGATCTTATCATCACTACACTGGTTACCTATAAAGTTCCGTATTAATTATAAGGTATTGTTACTGACTTATAAAGCCCTAAACGGCTTAGCTCCAGTCTATTTAACGGATCTTCTATCGCCCTATAATCCATCGCGCTCTTTAAGATCGCTAAATTTGAGGCTTTTGGTTATACCTAGGATATCCAAGTCCACCAAAGGAGGGAGAGCATTTTCACATTTAGCTCCAAAACTCTGGAATAGCCTTCCTGATTGTTACGGGCGGACGGGCACCATCCTTAACATAAAGGAGAAAAGCACACAGACCAGCTCGCATCAAATAAATAGGGGTATGTTTATTAAATAGGTCGGTGATCAAATGTTCGGTAGGTTCACAAATAAAGACATAAATCCAAACGCGGAACGCCTTTGATTCCCGGGGTGGACTGCAAACGTTCTAAAGACAGAAAGCACGGCAGTGCATCGACTCTGTTCTCAGGCTCTGTGTGCGCCCTCAGGTGTGGTTCCGGAAACCTTTTGTAGCTTGAGTAGGCTGCGCTCAGGTGTGGCTCATCTGTAATTAAGAGCAAGGGAAGAGACATTCAAACTCATATAAACAAACAGCGGAGCTGGGGAACGTAACACTGATACTGTTCGTTGCTCAGATTCGCTCTCCCAGTTCAAAACTAGACTAAAGACGCATCTATTCAGCCAGGCATTCATATATATATTTTTTTAAATCTTACAGTTAAATCCAGCCTCTAGTTCATAACCGCCAGAGGAGAACTGGCCCCCGACTGAGCCTGGGTTCTCCCAAGTTTTTTTTTTTTCTCCATTAGGTCACCTGATGGAGTTTTAGGTCACCTGATGGAGTTATAGGTCACCATTAGGTCACCTGATGGAGTTTTTCGTTTCAAAAACTCCATCAGATATTCAATTTAATTAATCAATCAATAATACTATTGATTAGCATTACCAAACATGGACGTTTTATTATTATTTTAATTTAATACTGTGAAGCTGCTTTGATACAATCTGTATTGTGAAAAGCGCTATACAAATATTCTTGACTTGACTTGACTCAAGTGTCTCTTGGAAAATAGATATATTTGTCTTTGAAATTGCCTTGTTAAATAAACTTTAAATCATTGTTTTTATACTCTGAGTTTCTTACAGTTCATGACTATTTGATGTTATTAGAGAATGTTTGAAGATATGTTAGAATTACACAGAACTGTTGATACCGTAGCCTGAGCTTAACAAATCAGTGAACCGTTAAGGAGGATACACACAATTAGGGTACTTGTCTATAACTACTTTGACTTAATTTGTATCATTATTTTGACATGTAGATAACAGCAGATTTCAGCGGGCTTCTTCAAATGAATGCAGAAGAGTTCGAATTTATTCTCAATAAAGTGGTCCCACTAATAATAACCAGACATGACTCCAAATGGAGATTGGCCATTACTGCCAAAGAGAGATTGGCAGTAACACTCAGATTTTTGGCAACAGGTTTGTTGTTCATATTGAAGGTTGCTGTGTATATCACGTTTACTTTTACTGTTAAGGTAATTAATCCTTTTTTTCCTTTAGGAGAATCATTTGCATCCTTAAGTTACCAGTTCAGGGTTGGAGAGTCCACAAATTCCAAGATTGTGAGTAAAACATGTGAAGCCCTGCACCACACTCTTGCCAATGACTACCTGAAGGTAAGCTTATTTAATGTCTAAAAGTATGCATGACACCAATAAAACTACAATACAACAAAACCGTTCTTAATAATAATATTTAAAGGGTTAGTTCACCCCAAAACTAAAAATTTTCATTGTTTACTTGCCACTATTTTGTTCCAAACCTGTATGAGTTTCTTTTTTCTTCTGAACACAGAAGACAATATTTTAAAGATTGTTGATAACCACACAGAGGACAGTAACATTGTTTGATTTTGAGCACAGATAGTATGGTTTTGAGGCAATTGTTTGATTTTGCCAAAGGAGTCAGAGGTTCTGTAAATATAGTTTGAAAATTTGGTTTTGTGTTTAACGTTTTGAGAAACTGAGTGATGGTGTCAAGAAATGTGTTTTAGCAATTCAGAAAAACTGTAAAACCTATTTTTCAAGTTGCCAAACAGGATTAAATATATTGCTATCCATTTAAAATTAAGATAACGTTGTATTTCTCTTTTTCAATATAATAGACATTATAAAATGTTTACACTTATTTACTATTGTGTTATGAATAATAAAACAAACACTAAAACCACAAGCTACAGATATTATAGAAATAAATGATAAAATTAAAAAGATAAATGCTTCAGATGAAATTGATCTGCAAATTATATCTTCACATTATTTTGAAATTGACCTGACATTTCACTATTATTTCAGACTCCCAATACAGAAGAGGAATGGCTGAAAGTGGCAGTTTCCCCACTGCATTGGCGCAATTGATGGGAAACATATAAACATTCAGCCACCAGCACATAGTGGAAGCACCTTCCAAAATTACAAAGGACGATTCTCTGTGCTGATGATGGCAGTTGTTGATGCCAATTACCAGTTTCGGTATGTCAGTGTAGGAGCACAGGGCAGAGCATCAAATGCTGGAGTTTTCGCCGAGTCAGACTTCAAGCAAGCTCTTGACAGGGGCCTCCTTAATATCCCTGAAGCCAAACATCTGCCAGGCTCTAATATAGAAGTCCCCTTTATGTTGCTTGGAGATGATGCATATCCTTTTGATCACTGACCTCATGAAGCTATAACCCTTTCGCCAGTTGGATCATCAGCAGACAGTGTTTAACTACAGACTTTCTCGAGAACGCAAAGTGGTGGAAAATGGGTTCGGCATACTTGCCAACAGATGGAGAGTGTTCCGCAGCACAATTATGCTCAACCCAGACAAGGTACAGAAGATGGTCTTATCTTGTCGAGTCAAGTCAAGTCAAGTCACCTTTATTTATATAGTGCTTTTTACAATACAGATTGTATCAAAGCAGCTTCACAGTGATAACATGAAAATAATACAAAAAACAATTTCATCATCGTCCACCTTTAAGGCAGATCTATAATATTGTTGAATATTAAATGTCCTCAACTAAGCAAGCCAGAAGGTAAGGCAACAGCGGCAAGGAACCAAAACTCCATCAGGTGACAGAATGGAGAAAAAAACCTTGGGAGAACCCAGGCTCAGTCGGGGGCAAGTTCTCCTCTGGCCAACGAGCAAACAGTGTATGATTATGATTCAGGAGCATTACAGGTCAGAAGTCAGAATGAATCAGAGTATTTGTCCAGTTCCGGTTGGTTGAAGTCGGAGTGGAGAGGAGGAGAGACTGGTTGACACTTCAGGTCAGCGCCGTCGTCGTGTCCTGGCACTGGTCCTTCATCAGATCTGGATACGGCCTGGTTCCGGTGGACAGCGGTAAACCTCGGGATAGACAGAGAGACTAATATTAGCGTAGACGCCATCCTTCTTATGATGTACCAAGTACATCAGGATTTACGGGAAGTGTTCCCGGTCCCGGCTGTTCTAAACTATGCAGCCTAACATTGAATTATAGAAGTCTATAATGTGTTGTGTATGCTGGGCCGAAGAGATGTGTTTTTAGTCTAGATTTGAACTGACAGAGTGTGTCTGCTTCCCGGACAATGTTAGGAAGACTGTTCCAAAGTTTTGGTGCTAAATAGGAAAAGGATTTACCGCCAGCAGTTGATTTTGATATTCTAGGTGTTATTAACTGGCCGGAATTTTGTGATCGCAATAGACGTGAAGGACTATAATGTGTTAAGAGCTCGCTCAAGTACTGCGGAGCTAAACCATTTAGTGCTTTGTAAGTGATCAGCAATATTTTAAAATTTATACGATGTTTAATAGGCAGCCAATGCAGTGTTGACAGAACGGGGCTAATATGGTCATACTTCCTGGTTCTGGTAAGAACTCGAGCTGCTGCGTTTTGGACTAGCTGTAGTTTGTTTATTAAGCGTGCAGGGCAACCACCCAGTAGAGCATTACAATAATCTAGCCTTGAGGTCATAAACGCATGAACTAATTGTTCTGCATTATTCATTGAGAGCATATGACGTAATTTAGATATATTTTTAAGATAGAATAAAGTGGTTTTACAGATACTAGACACAAAAAACTACACTTTTCACGGTATATAAATCCTTTGTCTCTTTCTTGTCTCATGTTCTGTTGTTGTATGTGTGTGTATGTGTGTGTGTGTGTGTGTGTGTGTGTACTGATCGTGTGGGCGTGCCGGCTCATTAGCACTCATCAGCAATCAAGCTCATCACTCCCGTCACCAGCTGCTGATCATCTCATCACCCTATATATGCTCACCACTTTCTCATCTCCTTGTCAGATCGTTGTTTGTGGTGTCCCAGTAGTGTTCCAGTCTGCGGCTCGAGTCCTGTGCCTTCCTTTTTCCTGTTGATTTATTCTGGATTATTCTCTTCACTGGATTCATCTCACCGCACTGCTGCACTTCCACTCACCGGGTTCATCTGGCCATCGGGGTCCCTGCGCCGCTAGCCTGTCTGTTCTGGACTTTGACCTCCCTTATAAACTATATACAATTAAGAGCTTTTACTTGCATCTTGCTTCCTCTTCTCATTCGTTAGACCTACTCTGTGTGAATTAATAGTTACAAGAAAACAACCAGCAATATTACCCATTGTAAGACTGTAGCAGTTCCTCTTGAAGTTAGTTTCATTGTGAAGGGTGGAGGAGCATCACATTTTATATTTAGGGTTTGTTCTTTGAAAGTACACGCGTTCAATGGAAACTGAAGAACATTTCCAAGCAGTTTCAAATTGTCATCATAGACAATAGAAGCATGCTTTCCCACAAGGTCATATTCACAAAGAATATGTTCCTGCTCAGTGAAGGGCTCATCAACAGACTCCGTACAATCCACTTTGTCATGCACAGTTTCATCAAGCCCAATCACAGGGAACTCCTTAATGTTGAAAGGAATACTTTGTGAACCACTCATTCTGAAAAAAAAAAAAAAAAAAAATCACACTATTTAGCATTTCTGTCACGATTCAGGATGTTTCATCGGCTTCCCTGTTGTCTGTGTTGTCCTGTCATTTTCTGCAGCTCGTGACCTGGGCAATCAGCGCTGATTATTCAATCAGCTGATTGCCCTCACCTGTCGCTTGTTCCTTTCCTCCCTTATATTCTCTGCTGTGTCTGCCCTGTGTTGTCAGTAGATTTCGTGCTTTTGTTCATGTACGGATGCCTGTGTTGTGTATCTTTGTCTCTTGGTGTTTTACCTTCTTCCACTGCTGTGCTCAGAACGCCTAGACGAGGAGTCTTTCAGCTGTCTCGTTCCACGTCCCGTTTGGGCATTGCACCTGAGGTGGTCTCCACAGTCTGTGTCCGCAGGTTTCTGTACGGACGGCTCTGGAGTTGTTTGTTACACCAGCTTTCTGTTCACGTGTGTGTCACGTCACACGTTGGATGTTTATTGGATTTTCTGTTGTGCCTAATAAATTGTTGCACGAATCCTCTGCGTTCACATCCCTGACAATTTCCTGCATCAGAACTGAAATAAATGTCACGTTTTTGTTTTAAATTCATAACCAATAAAAAGAACATACCGCAAACATAAAGGTGGCACATATTCCTCATCTGAACTGTCATCGACATCCCCATATTTTGACGGCATAACCATTTCATAATCCCAATCTATACTCTGTAAAAGATGAATAAACAGGATTGACTGTGAGTATGGGTAAACCTAAATAACTAGCTGCTAAATATATAGTACCATAAACTATATTTTTACTTACACAGTGTTAATCAGGTCATTAGCTTGATTGTCATCAATTTGCAACGACTTCTCGCTAATTATCATAGTAAAGCTGTAATGAAACAATTAAATGTCACTTGTTAGATTTATTGAATTTAGCTGAGCACTCATGGAGTGGATCATCAGTGTTTTAAAATAAATTCTAGCTTATAATACGTAAAAATCATGTGCTGGACCAAAGTTCAAAGGGAGACAGCTTATTGAAGATAGTCATGTAGCATAGCCTTCAGTCTAGTTTTTAATACAAGTTACGGTATGTGTGAAAAGACCTTACATTTGGTAATAATAATATAATATAATCAAATGAAAGACAGGACTCCTACTGGAGACCGTACAATGTAAAGAATAGATGGACCATCCTAGTAGAGCAGTTAACATGTACAAACAAATAACAATCATAGTGCTATGAAATAAACAGTGTATGAACTGAATCCCTGCCATGCATAAACGTGTTTTACATAAAATCCCTGCCATGCATAAACGTGTTTTACATAAAACAATTCCGCTAACATCTTACAACAGGAACATTTTCAATTTACCGATCTGATTCAGCTCCAATACTTGACAATGGAGGAGGTGGGTTTGGTTTTCTTGGAGTAGAGGTGAATTGCTCCCTCTCATAGCTAGCACAAAATAATTCATATTTACCATAATAGCAAAACGAGAAAATTCACAGTTACGGAGTTTCCTTTGTTGTGCCTAAGCGAACAAGTGTGCTACTGTTGCACGATTGAACTATTGAAATGTCTTACCTGTCCAGCAGAAAAAAAGACGTCTCTGCGTCCGTTTTGAACCCCTTCAAAACACAGAGTTCTCGCAATCTTTCAAAAGCCCTGCCGATGTTTATCCTTGTTTTTGCATGGGCCCGGTTGCAGTCTCTTTTTTTCTCTAGCCACTCCAAAGTCCGAAGTCTAGTTCTCACCTGATGATTGTCGTTTGAACAATTCTGAATCCGCCATAAGTCTAATTATTTCAAGTGCTGTGAGAAAAGGCTATAAATATCCACCTTCAACATCCTCACACGCAATATACTATGCATAATACCTACTAGCCAGAAGCCCGGGACTCCTTCTTTATGTGTACAGATGTGACGTAATGAAGCAAAGACATGCTTGAATTTCCCACGGAAATCCACCAGTACCACTGAAATTAACCCCGTTTAATCCCACGGTCACAATTGTGACTGCATATTTTTTCTTATTTCTGGAAGCTCTAAAAGTGTTGTTATTGGCTTTGGGCAAGAAATTCAACTTTTTAAAGAAAAAATAGATTGTCTTGATTAAAATGTATCATTGTCATGTGACTAGTGTGAAAGGTCACATGACCAGGGGCCTCATTTATAACCGTTGCGCACGCAAAAAACAGGCCCTGAAAGAGGCGTACACCATGTCCGACGCATAAGTTGTGATTTATAAAAACAAACTTGACGGGAAAATGTGCGCACCTGCATGCAAACTCTGACCCATGCGTACGAAATTTTGGAGACGGAGCAGTTTGGCGACACCGATGGTGCTGGAGTTAAATCTTTTTGGTCACTTTTAGATAGAAAATCTAAATAAAATGATACATATACAGAAAGATAATACAAATATAATTTCACTCACCAAGCCTATCACTTGAAGCAAATATCCATCCCTTAAATGTCGCGCCAGCGAGCGCGTTGGGCCGTTTAGTGAAACTGACGCATATCTAATGGAAGATGAAGTAAATCTTCATTATGAGTCCTAATCATAAATACAGTGCATGTTCACAATAACAGTTTAAACTAGAACGTACATTTCCAGAAGAAAATGTGAATGGTGCTTGCAGTGGCAAAAAACACGACCCGGTTGCTAGAGTGTTGTACATGATTGCATACGAGCCAACAACCATATCTGTACGATGTTCTGCTGCTGAGATATGGCTTATTCATGTTGTTCGGGTGGTTGCTAGGGTGTTCTGGATGGTTGCTAGGCAGTTGCTAGGGTGTTCTGGATGGTTGCTAGGCAGTTGCTAGGGTGTTATGGGTGGTTGCTAGGCAGTTGCTAGGGTATTCTGGGTAGTTGCTATGGTGTTACTAGGTGGTTGGTAGTTGTCACAGATGGTTACTATGGTGTTTGTAGCATTTTCTTGGCATGATTTAGCACTTAGCTAATCAAAATTAGCATGTAGCTATTCACTGCTAGCATGTGTAGCATGTAGCAAGTCCTGTTTGCTAGCATGAGTCAAAAGAGCCAACCCCCATCTCTATACGATGTTCTGATGCAGAGATATACGCCTTGCAAAACGGTTGCTAGGGTAATCTGTTTGGTTGCTAGGGAGTGGCTTGGCAGCTGCCAATCATGAAGCTCCGAAGTCAGTGTGAATGTATAAACCAACTCCCATCTCTATACGATGTTTTGATGCAGAGATATAGGTCTTGCAAAATGGTTGCTAGGGTACTCTGTTTTGTTGCTAGGGAGTGGCTTGGCAGCTGCCAATCATGAAACTCCAAAGGCTGCTTGTCAGTATGAATGATATAAACCAACTCCCATGCCTCTGTGACATTCAGAATGGAAGATATCCCTGTCTGGATTTTGGTTGCTAAGGTACTCGACAATGGTTGCTAGGGAGGGGCTAGGAGGTGTTGAGGTGATTCGGGATTGGCTGTTTTCTGCCCCGAGTCAAACGAGCCAACCCTCATGTTTCTATGACACTTCTATCCAGAGATATTCATTTGATGTCTTTCAATGGAAGTCTATTGATTTTGTTGCTAAGGTGCTCTAAATGGTTGCTAGGGCGTGGCTTGATAGCTTCACAGTGATCCTGAGAGACTGATTGGTTGTCTGAGTAAAATGAGCCCGCCCCTTTGTCTCTATGACACTGTGATCCAGAGTTATGTTCAATACAAATGCGGTTTCTATGGTGTAGGACAGCCCATTTCATGGGCTGTCCTACACCATAGTAAGTCAATGGGCCAACTTTGGGCCTGTCCTGCCCCTCAGGGGTGCAACTTTTACCCCATTGTGTGGTATGTTGTTACAGAGCCTACCAGCCTCTTCAAATGTGATCCAGAGTTATGTTCAATGGTGGTTGCTAGGGTGTTCTGGGTGGTTGCTAGGGCACCACAGATGGTTACTATGGGGTTAGGGCTAAGGTTATGCTAGGTGGTTGCTAGGGTATTCTGGGTGGTTGCTATGCGGTTGCTAGGGTGTTCTGGGTGGTTACTATGGTGTTCTGGGTGGTTGCTAGGGTGTTATGGATGGTTGCTATGGTGTTGCTAGGGAGTTCTTAGGTATTTTGGGTGGTTGCTATGGTGTTGCTAGGGAGTTCTAAGGTTTTTTGGGTGGTTGCTAGGGTGTTATGTGTGGTTCCTAGGGTGTTCTAAGGTGTTTTGGGTGGTTGCTATGGTGTTGCTAGGGAGTTCTAAGGTATTTTGGGTGTTGCTAGGGAGTTCTAAGGTATTTTGAGTGGTTGCTATGGTGTTGCTAGGGAGTTCTGAGGTATTTTGGGTGGTTGTTAGGGTGTTATGGGTGGTTGCTAGGGTGTTCTAAGGTGTTTTGGGTGGTTGCTATGGTGTTGCTAGGGAGTTCTAAGGTATTTTGGGTGGTTGCTAGGGTGTTCCGGGTGGTTTCTAGGCAATTGCTAAGGTTTTCTGGGTGGTTGTTAGGGTATTTGGGTGATTGCTAGGACATTTCTAGGCAGTTGCTAGGGTGTTCAGGGCGGTTGCTAAGGTATTTTTGGTGGTTGCTATGGTGTTACTAGGTGGTTGGTAGTTTTCACAGATGGTTACTATGGGGTTAGGGCTAAAGTTGGGCACTCGGCCGCAGAGTATTTAAAATCTCTATTAAACGAGTGCATTATAATGAGTGCACGAGGCCTGCGGCCTCGTGCCTACGAGTGAGTTTTTATAGAGTATTTAAAATCTCTATTAAACGAGTGCATTATAATGAGTGCACGAGGCCTGCGGCCTCGTGCCTATAGCCTATGGTTGCTAGGGTGCTGTAACTGGTTGCTATGGTGTGGCTATGAAAATTTTAGGCCATTACTTATTGGCTGCTGGATAATATAAATCCTCTGAGGGAGAGAGAGGGGGAGACATGCAGGGGTGTCAGGCCCTTTTTGTCTGTGTGTGTGAAAAATGACAGTTGGGATTTGAATTTCTGAAAATTCCGCAATGTTAAGTCAATGGGACTTTTTTGGCCGCTTTTTTGTCCGCTGCGCGAACATCGTACACCCGATCGCTTAGAAAAGATATAGCACACCTCTCCTCAATGGGCCGGTCGATTTGACACCTCACTCAGGGGTCTGTGACAAACGGTGCGGGGCAAGTTACGCGCCAAACTTTTGTGTGGAAGAATAATAATAATACTAGAACGTACATTTCCAGAAGAAAATGTGAATGGTGCTTGCAGTGGCAAAACTCACCACTCGGTTGCTAGAGTGTGGTACATGATTGCATACGAGCCAACAACCATGTCTGTACGATGTTCTGCTGCTGAGATATGGCTTATTCATGTTTTGGGTTGGTTGCTAGGGTGTTCTGGGTGGTTACTAGGGTGTTTTGGGTGGTTGCTAGGCAGTTGCTAGGGTGTTGTAGGTGGTTACTAGGCAGTTGCTAGGGTGTTCTGGGTGGTTGCTAGGCGGTTGCTAGGGTGTTCTGGGTGGTTGCTAGGCAGTTGCTAGGGTGCTAGGCTCTTAGTGTATATCTGCATCTCCTGGGGTTAGGGTTAAGGTTAGGCACGAGGCCGTAGGTGCCTACAAGTGAGTTTTGCTAGGCGGTTGCTAGGCGGTTGCTAGAGTGTTCTGGGTGGTTGCTAGGCGGTTGCTAGGTGGTTGCTAGGGTGTTCTGGGTGGTTGCTAGGCGTTTGCTAGGCAGTTGCTAGGGTGTTCTGGGTGGTTGCTAGGGTGTTCTGGGTGGTTGCTAGGCAGTTGCTAGGGTGTTCTGGGTGGTTGCTACAGATGGTTACTATGGGGTTAGGGCTAAGGTTAGGCACGAGGCCGCCTACGAGTGAGTTTTTATAGAGTATTTAAAATCTCTATTAAACGAGTGCATTATAATGAGTGCACGAGGCCTGCGGCCTCGTGCCTATAGCTTATGGTTGCTAGGGTGTTCTGGGTGGTTGCTAGGGCACCACAGATGGTTACAATGGGGTTAGGGCTAAGGTTAGGCACGAGTGAGTTTTTATAGAGTATTTAAAATCTCTATTAAACGAGTGCATTATAATGAGTGCACGAGGCCTGCGGCCTCGTGCCTATAGCTTATGGTTGCTAGGGTGTTCTGGGTGGTTGCTAGGGCACCACAGATGGTTACTATGGGGTTAGGGCTAAGGTTAGGCACGAGGCCGCCTACGAGTGAGTTTTTATAGAGTATTTAAAATCTCTATTAAACGAGTGCATTATAATGAATGCACGAGGCCTGCGGCCTCGTGCCTATAGCCTATGGTTGCTAGGGTGCTGTACTGGTTGCTATGGTGTGGCTATGAAGATTTTAGGCCATTACTTATTGGCTGCTGGATAATATAAATCCTCTGAGGGAGAGAGAGGGGGAGACATGCAGGGGTGTCAGGCCCTTTGTGTCTGTGTGTGTGAAAAATGACAGTTGGGATTTGAATTTCTGAAAATTCCGCAATGTTAAGTCAATGGGACTTTTTTGGCTGCTTTTTCGTCCGCTGTGCAAACATCGTACACCCGATCGCTTAGAAAAGATATAGCACACCTCTCCTCAATGAGCCGGTCGTTTTGACACCTCACTCAGGGGTCTGTGACAAACGGTGCGGGGCGAGTTACGCGCCGAACTTTGTGTGGAATAATAATAATAATAAAAAAAAAAATAATAAGTATGAGCAATAACACTAATGTTGCTTTGCCTATAGGCAAGCACCATTAATAAAAAGAAGAATAATAAGTATGTGAGATAACACTAATGTTGCTTTGCCATAGGCAAGCACCATTAATAAAAAGAAGAATAATAAGTATGTGAGATAACACTAATGTTGCTTTGCCATAGGCAAGCACCATTAACTAGAACGTACATTTCCAGAAGAAAATGTGAATGGTGCTTGCAGTGGCAAAAAACACGACCCGGTTGCTAGGGTGTTCTTGGAGTTTGCTATGAAGATGCTAAGGTGTTCTGGGTGGTTGCTAGGGTGTTCTGGGTGGTTGCTAGGGTGTTCTAAGTGGTTGCTAGGTGGTTGCTAGGGTGTTCTGGGTGGTTGCTAGGCGGTTGCTAGGGAATTCTGGGTGGTTGCTAGGGTGTTGCTAGGCAGTTGCTATGGTGTTCTGGGTGGTTGCTAGGGCGTTGCTAGGCAGTTGCTAGGGTATTCTGGGTAGTTGCTATGGTGTTACTAGGTTGTTGGTAGTTGTCACAGATGGTTACTATGGAGTTTGTAGCATTTTCTTGGCATGATTTAGCACTTAGCTAATCAAAATTAGCATGTAGCTATTCACTGCTAGCATGTGTAGCATGTAGCAAGTCCTGTTTGCTAGCATGAGTCAAAAGAGCCAACCCCCATCTCTATACGATGTTCTGATGCAGAGATATACGTCTTGCAAAACTGTTGCTAGGGTAATCTGTTTGGTTGCTAGGGAGTGTCTTGGCATTTGCCAATCATGAAGCTCCAAAGTCAGTTTGAATGTATAAAGCAACCCCCATCTCTATACGATGTTTTGATGCAGAGATATAGGTCTTGCAAAATGGTTGCTAGGGTACTCTCTTTTGTTGCTAGGGAGTGGCTTGGCAGCTGCCAATCATGAAACTCCAAAGGCTGCTTGTCAGTATGAATGATATAAACCAACTCCCACGTCTCTGTGACATTCAGAATGGAAGATATCCCTCTTTGGATTTTGGTTGCTAAGGTGCTCGACAATGGTTGCTAGGGAGGGGCTAGGATGTGTTGAGGTGATTGGGGATTGGCTGTTTGCTGCCCCGAGTCAAACGAGCCCACCCTCATGTTTCTATGACACTTATATCCTGAGATATCCCTTTGATGTCTTTCAATGGAAGTCTATGGAGCTTGTTGCTAAGGAGCTCTAAATGGTTGCTAGGGCGTCGCTTGAAAGCTTCACAATGATCCTGAGAGACTGATTGGTCGTCTGAGTAAAATGAGCCCGCCCCCTTGTCTCTATGACACTGTGATCCAGAGTTATGTTCAATCCAAATGCGGTTTCTATGGTGTAGGACAGCCCATTTCATGGGCTGTCCTACACCATAGTACTTCATTGGGGCAACTTTGGGCCGGTCCTGCCCCCCAGGGGTGCAACTTTTACCCCATTGTGTGGTATGTTGTTACAGAGCCTACCAGCCTCTTCAAATGTGATCCAGAGTTATGTTCAATAGAATATCGCTTACTATGGTGTAGGACAGCCCATTTCATGGGCTGTCCTACACCATAGTACTTCATTGGGGCAACTTTGGGCCCCTCCTGCCCCCCAGGGGTGCAACTTTTACCCCATTGTGTGGTATGTTCTTACAGAGCCTGCCAGTCTCTTTAAATGTGCCAAATTACACGTTTCTGCGACATCCTTGCTCTGAGCTATGAGTCTGTGAATTTTGGTTGCTAAGGTGCTCGACAATGGTTGCTAGGGAGGGGCTAGGAAGTGTTGATGTGATTCATGATTGGCTGTTTGCTGCCCCGAGTCAAACGAGACCACCCTCATGTTTCTATGACTCTTCTATCCAGAGATATCCATTTGATCTCTTTCAATGGAAGTCTATGGAACTTGTTGCTAAGGTGCTCTAAATGGTTGCTAGGGGCGTGGCCTGATAGCTTCCTAATGATCCGGAGAGACTGATTGGTCGTCTGAGTAAAATGAGCCCGCCCCCTTGTCTCTATGACACAGTGAGCCAGAGTTATGTTCAATACAAAATCGCTTACTCTCTCTCTCTCTCTCCATTTCATGGGACGTCCTACACCATGTTAAGTCAATAGGAAAAGTTTGGGCCGCTCCTGCCCCCCAGGGGTGCAACTTTTACCCCATTGTGAGGTATGTTCTTACAGAGCCTGCCAGCCTCTCCAAATGTGGTAAATTTCACATTTCTACGAAATCCCAACTCTGAGCTATGACTCGTCAAAGTTTGACGTAATGTTAAGTCTATGCGTTTTTTTGTCGACTTTTTCGCCCCTGGGGCGACCACCGCACCCCCGATCGCTTATAAACGTCATAGCACACCATTCCCGAATAGGCCGCACGTTTTGACACCTCATTCAGGGGTCTGTGACAAAAGCTGCGGGAGGAGTAGCGCGTCAAAAAAGCGGCGGAATAAGAATAATAATAATAACTAGAACGTACATTTCCAGAAGAAAATGTGAATGGTGCTTGCAGTGGCAAAAAACATGACCCGGTTGCTAGGGTGTTCTTGGAGTTTGCTATGAAGATGCTAAGGTGTTCTGGGTGGTTGCTAGGGTGTATTGGGTGGTTGCTAGGCGGTTGCTAGGGTGTTCTAGGTGGTTGCTAGGCGGTTGCTAGGGTGTTCTGGATGGTTGCTAAGCAGTTTCTAGGTGGTTGCTAGGGTGTTCTGAGTGGTTGCTAGGCGGTTGCTAGGGTGTTCTGGGTGGTTGCTAGGCGGTTGCTAGGGTGTTCTGGGTGGTTACTAGGCAGTTGCTAGGCGGTTGCTAGGGTGTTCTGGGTGGTTGCTAGGCGGTTTCTAGGTGGTTGCTAGGCGGTTGCTAGGGTGTTCTGGGTGGTTGCTAGGCGGTTGCTAGGTTGTTTTGGGTGGTTGCTAGGGTGTTCTGGGTGGTTGCTAGGCGGTTGCTAGGGTGTTCTGGGTGGTCGCTAGGCGGTTGCTAGGCAGTTGCTAGGGTGTTCTGGGTGGTTACTAGGGCGTTGCTAGGCAGTTGCCATGGTATTTTTGTGGTTGCTAGGGCGTTGCTACGCAGTTGCTAGGGTATTCTGGGTAGTTGCTATGTTGTTACTAGGTGGTTGGTAGTTGTCACAGATGGTTACTGTGGTGTTTGTAGCATTTTCTTGGCATGATTTAGCACTTAGCTAATCAAAATTAGCATGTAGCTATTCACTGCTAGCATGTGTAGCATGTAGCAAGTCCTGTTTGCTAGCATGAGTCAAAAGAGCCAACCCCCATCTCTATACGATGTTCTGATGCAGAGATATACGCCTTGCAAAACGGTTGCTAGGGTAATCTGTTTGGTTGCTAGGGAGTGGCTTGGCAGCTGCCAATCATAAAGCTCCAAAGTCAGTGTGAATGTATAAACCAACCCCCATCTCTATACGATGTTTTGATGCAGAGATATAGGTCTTGCAAAATGGTTGCTAGGGTACTCTCTTTTGTTGCTAGGGATTGGCTTGGCAGCTGCCAATCATGAAACTCCAAAGGCTGCTTGTCAGTATGAATGATATAAACCAACTCCCACGTCTCTTTGACATTCAGAATGGAAGATATCCCTGTCTGGATTTTGGTTGCTAAGGTACTCGACAATGGTTGCTAGGGAGGGGCTAGGAAGTGTTGAGGTGATTGGGGATTGGCTGTTTGCTGCCCCGAGTCAAACGAGCCAACCCTCGTGTTTCTATGACACTTATATCCTGAGATATCCCTTTGATGTCTTTCAATGGAAGTCTATGGAGCTTGTTGCTAAGGAGCTCTAAATGGTTGCTAGGGCGTGGCTTGAAAGCTTCACAATGATCCTGAGAGACTGATTGGTCGTCTGAGTAAAATGAGCCCGCCCCCTTGTCTCTATGACACTGTGATCCAGAGTTATGTTCAATACAAATGCGGTTTCATAGTACGTGAATGGGGCAACTTTGGGCCGGTCCTGCCCCCCAGGGGTGCAAGTTTTACCCCATTGTGTGGTATGTTGTTACAGAGCCTACCAGCCTCTTCAAATGTGATCCAGAGTTATGTTCAATAGAATATCGCTTACTATGGTGTAGGACAGCCCATTTCATGGGCTGTCCTACACCATAGTACTTCATTGGGGCAACTTTGGGCCCCTCCTGCCCCCCAGGGGTGCAACTTTTACCCCATTGTGTGCTATGTTGTTACAGAGCCTACCCGCCTCTTCAAATGTGATCCAGAGTTATGTTCAATAGAATATCGCTTACTATGGTGTAGGACAGCCCATTTCATGGGCTGTCCTACACCATAGTACTTCATTGGGGCAAATTTGGGCCCCTCCTGCCCCCCAGGGGTGCAACTTTTACCCCATTGTGTGCTATGTTGTTACAGAGCCTACCAGCCTCTTCAAATGTGATCCAGAGTTATGTTCAATAGAATATCGCTTACTATGGTGTAGGACAGCCCATTTCATGGGCTGTCCTACACCATAGTACTTCATTGGGGCAACTTTGGGCCCCTCCTGCCCCCCAGGGGTGCAACTTTTACCCCATTGTGTGGTATGTTCTTACAGAGCCTGCCAGTCTCTTTAAATGTGCCAAATTACACGTTTCTGCGACATCCTTGCTCTGAGCTATGAGTCTGTGAATTTTGGTTGCTAAGGTGCTCGACAATGGTTGCTAGGGAGGGGCTAGGAAGTGTTGATGTGATTCATGATTGGCTGTTTGCTGCCCCGAGTCAAACGAGACCACCCTCATGTTTCTATGACTCTTCTATCCAGAGATATCCATTTGATCTCTTTCAATGGAAGTCTATGGAACTTGTTGCTAAGGTGCTCTAAATGGTTGCTAGGGGCGTGGCCTGATAGCTTCACAATGATCCGGAGAGACTGATTGGTCGTCTGAGTAAAATGAACCCGCCCCCTTGTCTCTATGACACTGTGATCCAGAGTTATGTTCAATACAAAATCGCTTACTCTCTCTCTCTCTCCATTTCATGGGACGTCCTACACCATGTTAAGTCAATAGGAAAAGTTTGGGCCGCTCCTGCCCCCCAGGGGTGCAACTTTTACCCCATTGTGAGGTATGTTCTTACAGAGCCTGCCAGCCTCTCCAAATGTGGTAAATTTCACATTTCTACGAAATCCCAACTCTGAGCTATGACTCGTCAAAGTTTGACGTAATGTTAAGTCTATGCGTTTTTTCGTCGACTTTTTCGCCCCTGGGGCGACCACCGCACCCCCGATCGCTTATAAAAGTCATAGCACACCATTCCCGAATAGGCCGCACGTTTTGACACCTCATTCAGGGGTCTGTGACAAAAACTGCGGGAGGAGTAGCGCGTCAAAAAAGCGGCGGAATAAAAAAAAGAATAATAATAAGTATGAGCAATAACACTAATGTTGCTTTGCCTATAGGCAAGCACCATTAATTAAGTATGAGCAATAACACTAATGTTGCTTTGCCTATAGGCAAGCACCATTAATAAAATAATGATTTAAACTATGTTTTACTTCTGATAAAAACATTTAGATTAAATATGTCATTCTCATTAATGGAGTTAAACACATAAACATGAAATTTACTGAGAAGTTAAATAAAAATTATATTCAATAAATAGAAATATTTGTCGTGGATGCAATGCTTTTGAACATTTTTCCTCTGGCATGCTGTGTTTTAATGTTTTAACTAGATAATTGGTTATCATGATAATATCAGATTGTGCAAATATAGCCTAATAGCACAACAAGGTCTATCTGTTTCCATTACAAATATAAATAAATTAAAAGACTATTTGGCCAGTGGAAAAGATTGAGAAAAACTTTCTCTGTAATGTATTTTACACTATTTGATTTATTTATGCAAAAACAAGGCAAGAATAGGCTACAAAATGGTTTTTATTAATGTGACGGCACATCCGTGTTTCATATTATCCTGATGTCTTATACCGTTAAACATGTTATCTCGTGGATGAATAATCATATGCAAATGATATGCAGATGAGGATATGCATAGTAAAACTAGGTGTGCTCCATATATGCTTATTTCGGGGAGGAGGCGCATGTGCGCACAATCTTCCGCTGACTGGGATTTATAAAGTGAATTCTGCGTAGGTTCTGGCGTACGCACGGTTTTATAAGTTTGAAATTTTAGAACTATTTTAGAACAGATAGAACTATCAAATTTTGTACATATATTATTTAAAGGGTCTACTACTGATATACTCCTGCATATATATTTTGCTCGTAAGACTATAAATTTGTTGACTGGTAGTATAACACAGTGTTTCAGTTGAAAACACAGGTTTTGGATGTTAATCCTAGTTATCAATTGTTTATTTTTACACAGTTTAGAACTATCAGATGTGTTCGACCTCCTAGACATACGTGACCCGCCCAAGTGCTGTGTGCAGCAAACAGAGGCAAAAGTGACTGTTATAATGAGGGCTCAGATAGGGAGTACCAGGGTGAAACGGTCTATTTGCCAGGTAGATTATTGTATGGCGATGCAGAGGTGAAACTTCTGGAGGATAAGGCAGATGTTCATGAGAACCAATTGGTGTGTGCCACACATGACCACAAAAAACGTCTCTGGTTACTTACGTAACCTATGTTCTCTGAATAGGGAACGAGACGCTGCGGATAGCGCAGTGGGATATTCTCTGAATGTGCCGATTGTCTGAAGCCTTATGGAATCACGCCAATTCATTGGCTGATGGCGTCCGCGCGACATGGCTCCGCCCCGACGCACTCACGTCGCGTCATCACATTCGCGCGCGCGCCATCTGCTCCTCAGATTTCTCTGCCGAAAAGAAAACTGTCAGCAGCGTGAGGAGCTTGGCCGCTAACGCAGCGTCTCGTTCCCTATTCAGAGAACATAGGTTACGTAAGTAACCAGAGACGTTCTCTTTCATAGGTTCACTCAACGCTGCGGATAGCGCAGTGGGAACGGACTACCAAACTCGCCAAGCTAGAACGCTTTATGACTGGTAAACAAGAGACAACGACCAAGAAGAGTTCAAACAGAAAGAACCTGGGAACCCGGGGTCATGTCAAGATCCAAACTATAGAATCGTACAAAAGTGTGCGGAGAGGACCAACCTGCCGCAACACAAATGTCCTCCAAAAGTGCTCCTCTAAAAAGCGCTTGAGAAGATGCCACACTTCTGGTGGAATGAGCTCTAATGCTGAGGGGTGAAGGTAAGCCACGCACCCCGTAAGCCAACGAGATAGCCTCTGTAACCCAGTGGGAAATCCTCTGCTTCGATGCAGCAAGCCCACGGCGGCTAGCACCAAAGCAAACCAAAAGCTGGTTAGATTTCCTCCAACCGCCTGAGCGGTCTACATAAATCTTAAGAGAACGAACTGGGCAGAGCAAGTTAAGCTTCCTATCTTCCTCAGAAGAAAATGGAGGAGGGTGGAAAGCGTTAAGGTTAACTACCTGCGAGCGAAAAGTTGAGGAGAGAACCTTGGGGACATACCCTGGTCTCGGCCTCAAGGAAACTTTGACCAGGCCAGGGGCAAAGTCCAGGCAAGACTCGCTAACAGACAGGGCTTGCAAGTCTCCCATCCGCTTTAATGAGGACAACGCTAGCAAAAGAGAAACCTTGAGAGTCAGGATCCTTTCCGGAGCTGACTCTAAGGGCTCAAAGGGGGCCATCGTCAAACCCTCTAGGACAACAGAAAGGTCCCATGAGGGAACTCTAGGGGAGCGAGCCGGTTTCAGGCGCTTCACCCCACGCATAAAAGCAGAAACTAATCTTAATTTACCCAGGGGAATCTCATCTGATTCCCTATGTGCTGCAATAGCTGCGACATAAACTCTGAGAGTGGTAGCAGCCGCCCCGGCAGCAAACTTCTCCTGCAGGAATTCCAGTACTGAACCAACAGGGCAGTTAACTGGGTTCCTATCATGCGCTAAGCACCAATTCTTAAAAACCTTCCATTTGGAAGAATACAGTCGCCTTGTAGAAGGGGCTCTGGCACTCGCAATGGTCTCCTGAACGTCAGTTGGGAGACCAGAGCTTAATGTTAACGGCCTTTGATCGGCCAAACATATAGCTTCCATATGTCTGGGCGAGGATGCCATATCTTGCCCTGCAGCTGTGACAGCAGATCTTCCCTGACTGGGATCCTCCAGGGGGAAGATTCCAGTAGAGGAATTAGCTCCGAAAACCATGGCTGAGATGGCCAGAACGGAGCCACTAAGAGGAGGCGGACTCCGCTCTCTCTCACTCTGGCCAAGACCGCCTGGATCAGTTTGATGGGCGGGAAGGCATAGAGTTTCTGCGTTGGCCAAGGGTGAGCGAACGCATCTATCCCCAATGGGGCCGGGGGACTCAGGGAGAACCAAAGCGGGCATTGGGACGACTCTTGAGATGCAAAGAGGTCCACCTCCGCCTCCCCGAAAACCTCCCAGATCAGGGCCACCGTCTGGCGGTTCAACATCCATTCCCCCGATCTGAGTTTCTGTCTCGACAGAAAATCTGCTGCGAGGTTCAGAACCCCTGGGACATGAACCGCTCTTAGAGAAAGGAACTTGCTCTGAGACCACAGGAGAAGGTGACGCGCATGCCGGTCTAGGGTGCGCGACCGAGACCCTCCCTGCCGGTTCACATGTGACACCACTGCCATGTTGTCTGTTCTGACAATGACATGGTGCCCCTCCAGGAGAGGGAGGAATTGCTGCAGAGCCAGAAAAACGGCTCTTAACTCCAGGCAGTTTATGTGCCAAGAGAGAGCCTCTCCAGTCCAGACCCCACACGCTGGTCTGCCCTCGAAAACTGCTCCCCAGCCGGTGAGAGAGGCATCCGTCGTAACCATCTGGCGACGAAATACCGCACCCATGCTGACCCCTTTCCGAAGAAAAAGAGGGTCCCGCCATACTGACAGGGCTCGAAAGCAACTGTGCGATACCTTCAGTAGGCGAAGGGTTGACCCGGAGGGTCGAACCCCTGAGAGCTTCACCCACCACATGAAGGGTCTCATGTGGAGTAGGCCCAGCGGTAGTACAGAGGAGGCCGCAGCCATAAGACCCAGCATCCTGCGGCAGGTGCCCACAGACACATGATGGCCTAGTGAAAAACGAGCCAAGCATGTCGTCAGGCTGGAAATCCGTGCAGGGGCCAAGCGGGCCTGCATGAGAACGGAATCCATGTTCACCCCCAAGAAAACGGTGCTTTGAGCCGGAGCAAGAACACTCTTCTCCGAGTTCAACCTCAAACCGAGAGACTGGATGTGACTCAGAACAATGTCTCTGTGGTGGGCCACTAGCTCCCTGGACTGGGCTAAAATAAGCCAATCGTCCAGGTAATTTAGAACACGGATGCCCTGGAGCCGCAATGGGGCCAGAGCTGCATCTATGCACTTTGTGAACGTCCTCGGGGCCAAAGAGAGGCCGAAGGGAAGGACCCTGTACTGGAACGCCCTTTCTCCAACGGCGAACCTGAGGAACTGCCTGTGTCGCCGAACAACCTGGATGTGAAAATAGGCATCCTTTAGGTCTATCGTCACGAACCAATCCCCTGGCCGAATCTGAGATATGATAGCTTTCAGCGTCAACATCTTGAATTTCCCTTTGTAAAGGGCGAAGTTCAGTCGGCGGAGGTCCAGTATGGGACGCAACCCGCCGCCCTTCTTCGGGACCAGGAAATAACGGCTGTAGAAACCCCTCTCGGATTCCCCTGGAGGGATCTCCTCTATTGCCCCTTTGAGAAGGAGGGAAGAGATTTCCTGTTGCAGTACAGAAGCCTGAGTGGCGCTGTCTACTACAGTCGGAAAGACCCCGTTGAAACAGGGGGGATTGCGGCAAAACTGAAGAGTGTAGCCGAACCGAATTGTGCGAAGAACCCAAGACGATACCCCTGGTAAGCGCTCCCATTCTGGAAGGAAATGAGATAGAGGAAGAGGAATGTTGTAGTGCAGACGACATACCTGAGTGAGGGTGCCGTGTTGACGTTCCTGGGGTGAAGAGGTTGACTGTGCAGGAAGGCCGTTGGCGTCCTGGCACGTGACGGGGGGCATCGATGCTGGGGTCATGGTGACCCGGTCCGCCTGCTCCGGAGGAAAAAGGAAAGTGCCTCCGAGGGTGCGGCTGGCAGTTATAGAGAGTGTGCGGGGTGAGGGGAGAAAGCAGAAAACGTCTCCTTCCTCCCGCACTGGACTGAGTCGATATGGTGAAATATGGCCTGCACTTCGAGACACTCTGAGTGGCGAAGGTGACAGGGCAAGGAAAGGAGAGCTGGGGGGTGGGCAGAAACGCTTGTGCGGTCTGACCCAACCCTGAGAAGGCAGCGGAGCTCTCCTTTTTCCGACCGGAAGGTCAGGAACGGCTCTGGGCCGCCGAAGCGGTCGGTTTGTCGGACCGCTTTAATTGGAGGCGTTTGTGAGGCCGTTGACGGGGAAATGGGCGACCGCGGGCTCCCCAAACCGTGGTAGGTGGGGGATGTCCCTGTTCGCTCCTCCTGGAAGAGAACTCCGGTCTAGGAGAGGGACGTTCTCTGGGTCGCACCGGGGGTGGAGCAGAAGGTTCCCTAGCCCTCCTGGGCATGAACTGCCTGAACGCGGCCGACTGGGATTTGGAGGAGCGGAATTTCTCAACCACTGTGTTGACCGCCTCACCAAACAACCCCGTCTGAGAGATGGGGGCGTCCAAGAGGAAAACCTTCTCTTTGTCCCGTATTTCCGTGAGATTAAGCCACAAGTGGCGCTCCACCGCCACGGAGCCGGCCATAGAGCGACCTAAAGCTCGTGCGGTATGCTTGGTGGCCCTTAAGGCTAGATCAGTAGCCTTACGAAGCTCCTTGACCGCTTCAGGGGTCACGCCGTCACCCTCGTCCATTTCTTTCAGGACGTCCGCCTGGTAGGCCTGGAGAATGGCCATAGTGTGCAGAGTCATGCCTGCCTGCCCAGCCGCCATATAGGATTTTCCAATAAGAGAGGAAGTAGTCCTACATGCTTTAGAGGGGAGGAGGGGGCGCGACTTCCAGGACGGAGCAGACGACGGAGCAAGATGGTCGGCTAGAGTCTCCTCAATCGCCGGAATGGCGGAATAGCCCTGTTCCACAGAACCGACTAGGTTGGTGAAATCAGCAGCTGCCGCATTAGTGAGGCGCGAAGAGAAAGGCTGCTTCCAGGATCTGGAGATCTCATGATGCAGATCACTGAAAAATGGTAGCTTCCTCCGTTGCGGCCTAGAATTAGGGCCGCTGAGAAGCCTCTCGTCGAGTTTAGAAGATTGAGACTCACGTGGCTCGTCGGGCCAATCAATAGTGAGCTTCTCCGTAGCGCGCGAAAGCACGTCCACGAGCTCCGCGTAGGCCGCAGTAGGCCGCGCTTCCTGGCCGCTAGGCGGGATAACCTCGTCGGCGAGAGTAGGCCCGAAATCCTCTGAGTCGGATGCCTCGGTAAAAAGTATATCCTCCAGCCCAAAAGAAACCGCGTCGCGTGCTCCCGGGCTGGGGCGCAAATAATCATGTGAAAATTCGACTGGCATGCCACGTGCGTGCCGAGGGGAGGGAGGGAGAGAAAGAGCGGGGCTCGTCTGCTCGAACTCCACGTCCTCAAGCTCTACATCCGAACCCCAAGCCGCGGATCCTCGAGAGGCCTCGGGAGCGCGGCAGGGGGAGACGAATGATTCTCTCTCAAAGACCGCGAGCCGCGATTTGAGGGTTTTGAGCAACAAATTTTCACAGAATTTGCATTTAGAAGATCCTATAATAGCCTCACGCGCATGTGAAAAACCCAAACATTTAACGCACTTACTGTGTGGGTCGTCGTTAGCGATGTAACGAGCACATGGCGGAGTACAGCGTCTGTAATCCATGGCAGCTTCACCGTAAGGAGAAACAGAGTTCCGCTTAAACAGTCGCAGAAGCGCCGAGAATAATCCTAGTAATAGTTGTTAGCTTTCAGAAAAACCACGAGCGAAGGGCAAACGTGACCGCTTCGTTCTGAAGGTAGAGAAATCTGAGGAGCAGATGGCGCGCGCGCGAATGTGATGACGCGACGTGAGTGCGTCGGGGCGGAGCCATGTCGCGCGGACGCCATCAGCCAATGAATTGGCGTGATTCCATAAGGCTTCAGACAATCGGCACATTCAGAGAATATCCCACTGCGCTATCCGCAGCGTTGAGTGAACCTATGAAAGAGAACCCTTTCTACAACGTATACGGCCCATCTTCAGTGCACTGAATGAGTGCACACACATCTCCCTGAAACTGGCCTATAGGACAGGGTCCAAGTGTAGTCCTTGGTCTAGCTAGCCCATAGAGGTCTAGCCGAACAAGCGGAATTTCATCCAGGGTGTAACCTTTTTCATCTCACTAAGCCTCCTTCATGAAATGACAAAGCGAGGTTATGGATGTCTTGGAGTGTGTTGTGTAAATAGGCCAAATTGAAGAATTTGATTGAATTCTGACTATGGTGTTTCCCACCGTCACTAACTTAACCAACATAAAATCAATGAGGGCATAACGTGTGTGTGTTAGGGAGGTCTAAGGAGTAAAATGCATGTATTCAAATTGCAAGAAAAAAATTGGGATTAAACGGGTTAAAATCATTATTACAAGCTAAATTACATGCAGCTTTCATTTTTAAGCACTATACTGAAAATCAAATGACATGATTGTGACACAAAGACATGCACTTTTATGCCTTTTGTGTGTCTCTTATGTTACTGTAAGTTACTGCAGTACTGCTGTCTTCTCATGTCACATAAAGCAATCTCTACAAATGACAAGAGCAAAGGTACAGCTAGAAGAATGGAAAGAAAATATAAAGCAACCACAATGGCCTTAAGCTGCCTTTTTTTGTGTGGAGTGAAACTAGGTCATTCAGCTGAAGTTGTCTGGCATCTACATTATATTATATACATATTATATTACATTTTATCAGTTAAGCTTAGCTTAAAAAAATCAATATAGCTAGTAAATGTCTAAAGTTGACTATCAAAATAAAGTGTAACCCAAAGTCCTTTTTTGGAGGAAAGGCATTAACATAGTCCTATAGTATGTAAGTATAAAGCAAACTCATTTAAAGCAAGCTCCTCCTCAGCGGTTCTTCACAGTCCACAAACACAAAGATACGCCATAAGAGTGATCAGACATCTGCTTCAACCTCTCATTTCATTTCAGGTAAAATATTTAATGCATCAGTTAACATCTATATATATATATATATATATATATATATATATATATATATATATTTATATATATATATATATATATATATATATATATATATATATTATATATTTATAATGATATACATCAATTATAAAACAAAATTGTAATCTTTTGACTTTTGTGATTTTTCACACCATTGATAGTTTTAGTGTTGCTCATTTATTGCTATACTTTGGTTCATAATATTACATTTTTCCATTTCTTTGGATATTGGGCTACACAACGTACAATCAGGCAAAATATTTGTGAAGGACGTAGATTCTCTGATCCTCTGATCTTTCAGAAGACAGGAGAAACTCCAAAGGCATCTTTGTAAAAAAAAAAAAAAAAACGTTTATCTTAACTGTTTATGTCAGAAAATCTAATTATTGTGACATGAGTACTGTATATAATATATATATATATATATATATATATATATATATATATATGTATATATATATATATATGTATATATATATAGTGACAACATTTTTACTTTTTTTTTAAATATATATATTACTGTGTATAAAATCCTGACAGTCTCAGTTTAGCTAGGACATTAGTTAATGCTTTACATATAAATATTGTACTGTACATCAAATTAAAATAAAATAACCTTAGTGAGTTGTGAACTACAGAATTTAAATTATCAATTACAGGTGAAAACTTACAATGAAAACCAGCAAGGTCATCTCAACTGACAAAGCTACAGTTGTCATCCAAGTAAATCCACAGGCGGCACAAAATACTGTTATTTGTGATGATGGACAGCAGACCAGAGGAGTATATCACAATATGGCTCTCGCTGGATTTTTCAAAGCACAACCAAAGGCATTGGGGGTAATGCATTTAATGATGAATTATAATTATGATTTGTGGAATAAAAATAATTATTTAATAATAAAAAAGATATATAATTTTTAGTGTCTCATTTCCATCTGTGATAAAATGAACAGAAAATTAAAAGTTGTTGTCATATGTTCTCAAGTTAATATGTTTGTGTTGGTCTGATTGCCTTTAGACTGTAGTGTGCATAAAACATTAATATAGATTATTTGTGTGTGTGTGTGTGTGTGTCTAAACATGAATGAAATGCAATCATGCAAAAATATAAATTCTTGACCCATTTCTGCCGTCTCTAGACTGTCCAAATAATGATTGGAGTGGTTTGTTTCTTGTTTGGCATTGAACGCACCACCTTTCTCAAAAACCATTACCCAGCTATTCTTGTCATTAGTGGCATAAACTACTGGGGATCCCTTATTGTAAGTTTCAATTAATTGTTTTGCTTTTAATTAATATAATTACTTGCATTTAACTGATTTGAATTACCAGAATGATCTTTAAATGCCCTTTGATCCTTTCTCAGTACATCAGTGCTGGATCTCTGTCTGTTGCTGCGCAGAATAAACTTAATTTGTGTGTGGTACGTACATTTGCTTAAATCTGTGGAAATAACTCTTCTTTTGTCAATAGTAGAGTATTGTTTCTAATGTATACATACACCATTATACACATTACTCAAGTAATTGTTGTGCAATTTAAAGGAACACTTCACCCATTTGCATTAGACTTTGTATCTTTAGAAACCCAGTCACATTTTCGAATGGTCATGGTTTATTCCCTTATTTTCCCCTGAGATGGGAGAAATAAGGATTTAAGTGTTCCACTTCCTGCTTTTTATGACGCAAAAATCGTCATTTTACGTCATAAAAAGCAGGAAGTCAAATTTCTTTGAATAAGGGTAAGACTACAAACACTAGCTCATCATTTATCCAGTAGAAGGCGCTGTTCCGCATGTTTCCAACCCGCCCCTCACTCACAGACTGTACATATAGTGTCAGCCATTTATTCGGAAGCTAAGCTAACAGTTTCTTATTCTGTGGAGAAAGCTGAGTAGTAGCGGTGACCATCCTCTTTTTCCCGGACTTGTCCGGCCGTCGAGATGGTCCAAAATGTCCGGGATTCGGCTTTTGCTTTCTGCAGTCGCATTCATAGTTTTCATGCACACCTTTTGTTTCAATCTAACTGAATTCATTCCGATCGGTGAATCTGAATGTAGTGTTTACATGAACGCTAAACAAGTGATCGGTTGATGTGCGTTTTAACATTGCTAGGAAAATCCTCGCTCCTCCGTGAGAGATACGAGACCGGTGCGTGCGTCTCGCAGGCGCCGGCGCCACTCATCAGTAATCACGCCACCGGGCTCGCATCGTTCTCCGCGGCCGTCAGTCTCGTTCCTGCTCGTCACAGTAAACATGAGGAATGGCGACTGAAGAACGCAAAAGCCGAATCCTGGACATTTTGGGCGACATCAAAATACTGGGCAGACTCACGGAGACTCACTAGTAGCATAGCCTTGTTGTTTACTGCGATCTCTTACCGGTAGGCGTGGCCTCCTAGGGCAGCGAAGCAAGTGCATTCTGGGAGTTGTTGTCTTTCATCCCCATAAGCCAAAAATAAATTTTCTGACTTTTCTCAGTCTAGAAGGCTCCAAATTCAAAAATAATTTCACATTTCTTCTACATAAATGACCCATTTTAAATACACATTCATCTTTCCAGAGGTGAAGTGTTCCTTTAAACCGTTACAAGCTTTCAAAATGTAGTAGCAGTCCAGATATTTAAAAAACTGGACCTCTAATTAGAAGCTGCTTTGGGTGCACTACTGACCATTCCTAACTTATGTGATATTCAACAGTTATACGTTTCTGTGAGCACAGATCACTTTCAGTCATCTGTTATATGAGTAAAGACTACATGCAGTAGGGTACAATTGGGGCTAAAAGGGCCATCGGGATTTTCTTTTCTTCCCTTAACACCAAACAACAACAAAAACCAACAGAACACTTTCTTGAATCTATATTTTGCTACCTTTATATGTATATGTTTTTAAGTCAAACTATTTCTTTTCACAAAACATATTTTGCGATCATCATACATTTTGGCACCATCAAAGAAAAAAAGAAAAAATCCACAGTTCTTCTACAACCACAACACTTTCCATGGTAAACTCTCTCCAGACCACATGGTCTGAAACTTAAAAGATCAAGACATCAGACTCATCAGTTTACAGAGTTAAAAATGAGGTTGAGAATGTTGAGGATGTTTTTACAAGTAGTTTTGCTGTCACTTTTCACAGTTTTTTTGTTTGTTTTGTTTTTTGTAGGTGAAAGCCTCTCTTGGAATGAATGTTATCAGTGCCATAACTGCAGGGATAGCCATAGTTCTGATGTCCATGGAGATAGCTGACAGCTCATGGGTCTATCAAATATGCTACAATTACTACGATCATGGCTACATTAATAACTATAGTCATGATTATAGGTATGATTATAATCATGACTACAGTTCTACCAAGGAAATCTGTTTAAATGTAAAGGTACTAAATGTACAATTTTCAATACAAAAACAACAACAATGTAGTCTGTTTGTTTTGTTACTTTAATTGTTGATTCATTAACTTTAGTTCACCCAAAAATTACAATTGTGTCATAATTTAAAAATATTTGTACAAATAAAGACTGTGATGGTCTCTCTTTTCCATACAATTATAATAACCAGGGACTGGAGAGTTCATTTTTCAGAATGATCCAAAGGCACCATAAAAATTATAAAGTAGTCCATGCGACTTGTGTGCTATGTTTCAAGTGTTCAAAATCCATATGATGCCTCAGTATAATGCAATATTATATTTAGAAACTCATTCAGTATAATTGATGGAATATTATATATGTGAAACTACTTTAATATGATCATGTTGAATATTTTTTAGAGATATGATCTGGGGATCAGTGGAATATTGCTGGTGTTCTCCATCCTTCAGTTCATCATCTCAATCTGTATCTCAGGATTTGCCTGCAAAGCCACCAGCAACACCGACTCTACAGTGGTCAATGTGGCACTAAACCAGGTAAATGATTTACAACATGCTTCATTGTACATTACATCCTTTTTTCTACTACTAAATTATTTAATTGTGTAACAGTTGTGCAACTTTTCACTTAATTGTTTATCTAAATCCCATAAAACAGTCTTTATGGTGTGTGGATCTTGTTAGTCTCCTGTGTACTAACATATCGTGTCTGTTACTTCACAGGGATACTGAGTCACAGTGAGGAGATCCTACCATCTAAACATAGGAAGGAATTTATATCTCTTATATTTGCTTATAAGCAAGCTTTATTATTATTATTATTATTTTTCAATCTGTTCAAGTGTTACAGGAACTGAACAGAAAAAAAAAACAGAATTGAAAATGTAAAGTGTATCATATCACTTGTTTAATGTTTATTGACACAAAGACACGTTTATGTCTCTGTCGTGTCTTTTTTTGTTTTAACCGAAAATAAAATAAAAATGACAACGAAGACATACAATTTAATTTTAATTGTCTAAACAACTTAAAATCAGGTTTCAGTTTAATGAACAATTAATTGAGCATGAAAAGAAAATGCATCATTGGTAAATGTTTGTGGTCTCTATATCTGGTCTCAGTATCTGCAAAGCCACCTGCAACCAGTGACCAATGTTTCACTAAACAATTTAAATGGTTTTGGTAGCGGTGTTGTGACAACCCAACCTGATCTCATGGCAATTCATACAAATTGTACAAGGTTTATCAAATGTCTGTAGAGGAGCGCTTCCAGGACTCAAAATGTTAGCTTGAGGTGCTCTTTGGATGTTGTCAGGGAGTCAACAAAGGCTTGTATACCGAAACGCATCGGAGTGTTTTAAAGATTTAAAATGACCAAGCCATAACAATAAAGGCTTTTTAACCTTTCTAAAGAGAGTGCCTTGAAGTTTCCTGAATCTTTTCCAAATTGTACAAGGTGTCTAATATTTTACGAGTTGCCTAATTCGTATGAATGACCTACCCCTGACCCTGCCCCTAAACCTACCCATCACTGTGGTTTAGACAAATCCTACGAATTTGACCGAATTAGCCACCTTTTACTCGAATTGTATGAATTGGTCGTAAGATAGTGTTGGACAACCATACGGTAGGCCATGTTATTAAAAGGATAGTTCACTCAGAAACTGTGGAGTAGGTTGCAGGTATAAAACCAATATTTATACCATGGTTAATGGAAACATACAGTTGGTAGGGATGGCTGACGTGAAACTGACGTTCCGAAGCTTTTCGAGATCCCGAAGCACAGATGTTTCGAAACACTGATCCGAAGCGTGATTCCAAACACCCATGTCACGTGACTACGGCTAAATGAAGCTTGGAGTGTTTCACAAGTGTTTCGACAGGTGGCATGGTCCGCTGAATCAGTGTTTGATTGACAGGGTCGGGAACAGACCACATCTGTATAAAAGTGAAGTCAACGTATTTTGACCTCGTGGGTTTTTGTGAGAGGAGTTTGATTTTGAGATAGTGGATTTTTGGTTATAAAGTGACATTTATAGTGTGATTTGTTTAGTTATATTTAGGCTTACATTTAAATTTACACATTGACTAATAGGCTAGAGACAGACATAGTATACATATAGTGACACATTAATAAATGCATAGATAGAAATATATATAGATAGATTAATAGATAGATACATATGAGGAGCTCTTTTCCAAAACGCTATAAATCCATTTCAATAGTTTTCAGGAAAATGACATTTTTTACCTAGACCCACACATTTTGTGAATATTCAATTTATCCTGTTAAAATGGTTGTGTGGCTCAGTCTGAACATGTTGAACAATGATTATTAAATCAAACAATATTGTTGATGAAAAATTCAAAGTTTATTTATTTATTTTTCAAAACGCTATAAATCCATTCTTCTTTTTTTTCAAAACGCTATAAATCCATCAATTGTTTCCAAAAAAATTATGGTTTGTCTTTAATACTTTAAATTAATATAAATTAAACAAGTGCAAATGCATGAAATAAATAAAAGCCAACTATAATAAATAGTTAAATAAAATAAATAATGACACATTTTAATATTGTCCAGCACATAACACTCATACAAATACCAGTCCTTAAATACAACAATGTTAAAAATACATTTAAATAATTTAGTAATTTAGGCTAATTGTAATTTGGTGCCGAACCTGAAAAAAGTAATGATAGCCTAGTAATGATAACAATACTCAATAAGTTATTTAGTAATACATTCAGAGTCATTTTTAGTAAAGTGTCAACCTGTAACAAATAGGACCAATTTGTCCACTACATATGCATGAAAAAACGAATTATTAAATAATGATAACGATATTCAATAGGCAAGTCAGTCAGTAATAAATAAATAAAAATCAAGATAATAAATAAAAATCAGATCGTCCGGTGACAGCCTCTCGGCCTGTCAGAAACCTGTGGGAGCAGCTTTGTTGACATCCGACTGTTGGTATTAACGTGCCTCCCGCGAATCTTCTTTTGTTGTTGTTTTTTGTGATTATCTTGTGATTGTGATTGTCCAGTCTGCGTTTAGTAAACTTTAAAGCACTCATTTTGAGGAATTAATTAAATAAACGTCTGTTCAGATCGCCGCCTATTTTGATTGCTTAGAACGCGCCCGAATTCTGATTGGTCGAGAGGATGTATCGCGTTTAGGCTAAAAATAGGTTCGGCGCTTATCGCGTTTTGGAAAGAAACTGCATCTTGCAGTACATTTTAAACCAGGAAATATCGCGATTTTGGCATGACACGTTGATGGAGCAGTGAATAGGTTCAGTACACAGCAAAATGACATGATAAACTCTTTTTTTTTTTAAATGGCGTTTATCGCGTTTTGGAAAAGAGCTCTTCATATATAAATATCACTACTGCAACCATTCAAACTAGCAAAAACAGATGTCAGAGGAACAGAGAGTGTCTGCTTCAAAGCTTATACCACTTTACAGAAAGTTGCAGCACAAGCTTGCACAGAAAAAAGGACATGCAACGCAGGAATCAACTGTACAAAATTAGGTAGGCCACAATGGGCATACTACTCATGTAATTGGCCATAAGTGTCATATTGTTGTCATTATTATAATTAATATGGTTTTCTCCTGTTTTGGCTCATAGGCTCACATCTGCAGTCCAGATGTGGAGGTTATGAGAGTTTTAGAGCCTTGGCACTGGCTACACTGCTGGACCCAAGGTTAAAAAATGGCATTTGAGAAATCCTGCCAAAGCCCAGGACGCTGAAAAGCACATGACACTGAAGTGTGCTTCACTGATGCGTTCAAACACAACTCCTGGTGAGCAGTTTCAGTCTGTGTTATGTTATGTAATCTGATTCATGTAATTTATACTTTATATATGCCGTCAGTTTAGGATTTGTTACTAATTGCTGTTTTAATTTTCATTCAGAGCCACAAATGTCAACATCAGGCCCATCATCATCATCAACAACATCAGTGTATGGGAACTTTTTGATAATAGTATCCGTGAAACCCAGATGATACACGATGCTACAGGTGATGCCACAGTGGAAGTGAAAAAATACCTCAACGATGCGTTTTTGCCCAGAACTCATGATACCCTAACTTACTGGAAAGAGAGAGCAGTAATCTTTCCTCATTTGTATGTCCTAGCTAAAACATATCTTTGCATGCATTGCCAGCAACAAGTGTCCCTTGTGAGAGGATTTTTTTCAAAGGCTGAAGATTATAAAAAAAAAAAGAAGAAAAAAAAGAAGTAGGCTAAGTCCTTCCAGACAGATACAGATTGTATCAAAGCAGCTTCACATTATTAAATTAAAATAATAATAAAACGTCCATGTTTGGTAACGCTAAACAATAGTATTATTCATTGATTAATTAAATTGAATATCCCCAACTGAGCAAGCCAAAGGCAACAGTGGCAAGGAAACGAAAAACTCCATTAGGTGACCCAATGGTGACCTAAAACTCCATCAGGTGACCTAATGGAGAAAAAAAAAAAACCTTGGGAGAACCCAGGCTCTGTCGGGGGCCAGTTCTCCTCTGGTGGTTATGAACTAGAGGCCGGATTTAACTGTAAGATTAAAACATTTATATGAATGCCTGGCTGAAGAGATTAGTCTAGTTTTGAACTGGAAGAGCGAATCTGAGCAACGAACAGTATCAGGAAGGCTATTCCAGAATTTTAGAGCTAAATGTGAAAATGCTCTCCCTCCTTTGGTGGACTTAGATATCCTAGGTATAACCAAAAGCCTCAAATTTAGCGATCTTAAAGAGCGAAATGGATTATAGGGCGATAGAAGATCCGTTAAATAGACTGGAGCTAAGCCGTTTAAAGTCAGTAACAATACCTTATAATTAATACGGAACTTTATAGGTAACCAATGTAGTGATGATAAGATCGGTGTTATATTATCATATTTTCTTGTTCTTGTAAGAACTCTAGCGGCTGCATTTTGGACTAACTGTAGCTTGTTTATGGAGGATGCAGGACAACCAGCTAATAAAGCATTACAGTAATCTAGTCTCGAGGTCATGAATGCATGAACTAACTTTTCTGCATCAGAAACTGATAGCATATTACGTAGCTTAGCAATGTTTCTAAGGTGGAAAAAGGCTGTTCTTGTGACTTTTGAAATATGGTTTTCAAAAGACAGGTTGCAGTCTAGTATGACACCTAGATCTTTTACTGTAGAGGATAAAGTAGCAGGACATCCTACTATGTTAATACTAGTTGTATTGTGAGAGGTTTTGTGGGCGTTTTTTTGAACCGATAAGTAGTACCTCTGTCTTTTCTGGATTTAATAAAAGAAAATTACACGTCATCCAATCTTTTATATCTTTAACACACTCTGTCAATTTTGATAATTTAGCGTTTTCATCCGGCCGTGATGAAATATATATTTGAGTGTCATCAGCATAACAATGGAAACTAATTCCATGTTTCCTTATAATATTTCCAAGTGGCAGCATATATATTGAGAATAATAGAGGGCCTAGCACAGATCCCTGCGGCACTCCATAGTTTACTGAAGTTATGATCGATTTTTCTCCATTTAAATAGACATAATGGTAGCGGTCAGATAAGTATGATCTGAACCAGCTTAATGCTTGTCCTTGAACGCCAGTATAATTTTGTAGTCGATCTAAGAGTATTGTGTGATCTACTGTATCGAACGCAGCACTAAGATCAAGTAAAACTAGTATTGAGATACAGCCTTGGTCCGAAGCTAAAAGTAAATCATTAGTGATTTTAACGAGCGCAGTTTCAGTGTTATGGTGCGGCCTGAATCCAGACTGAAACTTTTCATAGATGTCATTTTCTTGCAAAAAAGAGCCCAGTTGAGAATAAGAAACTGTTAGCTTAGCTTCCAATAAAAGATGGCTGACACTATATGTACATTCTGTGAGTGAGATCCCTCCCTCTATGGGCGGGTTGAAAACATGCGGAACAGCGCATTCTACTGGATAAATGATGAGCTAGTGTTTGTAGTCTTACCCTTATTCAAAGAAATTGGACTTCCTGCTTTTTATGACGCAAAATGACGATTTTTGCATCATAAAAAGCAGGAAGTGGAACACTTAAATCCTTATTTCTCCCATCTCATGGGAAAATAAGGGAATAAACCATGACCATTCGAAAATGTGACTGGGTTTCTAAAGATACAAAGTCTAATGCAAATGGGTGAAGTGTTCCTTTAATGAATAGCCTCGGGTTCGGGTTTGTAACTGGGAAAAACTATATAGGCTATATAGTTTGTGATCGTAATTATATGAGCACACGAAGAGAGAAAGTGCCCAGTTTCAGCGTCCTCCTCTGATTGCAGTGTTGTGACAGAAATAGTGTGACTGTTTCACCTGTTCAACCACAGCAAAGTTTCGTAATTAGTAAGTCCGTGCTTTTTTTTCTTGTATGCTGACTGATGAGGGGGCCGCTGTGCCTTGGTGAAACGGTGTTTGTAGCCTACATGTAGCCTATTTTTAAAATTATGGTTAAAATGGACCTCGGGTTCGGGTCGGGCTTAAAATATAACCGTAATGTTCGGGTCGGGATAACCCCCTTTTTTTTTAAATAGACATGAAAATACACATTCCAAACTTAAATGGTTGTAATTCAAGAATGCTTTGGAATATAGATGTAAGATTGGTCTTGTTTTAAAGAAGATATTTGGCAGATTTTTGTAGAAGTGAAATAAATTAAGAAAGTTAAACAGACAAAAAGTTATAGAAGTTTGAGTTTATGAAAATGTACAATGTTAAAATTTTTATTATTATATTTCATATAAAATATTTATTTTCAAAACCTGGAGGACTCTTTTTTATCTATGTAACGAATATGAATAATGAATTATATGTGTTTCAAATTTTAAGTTGATATCTCAAAAAATAAGCTTAAAGGGACAATAAGTAGGAATTACTCCCATCTAGTGGTGAATTTGTATTTTGCATTCAAACTAATTTTGCTCTACAGCGCCTCGCTTTTTCAAATGCGCGTTGCATCTACGGTAGGCGATATGTACCAAAAAGCTTTGACAGGATGTCTTCTAATAGCACTTCGTCTGTGTTTTCCTTCAGGTGAACAGGTGTGTTATTTCAAACAAACTGCAACATGACAACAAACAAACGAATGTTACAGTATGAATTACTGACTGTGAAAAACATGAAATATTGTAGTTATGCCCAGGGTGCGATTTGTGAAAAAAACAGAGGGGGGGGGGATGTTTTGAAACATTGTTATTCATAAAAATAAATCATGAGAACATGAACTTCATCACAGCATTTGCAGGAATTGTAAAATCTTTTTTCTTATTAACTGAAGTAGCCTAACGCAATATTTTTACTCTAATAGCTTATCTTTCCCCACACATATGAACTGTGATCATGCAATAACGTTAACTTTACATCGCGATGCTGAGCTACAGTGAAATGATAGAAAAGACATTATCTGTGATAGCAATTCGCCTCATTCGCGCAAACTGGACGCGCGAATGAGGCTCGCGTCTACCGTGCCGCAGGACCTCTAGACCTCGTAAACACGTCTTTACATTGACTTAACATTGAAATCACTCGCGCCAGACGCTCAAGAGTGAGTGAGTAATCATTTTTAAATAAAATTTAATCAAACCACATATCCGTGATAAGTTTTGTGATCCGTCTCACCGCTAGTGTAGTAGCACTATGATCACTTTGAGGAAAATATCCACCGGGGATAAAAATAATTAAGCAGAGGCAGGGATGCATTGACCAGAAAGGGGGAAATCCGAACAGAAATCCGAAATATATTTTCTGAACTATGTTCATTGTTAGATATCATCATCAGATGATTCAACAATAGGGAGAGGAAGAGGTAGAGGGAGAGGACAGAGAGGCAGTGGATCAGTGGGATCTAGGCGAGGAGGTGGACGACGAGGAAGAGGAGGAGAGCGAGAGTCAGGCATACAGTTCTATGCACGTAGCAAAATATTCACAACTTGAGCTAATGGATTGTTTTTGAAAAAGGAGAGCTATATAAAATTAACTCTTGTTTTCTGTAATCTACGGTCACGTTTCCTTTTACGTTCTATTTGTGACTTTTTTGACAACGATGTTTTCTTCTCCTGTGGCGCGGCATATGTATGGTCCATAATAACAATGCAATCCAGACTTTTAAACTTGCCGGTGCAGTTTCAAGCGCCTCTCACTGCTCTGTAGCCTACCTGCGTTTCTGCTGGTTTCAGTCACGTCACGTGACTGGCTGGCTCTGAACGAAAACGCGTTGTGGAAACGCGTTGGCTTAGTACTTTTTGTCCCTCTCTGCTATTATAGTTTTGCAAGATGGCGGAACTACATGGAAGCCTCCGTGGACCTACCCGTCCCATGTAAATAAAGATAATAAATTCTTCATTTATAAGGATAAGTCAGATAATTGGCTAAAAATATTGATTTTAGATAATAAAATACCTAAAAAGATACTTATTGTCCCTTTAAAGGTGCTGTATGTATTTTTCAGCGCCCTCTAGCGGTGATGTTTCAGATTGCAACCAATCAGTTTACAAGCTCATGCTCGAGTACCGGCCAGACAGAGACGCAACACACCGGAGAAAGCATCACACAACATGTTGGAGTCTGTGTTGTGCTGGTCGTTTCTTAGTGTTATCAGACATGTCATAAGTTGCATATGTCATAAGTTGCAGTGGCATAGGAGTTTTACTTACTGAAACATGCTCTGAGGGCAGAAAGGAAAATGATTGGTGTACAGATTCAACCAATGAAATTAAAGTAGAGGCTCAAGGGGGATCAAGGTGTTTGGAAATTTCAAGAATCAAGAAAGAAGCCACTAGATATCAACTAAAGTGGATTTTCAGAGGGAAACAAATAAATTAAATGGACTTCAGAATTCACAAAATGACAGTTAAATGCATTAACATGCAATGTAATACCTATGAAAAAAACATGTTAATGTGTTACATTAAAGGTGGGGTATGTAATTCTCTTTTTTGGCCATTTTTTCAAAATCACTTAAAATCCTATTCCTAACCCACTTACAGCCACTGGAGTTAGAAGCACTGAAATAAAAATTAAGCAATTTAATCATCTGTGGAACGGGCAAAACTCGAAAAACTCCAGCCAATCATTTCCAAGACCACCTAGAATCATTGGACAGTAAGTGTGTCAATCAATCGGTCGTACCATCCCCCCATCCATGTCCATGTTCTTTGAATGGGTGGAGTCAAAGGAAAGAAGGCCAGCCGTTTTGCAAATCACATACCCCACCTTTAACAATGCATCTCTATTTAGTTCCTTATCAAGGGAACTCCCGCTCTGCGTTTCTCCTCCCCGCGATGAGGCACTCTTGTGGCGATTTTCCAGTTCCGAGGAATTGGTATCGTTAGTGTTTTGTTAAGAAAGAGAGAACAAAACAATAAAGAATATATATATATATATATATATATATATATATATATATATATATATATATATATATATATATATATATGACAGATGTTTATGAGTTTCTATAATAAATAAGTCAGCTCATAACTCTGTTGAATAAAGAGGAGCTTATAAAAGGAGGTTTTATCTAGTGCTGTTGCTAAGTTAAATATTTACTGGCCAGCCGAACATTATGAGAGTGAGAATATAACGAAAACTCTATATCTCAGCCTCCTCGTAGGGGATTGCTTGTTTAGAGAAATCGTTTTTCCTCAGCGTCCTCTGGGGGGCGACTCTCTGAGGAGGGTCGCAGCGCTGCCAGTTCGGTTGTTTCCTGCTGGTGGCCACGGAGTGATATATTAAGTTTTTCTGATGTAAAGAAAAATAATTTAAACATGTCTGTCCTTCTGAACTCTCCGCTTTCAAATAAACAAAGGAATAAACTATTCAGCAGCGTTCCAGAAGTTTCTTCCTCACCGATCTAATGTTCCTGAGACTGCTGGGCGGGAGCAGTCTCAGCCTACTAAAGCTCCTCGCAGCATAAAATGCTGCAAAACAGTGCGTCGCCATTCGGGCTCATCCACAATCGAGAGGGACCTGGGTGGCAGTCGCAATCTAGCCAGTTAGAGATATGCAAGATCTGAGGACAGTTTATCTCTAAAAATGCTTGGAAGAAGAAGCCCTGACGCCGAGGCTGCAGGCTTCTTAGGGTGGTCCCCTCCGGGGTAGGGACGGTTTTGAGAAATCGTTTCTCCTCTGTGCCCTCTGGGGTGCGATTCTCTGAGGAGGGTCGCAACGCTGCCCGTTCGGTTGTTCCCTGCCAGTTCGCCGCTTCAGGGCACAGAAGTGACTGTTCAACCAAATCCAGAGGCCAGTCTCCAGAGACTGGTGCCCTTAGTATATATTCTGGAAGCGTGGAAACTACTGCCACATATTTCTCAATGGGTTCTGCACACTATAGAAGGGTTTCAGAATTCAGTTCGGTTCTCGTCCCAGCTCAGAGGACCACTTTTCTAGGTGTGCTATAACGATTCGCCGTAAATAGGGTAAAACTAGGCCAGTCACTCACTGTGAAACAGTTTCAGACTGTTGGGTCTCATGGCAGCTGCGTCCAACGTAATTACTTTTGGCCTTCTGTACATGAGACCCCTGCAGTGGTGGCTCAGGACCAAGGGGTTTTCTCCAAGGGGAAATCCGTTTTCGCATGATCAAGGTCACGCGGCTATGCCTACGCCCAGGCCCAGTGTTGGGGGCTTCTTGTCGACGCATAATGCTATCGACGGATGCTTCCCTCACAAGTGGGGGGTGATCATGAGTGGTCACTCGGCGAAGGGTCTTTGGCAGGACCATCTTCCTTTTTGCACATAATTGGCTAGAAATGATGGCAGTATTCCGAAAATCTCAATACTTCCTGTCAGACCCGAGAGGTCACCACGTGCCTGTTTTCCTTCCGGACAACACACTGATGGTCTCGTATATCAGAGCAGATATCCTGTTGAGGCAGGGGCTGAGGCCCGGGGAATGGAGACTTCACCCAGAGGTGGTGGAGCTCCTTTGGGAGAACTTCGGTAAAACTCAAGTCCACCTTTCGCATCGTTTATACAACGCGTTGCCCTTTGTGGTTCTCCCTGACGCATCCAGCTCTGCTTGGACTGGATGCGATGTATTAGGTGTGGTTGAGGCTACACCTGTACGCATTTCCCAGTAGTTCTGGAGAGGGTTTGCCGGGTAGGGGCTCATCTATTATTAGTAGCCTCATTCTGACCGGCCCGAGTGTATTTCTCAGACTTACTGTCCCTTCTAGATGGCTCTCCCTTGGAGATTCCAATCAGGAGGGATTTAGCGTCCCAATCAGGGACACAATATTTCACCCTCTTCAGGAGTTATGGATGCAGGGGCCCCAGCTTATAGATTCAGGTCTCTCGACCGAGGTCGTGGAGACCATACTCCAGTCTAGAGCTCCCTCCACGAGAATACTGAATATGCATTGAAATAGAAACTGTTCTCTGCCTGGTGCGGAAGAACACCTTCTGAATCTTGTTATCTGCCCTGATGGTACAGTACTTGATTTCTGCAATGAATGTTTCTTTGCTGGGTTGTCTCTGAGGAGAGATCCTTAATTTTGTTTTCTCCGTGGTACATGAGGCTGAGGCCTGCACGTACTTGGATTTGCACCTGGTATGGTGATAGTCTTTATTCACCCCAGGCCGGGTTGTATTCCTAGGTACCTACTAAATTTGCAGGTCATTTGTGCTGCAGGCCTTCTGTCCTCCACCTAATACCCCAGATCAGGAAAAACTTAATCTGTTATGCCCTGTCCGGGCTTTGGATGCTTATGTCCACAGAGCTGCCCTGTGGCGTATATAAGAGCAATTATTTGTTTGCTTTGGGTTACCTAGTTAGGTTGCCCTGCATCTAAACAGATAATGAGCAAGTGAGTAGTTGAGGCTATCTCACTTGCTTATGAAGCGGCCGGACAGCCTTCACCTTTGGCATTCTACGAGGAGTGTGGCTGCCTCTATGGCTCTAATTTCGGGAGTTTCCCTTCACGACATTTGTGATGCTGTTACGGCCAGCTCGTTTCGGCCGTACATAAAGTATACAAGTACACCGATATAATGACTTGCAAGATTTTATTAGTCTTCAAAAATACAAATAACTTAATATAACGAAGTCTAGAGTTCAAAATCAAAGGGGTAAATCATAATCCTGATGGGGAGGAGAAAAGGTTGGTATGGGTTGTAAACAAATAAAGGTTTGCAAAACAAGTGACTTCTCCAGAGGCCGTCAATCCCCTGGACGAAGTGAAGAGGAGTGTTTGAGTCCAAGGTTTTATCCTCTTCATAATCAAGTTGTGAACAGGTAACAGGGGTGTGCGATCTCCCACGCTCTCCAGGAAGAACACCGCCACCCGCAGGCGAGCAAGTATAACGCAGGGTCGTAACAGATGTGGCAGGCTGGTCCTCGCCGCATATTTGTCAAATTTTATGACTTAGACCTCTCCACTCCTGGGGCTAGGTTGCTTGCTTTTAGTTTGCGCAAGGACTTCACAGAGAACGGACACTTGTCATTATGGCGTAGCGGGTATGGTGTTCCCATTGCGTAAACGCAGCGGGAGTTCCCTTGATAGGGAACGTCTCTGGTTACGTATATAACCTTAGTTCCCTGAGAGGGAACGAAGCGCTGCTTTCACCTGCCATACATCCTGCATGCCCTGATCGACTTGCTACAGGCTTATCAGAAGCTGTCACACACTGTGTTCAGGTAGGGCTGGGCGATTTGGCCTAAAATCAAAATCTCGATTAATTGAACATTTTAACTCGATTACGAATAATGAACGATTATTTTTTTATTTTTTTTATTTTTTGCCCTCATGGTTCACTGACAAGTTTTTTACAGTAAATATGCTCACATATTACAAGTGAAAGCTTTTTGAATGAAGGGTGCATTACTTGATTTTAAAAATAATTGAAGGAAACACACACTATCTACTATCTATGATTATTTATTGAACATCAATGTTAAACAACTTAAATTAAAGCACACATTGCCTAAAACGAACAGTCACTTTGTTCTTATAAAAAAGTAAAAATAAATAACTTGCACTTTTGGAAACAAACTAAATTACTTTCAATGTTTTTCTTATTAAAAGTAGAAAATAAGCAGTATCTCTTCTAAATAAAAGAATTCTTGTATATCCTGTAAATAATATTTTAAACAGTGCATTTCTTGCATATACTGTAAACAAATATTTTAATGTGCAATGAATGTATCAATGTAAACAACAGATTGTTGTAATGAAAATACACTGTTGCATGAGGTAATCTTAGCGATCTTGTTATCTCACTATATGAACATGAATTTACTCTAAGTTCTTACTAAGAAACACAAGCATGTTAACCCTTTAGGCGCCAGAGGTTTTTTCATAAAACGTTTGATTTTGACATCTTAATTTCAAAAGGCTATATCTTAAAAGTGATAAAAGATAGAGACTTTCTGTAAATTAGAGAAATATTAAGGATGACCCAAAGTTTATGTAGGGATTACATTTTCCCATCTAATTTGCATATAATGACGTCATATGGTGGCTGCCATCTTGGATTATAGAATTTTCATGAAAATTCACAAGTTTAAATGATAAAATGCAGCACTTCTTTCCCCCCAAAATGTCCCTCACCTTCTGTATGCTATATTGCACAATACTGAATGCTCAGGTAAATAGTAAGTAGTAAACAAGCTGTGTAAATCATTACTAATAAATGGTAGAAACAAACCGAATGCATGTAGTGGTTGGCCTTTTGCTGTAGAGATTTTCCATTTACTACATACAGTAGGCACTCTGATTATATATATGTATATATTACATATATATTATTCATATGACACACAAACACAAGTAGACAAGACCTGTTTAGTTGGCCCGTGTCACACCGCCTCTGCTCCTGCTATGAGCGCGCGGGCGCGGCCAGATCTGCCTCGTGCGCGCGCCGAGTGCGCACAGCTCGGACTACTGTCATTGTCATTGCGACTCCCCACCCTGCCTCCACGTTGCCCCATAACTGTCCTATGAATACTTTGACCTCGTCTAACATACCCAGTAGCTTTAGACAAAGTCTCCACCACAATAATGTCGCCGCGATTGTGGAGAGGCATACGGTCAGAAGACAAACTACATGGCTAGCGCGGAAAAAAATCTCCCGCCTCGTTCCCCACAACAATAACACACCTGCTAACTTCGCAATGAACACTCCGACCACGGGAAACATTGTTCCCACCACTGACATCGGGCAAAGGACCATCTACATTGGGCAAAGGATTCACCGTTTGTGCTTGGTGTAACGTACGGGCTATACTTTCACTTTCATAATCACCGTCAACTTCTGAAGGCAGTCAGAACCAGGGTCCGCGAATAGAAGACCCAACACTTCATTGTGGGTAAGCTTTATTAATGCAATTAGATAAGAATAATAATAATAATCTAATGCAAATACTCGCTGACGTTGACAATATTGCTTTGATAAAAATGGCTCACTCGCAGTCTCGCACAGACGCAAACTAGCTCCGCTTTTATTCGCGCTGATTCAATGCGCTCTATCTCGAAGATTTTGTATAAAAGCATGACGTTTTTTTGAGTCTGGGATGAAGTATAACATGTCTGCCAACTAGTGGATGGGAGGTCGAAGGAAATGTGACACCCTATTTGACAAAATCGGCTGTTTTATTCAGTGCCGCATCTTGTCGAGTAAACTCGACCGTGGCGCCTAGAGGGTTAACCTTTTCAGGTTTCAGGCAGGACCTGAGGCATGTAACAATGTTTCCGCCCGAACTGAAAACCCGTTCTGATGGGGAGCTAGTAGCTGGTATGCAGAGATACCTTTTTGCCACCTTACTTAGATTGGGAAAGTGTACATGATACTTCCTCCACCAGTCCAGTGGATTTGCCTCACTATCCAGCATGGGGGACACCAAATAGCTGCTCATCTCTGCTTCTAGCGATTGCTGAAGTGAGTGGGTGTAGCTGAAGGTATTGCCTCACTCCCTTTAAAAAAGCTTCCTAATGACCTCTTTTGCTTTTTTGCTACTGCTGATGAAGTTGTTGGTTCTGCAGTCTCTGTAATCTGACTTTCTCTGCAGACTTCAGCTTCTGACATCTTCTCCATCTCTGTTTTCACTTTCTCCTGAATGGTGGGGACATTGTGAGCAGAAATATAGGTAGCTTTAAATCTGGGATCAAAAAAACTGGCTGTGTCCAATAGCTCTTCTGTGATAGGATCTGAGTACTTCTCCTTAAGGTACCTGAGGATGCTGGTTTTGATAGTTTTAGTCAGCTCCACATCATCTTCCTCCTCCTCAGCAAGCACTCGTGAATTGAGGATGTGCAGTACAGACTTTACAAATTAAATGGTCACATACTCTTCCCCTGATAGGGCGTCTGTGAACTTCTGCCTGGATTTTTTGTCTTCAGAAAGGACCTGTGTAATAGCTTTCCTTTGTTCGAGGACTCTTGCAATCATCATTTGCATCGATCTCCATCTGGTAACACATGCTGTTTTTAGCTTGTGTTGTGGCAGATTCAGTTCTTGTTGCACCTTTATTAACGCCTTCTTTTTTTTCCAGCTATAGGAAAAAGCACTGACTATGTTTTTGCACACCCTCACTGCACGTGTCACACGTTGATCTTTCAATCCATTTTCTGAAACACAAAAATAAATATTGTTTTTATTATTATTGACGTTATTTTATTTATACCTAAAGCTTTAAAGTCCGCGTGAACCGGAAGTTGCAAACGACTTTTCTCAAGTGTTGTGACGCATTTCCGAGTGAAAGGGAATATTGAACAGAGGGCAGGGTTTTACTTCAGCGCTCCTCCTCTCCATCTCTCGCCCGTAGCAGAGTAACGGTTTGAGGGGAGTGGTTAAGCGTTTAAACAACCCAAGTTCTCATGCCTACGTCATCAGAAAAAAGAACCATTCCAGACCCGGAAGTAACTTTTCAGACTTTGATTAAAGATAACTTCGGCAAACATTTTTTTTCCGTGTATTAACTTGCACGGATTAATTGTTCACCACAAGACTAGTAATATCTGCTAACAAAGTAAATAGGGTCAATTTTGATTTCATGCCGACTTTAACAGTACCAAAATTAATGAGCCTCTTATATTTCTTAAATAATATCAGATTAACAACACATTTTTACAACACAATGATGTTTACTTTAATGATGTAGTGTTTTGTTACATTGTAATGTGAACTTAACATTGTAACACTGTAATATCAAGCATATTGTAACATTTATAAAGGTGCTTTATAAACAAATTTAGCTTAGCCAGAATATAGTAAATGCCAGATATGCCCAATTAGATAACATCCCAATGCTATTATATTTAATTAAGCTGACGTGTACTTACCAATTGCAAGGTTTAGTCGGTGTCCAAAACACTGCTGCCGTATCCATCCATTAAGCGCGGCAGCTTTGACAACATTTGCACCGTTGTCTGTCGTAATGGCTGAAAGTTTTTCTTCCGCGAGGTCCCATTCAGAAAGCATATCTTTCAGACCTTGAGCAATCCTATCTACCGTGTGATCGCCTGGAAAATATGCCGTCTCAAGGCATCTCTGGCGCAGCTTCCAATCGTCGTCAATGTAGTGCAAAGTAAGGCTCAAGAATGGGTCCATCGTCCTACTTGACCAGAGATCAGATGTGGCTGCAAAGTGTTGAACATTTTTCAGTTCAGCAGCTACATTTTTACAACATGTCTTGTACATGTCTGGCAGCGCAGTTTTAGAAAAATGTGATCGCGATGGCACAGTGTATCTTCTTTTGTCCAAAGTTTGTTTTTTATTGTTTTTAACAATATAAATCACATTCACCATCCCCCACCTCTTAGAAAAGCGTCCATACTGTCCATAAAATCAACATAGAATTGTAAGAGCCAAGTATACATATAAACATACTAACAAACATTAACCTCCAACCAATTACATACATAAAAAAATAAAATAAAAATACAAAAATAAAATAAATAATAGTAAAGTGTCCATAGTAGTGGCATTATTTAAACAGACTTGTCAACATATTCAATAAAAGAGCGCCACATCTTAAACATTTTTTTTTCCGATCCTCTTAGTGAATATCTAATTTTTTCGAGGCAGAGACAAGACATCATATCTTTGATCCATTGAGTGTGAGTTGGTGGCAAGGGGTCTTTCCACTTTAATAATATTGCTCTACGTGCGATCAGGGAGGAGAAAGCAACGACCTTGCACATAGATGCTGACAACCATATCTCCTCTGGGACAACTCCAAATAATGCCACCAGCGGTTCTGGCTCTAATCTATGCTGAAGGACCGCAGAGAGGGTGAAAAATATGGATCGCCAGTAATGCTCTAATTTGGGGCATGTCCAAAACATGTGAATCAACATTCCCTCAGCACATTGACATCTATTGCACATAGAGTTGGTACCAGGAAACATTTGAGCTAGTCTAACTTTGGATATATGAGCTCTGTGTACTACTTTAAACTGTATAAGCGAATGCCGAGTACATATTGACGATGAGTGGACCTGTTTAAGAACACAGTTCCATGTGCCTTCAGAGAGTGGTCTATCCAGGTCTTCCTCCCAAGCTCTTTTAATGTTATCCAGGGATGAAGATGCCAGTTTGAAGATTTATCATTAAATTATAAATAATAGCAATTGAGCCTTTAGCTATTACGTTACATGAAAGGAACCTATCCAAAGGATTTTCAGAAGGCATCGTTGGGAAGTCTGGTACAAGTGACTTAACGTAATGTCTTAGTTGCAAGAATCTGAAAAAATCTGACTTGGTAAGACCAAAACGTAATACCAATTGATCAAAAGAAGCGAATACATTATTCACAAATAAATCTTTGAAACATTTTATCCCCTTGTGAGACAAACTTTTGAATGAACCATCCTGCATTGAAGGTGTAAAAAAATGATTACGGAACACAGGGCTAAGAAGAGAGGGATCCCTAAAACCAAATGATTTCCTGAATTGGGTCCAGATTCTCAACGAGTGTTTTACCACTGGGCAATCGATAGAAGTATAAGAAGTCAACTGTAAGTCAGATGCAAGAAGTGCTGGAAGGGAAATTTGCTTGTAAGCATTTATTTCCATGTCCACCCAGGACGGTCTATTAGGCAAGAGGTGATAATGCCACCAATAAAGTGTATTTCGTATATTTGCTGCCCAGTAGTAAAACTTAAAATTAGGTAAGGACATACCACCATTGCATCTAGGCCTCTGAAGGTATGCTTTGCGTAAATGGGGGTGCTTACCATTCCAAATGAAAGAAAAGATAACAGAGTCCAAAGATTTAAAGAAAGATAGGGGAAGAAATAAAGGTAAACATTGAAAGAGATAAAGAAATTTAGGAAGCACCACCATTTTAATGGAATTAATGCGCCCAATGAGGGAGATCTTTAAAGGTGACCATTTAGAAAGATCTTTCTTAATCCGTTCAAGAAGCATGCCAAAATTATGTTTAAGAATATGTTTATGATGGCGAGTAATACAGACCCCAAGATAAGTGAGCTTATTTTTGACTACTTTCAGTGGTATGTTGGAGTAGTGTAGTTGCGTATCTACCTTGTTAATTGGAAAAAGTTCACTCTTGTGCAGATTAAGCCTGTAGCCAGAAAACCGACCAAAATTCTCAAGCAAAGATAGAGCTGCGGGTAAAGAAGTTTGCGGATTTGATATAAAAAGCAGCAGATCGTCTGCATATATTATGCACCGCCTCACCACGGGTAATTCCAGTGATTTGCTGACTCTGGCGTATGGCGATTGCTAAAGGCTCAATAGCTAAAGCAAATAGTAGTGGGCTTAGCGGACAGCCCTGTCGAGTTCCGCGATGCAAGTTAAAGGGATAGTTCACTTTAAAATTTAAATTCTGTCATCATTTACTCACCCTCAAGTTGTTTCAAACCTGTATTAATTTATTTCTTCTGCTGAACACAAAGAAAGATATTTTGAAGAATGTCAGTAACCAAACAGTAGTCTGTACCCATTGACTTCCATAGTAGGAAAAAAAAATACTATGGAAGTCAATGGGTACAGACTACTGTTTGGTTACTGACATTCTTCAAAATATCTTTCTTTGTGTTCAGCAGAAGAAATAAATTAATACAGGTTTGAAACAACTTGAGGGTGAGTAAATGATGACAGAATTTAAATTTTAAAGTGAACTATCCCTTTAAATGGTCTAGAGTACAGACCATTGCTTAGGACTACTGCAGAGGGAGCACTATAAAGTAATTTAATCCAAGAGAGAAACACTGGGCCAAATCCAAATTTTTCTAGAACTTAAAAAAGGTACTCCCACTCAACCCTGTCAAACGCTTTTTCTGCGTCTAAAGAAACAACACATTCTGGAGTTGCCTGATGCTGAGAGTATACCACATTAAGTAAGCGGCGGATATTAAAAAATGATTGACGATTCTTTACAAACCCTGTTTGATCAGGAGAGATGATAGTGGGAAGGACATCTTCCAGTCTTGAGGCAAGCACCTTTGCTAAAATTTTAACGTCGCAGTTGAGCAAAGAAATCGGCCTGTATGACGCACAGTCTAAGGGGTCTTTGTATTTTTTAAGTAATAAAGAGATACAGGCTTGATTTAATGTTGGGGGAAGAGTCCCGGTCTTAAGAGACTCAGAAAAAACAGATATCAAAAAAGGAGCGAGTTGTGCTGAGAATTTTTTATAGAATTCTGATGGAAAGCCATCAGGTCCTAGGGTTTTGCCAGATTGTAGGGAAGAGATAGCAGCCACCACTTCCTCCTGCGAAATCGCCGCCTCTAAAAGGTTGCAAACATCCGATGATAAAGTGGGGACATTTAGTCGCCCGAGAAAATCCTCAATATCCCCCTGCGAAGAGGGTTCAGATGTATACAAAGTAGAATAAAAATTCCTGAACTTGTCATTGATAGTATTTTGATCAGTTGTGACCTCCCCGTTATCTAGACGAAGACCACTTATAATTTGTTTAGCGCGTAGCCCTCGCAGCTGATTAGCTAAAACTTTCCCGGATTTTTCCCCACTTTCATAAAAAACACTCCTGGGGTCCGTTCTTCGTACGTTGCTTAAAACATCCGAGATCAAACGAGACATCCAAGATGATATAATCGGCCTAATCATGATCTGGCTAATTGGGTTCTTCGAACACACCTCCCGGTTATGATTAGTATAGCTGGATTGAGTTATCTGAGATAATTGCGCGTGCATGCGCTGGTTTAAAAGGGGATATGTATCGATAGTAGAAACATTGATCAGCAACGCTGCTATTGGCTGCTCACCGTGGCCAAAGAGCACGCACAGTTTTTCTCCGCAGCAGAGCAAAAGCTAGTAGTCGAAGTTTATGTGGAATTTTAATGTTTAATGAAAACGCCAGGGAACACATCAAAGTCTGTAAAAGCCAGGAGATGGGGCTGGCAAATAGTAGCAAACAAATTAAATTCAATAGTGGGGACCATGTTAAATGTTTCCATCACTTGTTACAGTATATACATTTTTGTATTTTAATTTAATTTCATAATTACTTTGTTCATTGTAATGTCAGAGCCACCACCCACTAGAACATTGGAACAAGTAAAAGTGAAAATGGTAATCTTTACTAAGCTACTTATACTGTTCTTGGTCTCTTTTAAAAATACACCGTTAAATGATGTGCATGTGTTGTCCATGTGCAGCAACCAAGAAAAAGGCTATAAAAATGAATAAAAAACAGGTGGTGGTCACTTACTCCCCGACAGAAGGGCTGGCCCTTGGGTTGAATGTGAATTGACCCTATTGTGGGGGGCATCTCTTCCTTAGACCCATGGCAGGGACCACTAGCAGCAACAGCTTCATTACTGGTAAATGAGCTTTTAATTATCTTAGTACACTGTAAAATAATTTGTTGCTGCATTAAATTAAGTAGGCCTATTATCCAAATGGCTGGTCTAAAGCCTGAATTGCTTTACTTTATGAAAGTGAACACTGCATGTAGGCTAATGTAAAAAGATCTCTCTTAAAGAACACACAGAGTACTATTGCTGACCTTGCATAATATCTCTTATTGCAGGCAAAAGATGGCTTGATCACTGGCTTTTCTTTACAAAGAATAATTGAAATAAAAAAGGAACTAAGCATATTTGTCTTGTCTATTATTAAACATTTAGTGAATTTTAAAAATGGTGTCCCACTATTCTGTCCCGTGCCGCTTTGCTACTAGGTCCGTCCAAGTGCACTGGTGGAGGTCATCATCAGGCTTCACCTCCACCACAGGGATCCTCTCCTTTCTGATGTGTAATGATGTGTAATACGGCACATGTAACAATAATGTCACAGTCCCTGTCAGGTGCAACCCTCAGCCTTTTCAGACACTGAAATTTTCCCTTTAGTTGCCCATGCTCAATTTAAAACTGTGCCCTTGTCCTGGCTAGAGCTCCATCGTCCGGGTTGTGGGTCAGGGAATGGGGTCATAAAATACTGCCTGCAGGTATAGCCCCTGTGTCTCCAAGCATGTTGTAATCACCTACATAATGAAAAAAATATAGTTATGTTAGGCTCAGAATACGTGTAGCCTATGTAATACAGTGTGCTTGATATTTATATTTTCCGTTTCCATGTTCAAATAATGTGCTACTTGACTATGTGACTGATATGGTATAGTGTCACACACCGCCAAGACATTTTAGTCAGTCAACTGCATACTTTTTGATTCCATTCCTTTTTTTTTTTTTTCATATAATAATATTACTAATATGATATATTTAGAATTGTAATAGTAACTTACCTGCACATTTACACTGTTCACAAAATCCTCTTCATTGAGGCCTTGATGGGAACGTGTGTACAGTCTCGTTAGTGAATCACGTTAGTGAAGCCTGACACAAAGGCTACTGTAAATCATACTTATTGGCTAAGTCATGATTGCATGATCTTCATAAAAAAATATAATGTACCTGCATTAGCAAAAAAAAAAAAAAAAAAAAAAAAAAAATCTGCTTTACAACCTTGGGTCTGGAAAAACCATAAAAACACCTAAAAAAAAGCTTGAGCGCGAGGTAAACTTTGTGAATGGCACGACGGGCAGCACTTTTCACCAAGTTCACCGTATCACTCGCAAAGAATCTCAGGGAAATGCACACAGTTTGTGCTGTTGTTAAAGCCCGACTCCGACATTAAATGTGTTGTTCAACAAATTAATGATACAAATGACACTCACGAGAAAAACTATATCTCTCTAAAAGTACGCTATCGCGCTGCGCTAAAGGACTTCCCGGATCACCTCCGCTTATAAAGCCGGGATCCTGTTAACATGAAATAAGCCTGATCGCGAGCAGGTTTAAGATTGCGCACCTGTTGCTATGACAGCAAGTCCAGGATGAGCGTCGAAGAACCAAACAATCCAAGATCATGCCAAATCGCCAACAATCAAATCCAGCTAAGTGAGTTAGCGACGTACGAAGAACGGACCCCTGGTTTTCCTCAAAAGATCCTCCATCTCATTAGTTGAAAGCAAATCAAGCTCTGACTTAAGTTTAAGACGCTTCTTATATAAATCTGGCGTGGGAGACCTAGCATATTGTTCATCTAATTTTGAAATATCATTAGCAAGTGAAATTTGCTTTTCTTTAGAGAGCTTTCTTTTATTAGCACCGTATGAAATAATTTGGCCTCTAATATATGCCTTAAGCGCCTCCCATACTGTTGAATCTGAAACCTCCGCTGATTTATTAACGCTTAAAAAAAAAGGAATTTGGTCAGCAACAAAGGAAACAAAATTATCATCCGCCAAGAGTGAAGTATTGAAACGCCAGTTCCTCCTAGGTGAAGGCAAATTTGAAAAGGTCAGATCAAGAGTAAGAGGAGCATGGTCCGATATAATAATACTTTGATATGCACAAGACTGAACTCTAGAAATTAAACCATTATCCAGAACAAAGTAATCAATCCGAGAGTAAGAGTGATGAACATTTGAAAAAAAAGAATACTCTCTTTTTTTCAGGTACAAACGGCGCCATACATCCGACATACCATATTCAGAAAAATAATTATTTAGAAAAATGGAGGATTTGTTTGCAGCGCATGGTCTAGATGATGAACGGTCCAGCACTGGGTCAAGGCAACAATTAAAGTCTCCCCCAACTATAAGAGAATGTGAGTTTAGATCAGGAATAAGAGAAAGAGTATGTTTAAAAAAACTGACATCATCAAAATTTGGAGCATAAAAGTTAGCTAAAGTAACCTTCTTATTGCATAGCGTGCCTACAACAACTATATAACGGCCATTCTTATCTGATATAATATTATTTGGTACAAAGGGTATATTCGTATTAATCAAAATAGCCACACCTCTTGCCCTTGCCTGGAAAGAAGAATGAAAAAACTGCCCCTTCCAACCACGATTGAGGTAATTGTGATCGCCGATGCGTAAATGGGTTTCTTGCAAGAAAACAACCTCTGCTTTGAGCTGTCGAAGATAAGCAAGAACTCGGTTTCTCTTAACTGGATGGTTTAAGCCCTTGACGTTCCAACTCAAAAATCTCAAATCTCTACCCATTAGAGTATCTATCAGAAATCTGTGATCGAATAAAGAAAATAAAAGAAATACAAAAAGTAAAATAACATAACATCAACAAAAGAACAGCGAACATAAAAGTTGTGAGGTCACAGTGTATCTTCTGTCGAGAGTTTTAACGAGGTGTTTAAACCGCTTCGCTCCACTGTAGCCAAGGGAGTCATATCCTTTGCGATGTAATAACAAATAGCGTCAGTTATTTCTTTCCATCTTCTTGAACTCTTCTCATACTGTGTGGCATTTGTGAACGCTTGTGTTTAAGACATCTGCTTTGCGGAGGCACTTGTTCCTGGGCGCTTGTCAGTCTCTTTTTTATTTTTTTGAGCCATACACTGTTCATATTCAGTAACGTGATTGTGCTCCAAGTGCTGAAACAAATTGGTGGTGTTACCTTTGGACGTCAAAACTGTTTTTCTACAGTGTCTACATCTGACTTCATTTTGTTCGATGTCATCCTTACTGAAGCCAAAATGTGTCCAAATGACAGAGACTGCGTTTTTCTTTGGTACAAGCTGCTCTTGTTGCTCAGTTGTCTCAGTGATTAAGCTCTCCATGCTCGACATGTCGGCGGAATAACGTAATGTAAGGGAGCGGGGTCACGTGACTCCACACGCGGTAGTGTTTTAAAGGGAAAGTAATCGAAATAATCGACCTGGGAAAATTTGATCGATTATAGGTTCTGAATGTCGATTTCGATTACTTTTCGATTAATCGCCCAGCCCTACGTTCAGGGGAGTTTTATAGTTTCCTGGTCTATGACGTCACCCGCCTATGACGTCTCGCTCTTTCATTGGACTGATTATACACGTGCTTCATGACACAACACTTGGAAGTGTTCCCATTGCGTAAACGCAGCGTTAAGTTCCCTCTCAGGGAACTAAGGTTACATACGTAACCAGAGACGTTTTTCACTGATGTTTAGGGGCTGTTTACACCAGGCCACTTCATTCGTTTTCTCAGATCGGATAGCTATCTGATTTATCAAAACGATTCCATATACACCTGGTCACGTAAATGTGTTTTTGCGGATATAAATCCGATCTTAAATTCCCGCTATATGCTAATTTAATGGAGTGCATGTCACCGAAAGCAACAGTTATGAGAGGCATTATTTTATTGATAATCAGCAAAAATTTCTGAATCAAAGTCCGGAATAAGAGAAAGCGGCAACAGCCCTGGTAAGATCATTTAGTTTCTTTACATTTAATGAAGATGATTGTGTGTTAAGCATCAGCGACTTACTTTCACTTTGATTTGCGATAGTTTGCACGTTGGCTTGGCTCATCTGAGGTGATCCATGTTGCAGTGTCGTCATATCTGACTATAATATGACATTTAGCCTATAACACGCTCTCACATGTTTATTTTTTAATAAACCATATTCAACAACATTAAAGATTAATGCCAGCCATCATTACCAAGCGCGAACCATTGACAGTGAATGAAACTAATCCAACGTAGCCTACAGGCCGTAGTGTGACATGCGTGAACCAATGGTGTAAACATAATTATAGGTGACGCGCCACGGGTTTTTATTTCAAAGAAAGAACGTAGCTTATGTTTGTATGTAAGCCTAAGCAATTTATATTCACAATACTTAATAACTAATATTATTTTATTGCATTTGTATTAGTTGTTTGAAGAGTTTAAAAAAAATTTGGTCTGTCTTAACGCAAGTTTACAACCGGCAAGTCGATCGGACTAAAAGGGGAAAAAAAATAATAATTGGGTCGGTACTAAATTGACAGGGTCGATCGGGTTACGGCAAACAAGAATATTTTTAAGGATGGCCTAAGTAAAAGTTTTGCATAGATTTTCCTGACCTCAAATGCGGAAGCCTTGTTCTAAGCATCACATTATGGAGAGATGAGGCCCTGGTTCCGATGTGTTTGGAGGACGAGGTCATTTTAAAACACCTGAGGCCCAGCACATCAAATGGGCTTAAAGCAGCCCTCAGTAAGATCGGGATTTCTTTGTTGTATCCTCGCGTTTTGCTCAGAGGTTTCTCTCTAGAGCTCCCCCCGCAGCTTCGGAATAGATATTTGACAACAACTGTTAAAAACTCGCTGGCTATTCTCAGACACTAGAGGCTTAGTAGATCAACGACATCAAAGCAGATGGGAAACTCTTTGCAACGTCGTCTTCATTCGGGTTCCAACAGCGTGAGGGAGCGCAATAATGACAGCATTATAGCAGATTTATTTTTGCAGTAAAGCAATTCTTTACCTCGCGAGACTTGGGATCACACGATACTTCCAGACGAAGAGGCCGGCGGGCCGCCGGCCCAAAGTTGCAAACGCTGTTTTTCCGCTCACGGGCACCAGGGGGGTGCGAAACCACCACCATTCAACCCAAAATAAGTAATATAACCATTCCAGTGACTCCGAAGTTGATCAGTTAAGGTAAAAAAGTTACTTAGTTCACCTTTAACAAGCTGAACAGCCCAGCTTACACGTCAATCAAGGTACAAGAAACCATCTGCAACAATTAAGCCTTAATCAGTATCAGTTTATATACAGTCGAGCTCAGAATTAATCATACCCCTGGTAAATATGATCAAAAATGGCTGTATCGTTTATCCTTTTGATCTTTCATTCAAAAAATTGGCAAAAGTCTAACCTTTCATTTAAGTAAAAGAGTTGAACGTGGGGGGGAAGTCACATTATTAAATAAATGTTTTTCTCCAAAACACGTTGGCTACAATTATTCATACCCTTTTATTAAATACCCTTTTGCAATCTCCTTTTGCCAAGATAACAGCTCTGAGTTTTCTCCTATAATGCCTGATGAGTTTGGAGAACAACTAACCAGAGATCAGAGCCCATTCCTCCATACTGAATCTCTCCAGATCCTGCAGATTCCCAGATCCATGTTGCTGCTTCTCTTCTTCAGTTCACTCCACTCATCAGGTCAGGGAACTGGGACGGTCATGGCAGAAGCTTCCTTTTGTGCTCCTAAACACATTTTTGTGTTGATTTTGATGTTTGTTTTGGATCGTGGTCCTGATGGAAGATCCAACCACGGGCCATTATAAGATTTATAGCAGAAGCCTTCAGGTTTTGATTTTTTATCTGTTGATATTTGATAGAATCCACGATGCCATGTATGTGAACAAGAAGTCCAGGACCTCCAGCAGAAAAATATGCCCACAACATTAAAGATCCAACGGTATATCAAATTGTACACATGGGGCACTTTTTATCCTTGTGTGCACCAAACCCATCTAGCGTGTTTTCTGCCAAAAAGCTCTTTTTTTTAGTTTGATCTGACCACAGAACCTGTGCCGTTTGAAGATCCAGTCGTGTCTGACAACTGAACATGCTGGAGTTTGTTTTTGGATGAGCGAGGAGCATTTTTCCTGAAACCCTCCCAAACAACATGTGGTGATGTAGGGGTCGTTTGATTTTTTTTTAAATAGGCTTTCTGACCCCAAGACTCAACTAATCTCTGCAATTCTCCATCTGTGATCCTTGAAGAGTCTTTGGCCACTCAAACCGTCCTCCTCACCGTCCATTAAGGCAAAATAGACACACGTCCTCTTCCTGGCAGATTTGTGACATCTTCAGTTGATTATAACTTTCTTAATTATTGCCCTGATGATCAAAATTAGGATTTTCAATTCTTTAGCTATTTTATTACAGCCACTTTCCATTTTGCGATGCTCAACAATCTTTTGCTGCACATCAGAACTATATTCTTTGGTTTTACTCATTGTGATGATGGATGATTATTAAGGGAATTTGGCTTTTGTGTTTCCTCATATTCAAACTCATGTGAACAAGAAGTCATAGCTAGACAATTTCATGTTCCTAGTCACCCTGGTGTGCTAAAAAAAAGGTAAATATTAATGGGAATATAGTTCAAAGATACCTTACTCATAAAAAATTCTAGGGGTATGAATAATTGTGGCCAACGTGTTTTGGAGAAAAATATTTATTTAATAATGTGATTTCCCCCCCACTTTCAATTCTTTTACTTAAATGAAAGGTTGGACTTTTGCCAATTTTTTTAATCAAAGATCAAAAGGATAAACGATGCAGATTTATTTTTTACAGCCATTTTTGATCATATTTACCAGGGATATGATTAATTCTGAGCACGACTGTATAAATATATATATATATATATATATTTCAGAAGATAAGCCCAATTACATATGAATATTAAAAGTTAAGATCAGATTTTTGTTAAGAAATGCTCTTAACAACTCTGACGCAGACAACAAGGACTTGTGCTCCTAATAGAGTATTTGAGCACAGTCAAAAATGTATGAGCACCTTTTGATCAACCACAGGAATTAGATGTGTTGTTTATAGGGTAATGTTTTTATTACATTTATTTCCAGGGGCATTTATCAATCTTTGTGAGGCATTTTTTCGAACCTTATTAAAGGATAATTCCGGTATTTAACACCTTGAGTCTATATTGTAGTTTGTTTTGGATGAACAAGAATGGTGGACAACATTTTTTTGACAATGGTTCCTCTCTCGAGTTTTTGACTATAAAAGAATTGGCCATGGACCCATTTAACATTGGAGTCAATGGGCATGTCCGAAAATGTAATTAAAACAGCCAATAATGTTCATTTACAAAACTGTTAAACTCACCGAGTGGTTAGTGGTGTTCGTTGATGATTATAAACAATATATCGTCGCAATATATGATTCCAATCCGTTTATTTAGCTATAGTGGAACTATTTTTTCAGACACTTCACAACCGTGTAACTTCCGCTCAATGACGAATAAAACACGACAGAAACTGTATTTCGCAACACTTTTTTTTTCTGGAACATCAACTAACATCACTAATCACTCGGTGAGTTGCACAGTTTTGAAAACTAATGTTAAAGGTTGTTTTAATGACATTTTCGGACATGCCCATTGACTCTAATGTTAAATGGGTCCATGGCCAATTCTTATATAGTCAAAAACTCGAGAGGAACCATTGTCAAAAAAATGTTGTCCACCACTCTTGTTCATCCAAAACAAACTACAATATAGACTCAAGGTGTTAAATACCGGAATTATCCTTTATAGGTATGCATCAGTCTTTGTCTGTTTTGAAAAAAAATCTAGATATAGATAGTATGCCTCAGTTTGTCATATTCTTCCATTTATATAAGGTTAGAAAAAAATCCCTCACAAAGGTAAAAAAAAAAAATGCTCCTTCAATTTGAGGAAATATCAGAAGGTGCTTCTAAATTATTTGGCTAGTCAGAGATTAAAGGAGATTTTTTTAAAAACACTGGATGGATTTTTATGATGGTTGTGTACAGGCACTGCCAACACACATTTAAGTACAATCAACTTGTAAAAGTGCATGTACTATTTATATGACCCCTTGGCTCTGGGGACCAAGGTGTTTTTGGGGTCCTTGAGATGTTTTGACATGCCCTGATATTTGTATTTTTTTCAGTTGCTTATAAACATATTAATGGCAAAGGTGTAATTACACTATATTTAGCACGAACATGGCTATCATAATATGTGAGCAACATGTATGTACATGTTTGCATTTTTGAGAGAATATTATTTATGCGTGGTTATTCAAAAAACTCAAACTTAAATTGTCTGATATAAGACCACAAACGACCAACTTCACATATTCCCACAATACTTTTGACTAATGGATGTTGTCGGCTAGAGTATTTACTTCAAAATGATCTGAAAATCATCCGGGCTAATCGTTCACATTAAACAATAGATTGATTTAAATTTTGTAAGACACTTTTTGTTTGGAAAGGCAATATGCAGGTGGGCGTGAATGATCCAACAAGGTCATGAATAATGTCCTAATTCACACCTGAGAAGACAAAGACCTGCTAATGCTGCATACTAATGAGCATTTCATTCAGGTGTCACTGAGCCACAAGAAAGAATGCAAAGACAACACACATATATATAATATATATATATATATATATATATTTGTCTGTATATATATATATATATACTACAGAATTGGAAACATCTTGAAAAAAAAGAGTATTTATCCACAAACTGTGTATGCTTGAAAATTGTATAATATCCAAGGTAAATATTACTAGTAATTGTGCAGTTAATTCTCATTTGTATTTTCAGAAAGTTTTGGAATATGTAGGCTATCCTGTCCCCAAATGTGTCACTAATAAAACACAAAAATAATTTAAAGAGAAGGCTTATATTGACCTTTTAAGATTTTGTTTGCACCTTGTAAATTAGGTTTTGATGTGGCAGTAACAACTTTATAATCTATCCAAAACTAAATGTTGTCTTTCATATTTCGTCTGTAACATATCGTCTTTTATAATATATATTAGGGCATAAATGTTCATTTGCAGTTTAATATGTTGCTTATACAAAGACATTTTATTTCAACGTATTCAGTCGATTTTTACTCATCTCGGAAGGCAATATAGATAGTTTGCTAAAAGCTAAATTCATTCAGACACAGACACGCTCGAGCTGTAGTAAACAACAACATGCATATGTGCCGTTCATTCATTCAAACACAGAAACGCAAGTCAAATTTAAACAGTCTTTTGCGGTTTACAGACACCATTTCATATCGCGATTAGAACAAAGCACTTACTGATCTGCAGCTGGATCCGTTGTTAGGCTACTCCAGCATGTTTGAGGTAAAATTTCCAGGATTATCACGATATTATTATTCCTCACAGCGCCTCAACGTAAAGTAGGCTACAGTGTGTTATCCAGCTGTTGTGGGCGTTGACTGGTTTGCATGTGTTGCTTCAGATCATCTGCGTTTGAATAGCGCGCGCTCTCCATGGGCGTGTCAAATTAGCAGAGTAATGAGCTGCCAGAACGATAATGAGAACGGCTGATCTCTCGCTCTTTTTTTATATAGATTACATAAACAGAGAATATTTGTTTTAGTTAATTAAATAATTTAAAACTACACACTTAAATGATTATAGAGATATATAGCTCATGTCTGAGTGAATAGTATTCGCTGAGTTTTGTTTAAGTTTACAGACGTGCACTAGAAAAAAAGTTCACGGAGAGGCAGAAAGCACACCCTGTTTACCTTCTTTATTTTACAAAAGAACAATGTTTTATTTCGATTTTAAGTGAACCCATAAAAAAGAAGACATTTAACAGTTTATTTTTTCATATATCTTAAGCCTGTATGACAAAAAAAGACGGGAGTATTTTAAGTCTATTTTGCTGCTATGTGAAAAAAACCGAGGCAAACGCGCCGGCGCGTTTTTGGTCCCCAGAGGGTTAATCCATTTATGCCTGAAGGTACCTAAATACACTAAAAATACGCCCACCAGTGATCCGCGGGTCAATGTATAAACAACCCGCACCCGACCAACGTTTTCAACTAACCCGCCCCGCATTTTTTAAAAGTAGCTAGTAAATGTGCGTCATTGGGCCAGGCACGTCATTGGGCCAGGCACCTATAGTTCCTATGTCTATGTCCCAATGACGCTACTATGAGCATTTAGCCTACTAGCTACTAAAAAAAATGCGGGTCAGGAAGCAGGTTGGGTACAATATTTTCTTTCTTTTTTTTTTTTGCGGTCCGAGTTGCGGGTGGGTTAGTTGAAAACGTCGGTCGGGTGCGGGTTGTTTATACATTGACCCTCACATCATTGACAGCCACACACACACTATTGGTCTGGTGACGGCGCACCAGGATTTGAATAGGCTACAGTCAGAAAAGTAAAAAAAGGAATAAATATCCATAATATCCAACGGTTCACAGCCGTCGAACTAAGTTGACAGCCAACGCTAGGCGCCGCTAGAAGTATTGGGAAGCGCGGATTGAGTGAGAGGGAGTGGATCATGTGACATGAAGCAAGCTAGGTCTCTGCCTCCATGTTGATAATTCAAGACAGCATGAGAACTGACTGCGCATGTGCAAATCTACGTAAACTACGTTCTATGGACCAAAGAGGCACTGCTAACCTCTGCCTCAATGGCCATGGCCTTGAATTTCCAGCATGAAACAATGGTTTTTAGGAGCAAACAATGGCAAAATGAGTATATTATAATGTGTATTCCTGAAGAAATTTGTTACAAAATTTAATATTTGGAATAAAATAAATGCAATTAATAATGTGATGAATTAATAAAGCTCTTGGAATTAATAAATGTAATGTCAACATTTCCTTTGGTGAGGCACTGCCTACCCTGACCGCACATCCCTGCTGTGCACCCAGTGTCAGTCCTATTACTTGTTTCTGTTTTGATGTTTTTATTGTAATAATGCCAATTGATTTGTAGCTTCTTGGACAAGTTCAGCTCTAAATTAGTTCATATTAGAAAACTGGAGATGTGGTTCTCTTACGAGAGTTCTCTCGTACTGCGTCGAAGACGCTACGGGAAAGATTCTTTTTCGAGATATTGAAGCCTAAAAATGAATCCTTAATTTTGTTATTAATGTAAAACGCTTTCAGCAGCATACAGCCTTAGGCGGAACAGCTTGCGCGCCCATTGGCTGTTCTGCTGGAAAAGCAGCAGCCTATGCAAGGCCCCCAGTGACGCTTGACCCAATGAGGATGCTTCGCGCCCTCTGCGTCACGTCCCGCCGAAACGGGCTGGCCTAGGCTCCCGCATCGTTGGAATCTGGATACAAGCCGCCACAGCCGTCGAGAAAGCACCTCTGCAGGACGCGCCCTTCTCTGAAGCCGCTGGTCATCGCCGCCTTCAGCTGCCGTTCCCTGCGAAGCTATCCGGCGTGGATTTATATCCTTTACATTGTTTGTGTTTTGTGTGTGTGTGTTCGCCGTCACACAATTTTTCCACTCACAAAAAGAGCACAAGCGTCTTTTTAAAGATGCCTCGCACCTCCTGCGGCTCGTGCAGAGCCCCACTCATTGACGGGGACCACCACGTGCTGTGTGTTTCCTGCATGGGTGAAGAGCATGCAGCTATCGCACTCGGTGATGGCGACTGCCATCACTGCGACATGATGCCTATGGCGACTCTGCGGACTCGCCTAGCATCGTTCACCGAAGCTGCACTTCCGCCCGCGCCGTAAAAAGCGCCGTGCCCAGCGGGTCCCGGAACCTCCCTCCACCGCGAGAAGCTCGCCGCCGCCGACCGCAAGCTTCTCCATCTGCTTCCCTGGAGTCGCTCACCGACGGACAACGGCCGCTGTCTGCCGCCGTGTCTGTCATGGACGACGAACAGGAAGCCGCGTCTGTGGGGGAAGACGACTGCTGTTCTCTCCTTGCTTCGGGAAGCGAGGGATGGGCGAGCTCCGTGGACCTCCCCTCTCCCGCCGTTCCGGAACGTAGAGGAGGGAAAGTTAGCATCGAGGCAGAGCTGATGCGTCTGCTCTCACAGGCCGTCGCGAGCCTCGGCCTCGATTGGTCGATGCCCGAAGAGCCTGCACTCAACCGGCTGGATGGCTGCTTTCTAGCCGGAGACCGCGCTTCGCCGCCCTCTAGACATGCCCCCTTTCTTCCTGAGCTTCACGAAGAAGTGGCGAAGTCCTGGAAAGCCCCTTTCTCAGCCAGAGTGCGCACTTCTGCCTCGGCAGCATTCTCCGCGGTGGACGGTGCACGAGACAGAGGCTACCACTCTCTTCCTCCGGTGGAAGAGGCCGTAGCGTCTGCTGGACGGCGGGCTAAGGGAGTGTTACTGTCGAGATCCTGCCGCACGTTGTCAGCTTTGAACGGCCGCGTTTACTCCGCCGCCGGACAAGCTGCATCGGCGCTGCACACCATGGCGGTACTTCAAATCCACCAGGCTAACCTTCTCCGCAAGCTGGACGAGGAAGGCCCGGGAGCGATCAACGTGCCGGATCTACGTAGCACCACAGACCTCGCCCTTCGCGCTACAAAGTCCGCTGCACACGCCATTGGGAGGATTATGGCCTCCGCGACAGTAGCAGAGAGACATCTGTGGCTGACGCTCTCCGAGATGGCGGAGTCAGAGCGCTCTGCATTTCTCGACGCTCCCGTCTCGACGACTGGCCTCTTCGGATCATCCGTCAAGGATTTCGCGGACCGATTCGCTGAGGTACAGAAAACGTCGCAAGCCATGAGACATTTCCTGCCCAAGCGCTCCAGCTCCGCGACAGGCCGCCCTAAAAAGCCGCCTTTTCGAGCTCAGCAGCGCCCCGCGGTGCAGAAGACCAGAGACCATGCTCTCGCTCAGCCGGACGCCGCCCCCCGCCGCGTGGGCCTCGGCCGAAGATCTCGATCAAGCCCGAGGCCTCTGCGCCTTCCTAGCCCGGCTAGGAAAAAGACGGTGTTCAGGTCCCGCTGCTGCCGGACTTTCACCCAAGATTCCCGCTCGTACAGCCCCAGCACTCGCGTTTGTACAAGTGTATACTGCAGCCAACAAACCGGCAGTAAAGCCCGTTTGCCTGCACACAAACGCCGTTTTCACGGCGACCCAGATAAGTCTGAAAAAGAGTTTAATTTCTGGTGTTCCGGCCACGGCCGATGGTGTAATGTGTGTAACTGTAATGCGTTCTAAGGGATGAGCCGCGTCGAAACAAAGCCTGTCTAGATGGGTGGTGGATGCCATAGCGCTGGCCTACGCATCAGAAGGTCTAACATGCCCCACTGGGCATCAGAGCACACTCTACGAGGGGCATGGCCTCCTCGTGGGCTTGGTATAGTGGAATCTCGTTGCAAGATATCTGTATGGCGGCAGGCTGGGCCTCCCCGTCTACATTTATAAGGTTCTATAACCTAGAGGTTCCCGCGTTGCAGGCCAAACTACTCTCGGTCTAGATGACCCAAAACGGTGTTCCTGCCCCGCCTTGCGGCCCAGACCACCTAACGTTCTAAGCATCACTCACTGACAAACTGCGTCCTATGAGCATGCTATGACCCGCCATATATATTTATTCATTTATATATATATGCTATTATGTCCTTCGGGGCACTATTATAAAGGGATGATGCTATTCTAGCCGCTCTCCCTATAAAATTCTCTGTGAGTTTTTTTTTTTTGCGTTCAGGCACTTATATGCCCCGGGCGCGCGCGCCCTGGGGTGTCTGTGTCGGATCAGAGCACGCACAGCGTTTTACATGGGGTTCCCGTAGCGTCTTCGACGCAGTACGAGAGAACTCTCGTAAGAGAACGTACTCGGTTACTAACGTAACCTCGGTTCTCTCTAGAAGAGGAACGAGTACTGCGTCTCTGTGCCGTGCATGCCCACTCTGCGTCGCTTCATTGGCGAAAATCAGTGTGGAGCAGCCCCGCTCGAGAATTTATAGGCCTAGGCCACGCCCGTTTCGGCGGGACGTGACGCAGAGGGCGCGAAGCGTCCTCATTGGGTCAAGCGTCACTGGGGGCCTCGCATAGGCTTCTGCTTTTCCAGCAGAACAGCCAATGGGCGCGCAAGCTGTTCCGCCTAAGGCTGTATGCTGCTGAAAGCGTTTTACATTAATAACAAAATTAAGGATTAATTTTTAGGCTTCAGTATCTCGAGAAAGAATCTTTCCCGTAGCGTCTTCGACGCAGTACTCGTTCCTCTTCTAAAGAGAACCGAGGTTACATTAGTAACCGAGTACGTTTTCAGGCACATATTTGCTTCTATGGTTGCTGTCTGTATAATCTTGTTGCACTTTTTTTTCTCTTACAAATTCCAGCGTTGTGTGTGGACGTGAGAAAGCTTGTCTCCATCAACAACACCACCAACAAAGATGTTGTCGACCGCTCTACCAAAGATGTTGAAGACCCTGATGCTGAGAGTGACGGCCCAGGTAAAACGCCACTTTGCACACCTTCACAAGCAAGTATTTATTAATTGGTAAATTAAAACAATTAAACGAAAATTAAAGCTTTTTTGACATTCTATTGCTTGTGGTGATTTTCCTTGTTTATTTCTTTGCTTATGGTGTTTATTTCTTTGCTTATGGTCTTTATTTATTTAAAAACTTTTTCTTTTTTTTTTTGTACAAAAGGTGAAAATCGGGAATGATGGAACCGTCACTGTCTCGTCACATTGTTGGGAGACAGGAAAAGCTAGTACCACCCCCAATGGGATGGCACGGGTGCTACTGATGGGGCTCTTCAGTGTGGATGTCCTCCTCAAGTCCAACCTGAAAACAGGGGTCAGCAAGCTGGATCCCTCTGCTGATCGTCGGAAGGCTCTCGACCCGAGGAAACTTAAAGCTTTACTAGGTAAATAGTTTTTAGAGCTGGTGCTTTCCAGAATCTACCAGGCAGGGGGAGGGGGTCGAGATTTTCACAAACCTGAGGGGCAGCTGGAGGAGTGAGGAGGGGTAGAGTAATCATTGTTGTTCTGTTCCACAGATGCTGTTGTAAACCAGTTTCCGACGGCCAAGGAAGCTGATGTCAGAAAATCGATTAACGGTAGAATCTGTGAGCTAAGACACCAAGTGAAGTCCAAAGGTGTGCTCGTTTAAATCAGTGAAGAACCAAGATGGACTCCTAACCAGGGTAACGCACTGTTCTTTTGGCATATTTCTTGGCTTTTCCACAGTTTTTATTTATTTATAATTATTATTTTGTTGCACCTAATTATCATTACATTGTAGCACAATCATCTATTGTTTAGAATTTCCGATAGGTCAGATATTAAAATGATACATTTTCACTCTAAATTGTATATATTGTCATTTAATCTAGGTTGTTGAGCAAAAGCCTACGGAGGAAGATATCCAAGTGATTGGTGTATCTGAAAATGAAGATGGTCTCTGCCCTCTGACAGAAGACTTCAAAGAGTTCATGGTGTCTCCTGATGTTTACGAAGTATCTGTCGATAACCAGGGTAACGCACTGTTCTTTTGGCATATTTCTTGGATTTTCCACAGTTTTTATTTATTTATAATTATTATTTTGTTGTTTTTCTTTTATAGAAATTTTATTTATAATTTATAACAGCACTGCTGAATGTTTAGAACAGACATTGGTCATTGAAATTGCTTTAATTTATCATTTATATTTTGTATATTTTGTGTTCAATGGTACCGTTTAAAAATGTTGCACTGTTAAGTTTATCTGACCATATGGTTTTAATACCGGTAGGCCTGTGTAGCTCTTTATTATCTGCCGGATTAAAAGAAAATTAAAGTTTGATAGATTACCCATTAGTCTGTGTTAATATGTGGTATAAAGGTTTGCACATATATTGCAGATTGCATATTTATTCATTCATATTTTAGATGTTACATGTAAATATACTGTATATATCACCATATATGTATATACATTGTATGAGCATGTTCTCATATGTTTACATGTTCCCCTGATGTTTACGAAGTATCTATCGATGAGATGTTGGAAAGGCTGCCAATTAATTTACACGTAATGCACCTAAAGAGGAGAACCTTAAAAGTTGAACACTTGCCAGGTTTGGAAGAGTAGTGTCACTCTCCTGAGTTCACCAGAGAAAAACATGCAGAATTTAATTTGTATGATGTAAAAATGTTATTTATTAGAGAGCTTACTGTTATTATTTAAATGTTATTTATGAGGCCTTTATGTTATTTATGAGAACTTAATGTTTTGTAAGTGTTATTTATGTCAGTGAGATGTTGGAAAGGCCGCCATAAATTTACATGTAGTGCAGCTAAAGAAGGGGAACCTTAAAAGTTGAAAACACTTGCCAAATTTGGAAGAGTAGTGTCACTCTTGAGTTCACCAGAGAAAAACATGTCGAGTTCAATTTGTATGAGCTTAACCTTTATGCTGCATTAGGACATTTTTGGTCATTTTCAGTTTAATTTCTTTGACCATTTTCGCTGTTTTAATGCAAATGGTATGTAATTTGGCAAAATTGTGACTTTCTGGATAAATTTAAAAAAAATTATCCCATGTTGCATAACATGTATAACACACACTGTGTAGATCAAATAGGAACACCTAGCACCATAATGACCAAAAATGGCCCATTGAAACCCATTAAAACGTAGTTTAAAGCCGGGGCCGTCATTAATACATGAATCATGACTTATGTTGAAACATCCTTTCATTTTGAAGCAAAAGCATTATATTTGCATTATATAGTGTATTCCACCAGATGACGTCACTACATAGGTATTCCCTATGGGGGGAAATGCCCGTTATTTTCCTGGTTTCCACTAGGGGCACTATTGAAGGTGTTATGAAGCATTTTAATGGCTCAATGATCTAAAATTATGTTTCTGAGTATGTGTGGATGTCGGAGAGCAATGTGTGTCTGCGTTGACAAAAGTGTGGTCTAAACGAAGTTCCGGGTAAATATTTCCCCCTCCGAAAGTCCCTGCTGGCGAGGTAGTACTTTTTAAAAGTTCAGGAACTTTCGGGGGCGGGACAAGTGCGCTGAACATGCGGATTGGTTATGTTCACGCCGCATTTTGACTGGAGGACTCCACGCAGCATCCTATTTTAACAAGCATTTTAAAAAATCTATTGCGGTTCGTGGCTTCATGCATTAAGAGTTGTCTGTCTGCAAATATGGAATAAAAAACAAACAAACAAAAAAACAGCTGGACTGGACAGACGACGAGGTTCAGGCTTTATTAAGCGTATTGTAACAGGAAATTTTCTGCGCGTTCGTCCTAGCCATTTCATTCAATGTCCGCAATACATCACAAACACAACTACAGCACAGTTTGAATCTCCTCCATACTTATTATAAATGTGGCGCTCAAAACTGATTACTGCCCGTCGCAGACTGGGAGGAGCAGACGCGCGCAGTTTATAATCTTCCCGGTACTTTAGACCGCGGTGTAAACGCAGAAAGCAACCGGTCTCGGGCAAAAAAAGTTCCTGGGAAAAAAGTTCCTGGGACAAATTGTTCCGGGTAATTTCGGTGGAAACGCGGCTTATCTCTCCCTCTCTCTGTGTGTGTGTGTTTGTGTTGGTGGTGTAGGATGTGTGTGTAGGCGTGTATGTGTGTGTGTGTGTGTGCATTTACAAGAGAAAGCGCTTCTCGATGCATTGTTTTCTTTCGGTTTGATTCATGCGTATTTTACGCACAGACATGAACCTTTGACACAGCTTTGTTTTTTTTAGCAGTCTATGTTTCAAAGTTAATTTATAATTTCTCACCTACGTAGAGGCACAAACACAGCCATGCAGTCAGTCCTTAGACAATAATAACACCTTGCATCTTGCGGCAACACAAAGATGTAGCTGCGAGGGATCCAAAACAAAGTCTGCCTTTGTTTTGGATTAGAATAGTTGAGAAATCAGTGTTTATACAAGTGCGGTTGATGCAAAAGTTATAAAGCTGTGCACTTCTTTGGTGCGGCCATTTCACACTCGACAAGATGAAGAAAACCTACACGACCACCGAAGCAATCGACTACCTTACTGAACCAACAGACAGCGAGCCGGAGTCTGATGGCAGTGTAACGGAGAGCGCCTCAGATGATGATGTGGAGTTTCAGCTGACTTCGGATTCTAACTCCTCATCTGACTCAACTCAGAGTGAGGAACTGGATGACACACAGGAGACTGCCGATCTCACCCACTAATGCCAAGACGCTCTGCTACGTGCCAGCTAAGGTACTGAGACCCGGACCGACACAATACGCAACAGCTCGCATCGTGGACCCTAGGTCTGCATTCCAGCTACTGTTCACGGAGGAGATGGTAAAATTAATTGTGGACAGAACAAATCTCCAGGGGAGACGGTCCGAGACAGATTGGATTAATGTGGATGCAACAGAAGTCGAGGCTTATCTTGGGGTGCTAATTCTGGCTGGAGTCTACAAGTCGTGATGGCCTACAAGTGGGATGACCACACAGGCCGGCCCATCTTCAGGGCCACCATGCCCCACCGCAATTTCCAGAAGTTCAGTTCAAATGTAAGATTTGACGACAGGCTGACCCGACCTGGACGTTACCGGGATGACAAGCTGGGATAAGTGGCTGATGACGCTCTTCTACAATCTAATAGATGTCTCTGCTTTCAATGCCTTTGTCCTGTGGGTGGCTGTTGACCCTTCCTGGAACCAGGAGAAAACCTTCAAAAGGAGGCTGTTCCTGGAGGAAATGGGGAGGATGCTGGTGTATCCCCAGATGGAGAGGAGAGAGTGCCTCCCCTGCACACCAGCCGCAGCAACCATGGTGCAATCACAGCAGAGAGCAGAAAATTCAGAGGCAAGTTGGTCTGCAGACACCCATGGCAAGAGGAGGAGGGGGTGCAGTTTCTGCACTAATAAAAAAAGAAAAATCTCCGCCACCTGCTCAAAATGTGGCATTTACATCTGTAAGGAGCATGCATTGCAATTCTGCAGCTCCTGCAAATGAGCTGAACAATGACAGCATTCTGTTTTGAAGAAGTTTTTGATATGTTTATAGAATTTAGAAAAAATTTAATTCATGTTAATGGTGATCTTGTAGTTTTGCTTTCTTTCTAGAGCAATTTTTTAAGTGTAGGGAGACAGGCACAGGTTATAGTCACCTAGTAGAAATCAGGAAAATGTTTGCAATACTGCAGATGTTTGCAGTATGTCAATTATATGAAAAATGGTACCAACTGGTGGAAAACAGTAAAAAGTAAATATTTTACCCCAAGGCTTGGTAATGACAGGGTATTTGAATAGAAATTATGATTTTATGATATTATGACAGTGGATTCAAAAATTGATATTTTAATGGGTTTAAATAGGATCAAATTTGTCTTTAACGCGCTATGTGTGATTTAAAAAAAAAAATCTGACACAGCACAAAAAATAAAAATGCACCAAAAATAATGTTGCAGCTAATCTTTGACATATTCAAGACTGTGATAATACAAAGCCAAGGTTTTCACTTTGCATTTAGTATATGGAAAATAATTACATTTGAGTGTTTTTTCCTCTTATACAAATTGATGGTATCGTCACCAAAACTTTAGAATTTTGGAATTTAAAGGGTTCAAATCCTGATATTAAATAAATATTTGGTAATTATGATGAGGACTGATGCTGGTTAAAAGATTTAACTCAGTAAAAGTGGAAAATAATAATAATATAGAATATTTTAAGCAGTGTTTAATATGTGACCATTTTTGGTATTTAACGCGCTAAGTGTGATTTTTTTTTTTAAATCTGACATAACACAAAATCTTTAAATGCACCAGAAATAATGTTGCAGTTAATCTTTGACATATTCAAGACTGTGATAATCCAAAGCTAAAGCTTTCTCTTTGCATTTAGTATATGGAAAATAATTACGTTTTAGTGTTTTTTCCTCTTATACAAATTGATGGTATCATCACCAAAACTGGAATTTAAAGGGTTCAAATCCTGATATTAAATAAATATTTGGTAGTTATGATGAGGACTGATGCTGGTTAAAAGATTTAACTCAGTAAAAGTGGAAAATAATAATAATATAGAATATTTTAGGCAGTGTTTAATATGTGACCATTTTTGGTCCTTAACTGACATAACACAAAAAATAAAAATGAGTAAAAATCAATGTTGCTGCTAATCATGGACATATACCAGGCTGTGATAATTCCCTCCCAAGAAATCCACCTAGCATGTAGTACACAATTGTTTTTCATTTTTTAATGTTTTCTCCATTGATAAAAACAGTACCATCATGTAAACAAATGGCATTTAAGGGGTTAAAATTCTGAAAATTAAATAAATATTTGGTAGTTATTTTCAGGACTGATGTTGGTTAAAATATTTAACTCAGTGAAAGTGGAAAAAAAAAAAAATATATCATTGTTTTATGGCAGTGTTTAGAGTGGTCATTTTTGTCCCTTAATGCACTCAACGTCGTCAAATATATAATGAGGCATAAAGGTTAATGTTATTTACATGTTATTTATGAGACCTTAATGCTATTTACATGTTATTTATGTAGATATTGTAACGATTCTAGCTCGAATAAAGGGAATATCATTTTAATAACTGATCACGAATATGATCAGGAATCGCATACAGAGATTAAATTACACGTAAAGGGACTACGTTGCCCATGTATCTGTATGGACAATTAAATACAACGAATTATAATCAATGATCCACACTGGTAAGCAAAAATTACGGTGGCCCAGTAGTGCACAACACAACAATTTAAAAAGCAAACATAAGTTCACAACAACGAAATTAAGCCACAACACAACGGAAAATCTACAACACAACGAAATAAAGCTGCAACACAACGGAAATGCTTCCGACCACTAGAGGCCTCTTGGAGCGCGGTACAGTTAGTTTTCCTAGCCATTGTTCTATTGAGTAAGCAGTCTTAATTTAGCGCCTCAGGTGCTGCGGTTATCACTCCGCACAAGTAGCAGTGCTTCGCCTTCAGAGAATATAGTTCCCAGTATTTATACGGTTAAAATATGTCTGTGTCTCATGTGACTTTGTTTTTTGTACACTCTGTGACTATACAAATCAAAACATGTAAATAGGAAAATGTTTGCGTTATTTTGTCACTTATTTGGATTAGTATGCTAACTGCAACCATTTACATCCAGTCTTTGTGCTAAGCTAGGCTAGCGGTGGGTGCGTCAAACAGACTTATAGCACGCATGGAGATGAAAAAGGTATGTATGGACTTATCTAACTCTGGGGGATAAGGTGAATAGGCTAAAGTCCCAAAAAGTCGGAGTGTTCCTTTAACACCTCCTGAACCTCCAACCCCCCACAGGCTATCGGAGTTTGAGACCGACTTAAAACAAAGAGAAGTCGCAATTCACACTTAATTCTAGACATTAGCATTAGGCTATTAAAATGTTGATAATGAAAGAATTTAATTATTTAGGCTACATATATTTCTGTCATAAAAGTTTATTACTAAACATTTCATTATTTCAATAATTGAAGAAATAAAACGCTACCTCGGTTTGGGCATTTTTCCAAGCAAAACTAAATACAATCTTCAAACGCATGTTGATTTGTTGTCATGAACAAAATGTTCAACTCAATGTTAAATTCCACGGGGATCTTTGGATCCTTACAACAAGGTGCACAATTTGTGAATTATTATTGTTTTGTTTATATCTCGAACCACAGTGTGTCGTGGTGCTGCTGCTAAACTAAATAACATTTATAGAATAATGATGAACTTAAATGAAACAATATCGCAACATTTCGACAAATACATTTTCTGAGCTGTTTTTACTATTTAATTCAGGGCGATTTAGCCTAGACTACATTTAATTGTACAGGGTTCTTGCAGGTTTCATTAAGTCAAATTTAAGACATTTTAAGACCATAAAGATTTAAATTTAAAGACCCACTCCGATGAAAATCATGTTTTTCTAGGTGTTAACATGTTCTTGTGGCATTTTTCTGATGTTAGAGGACATATCTTGAGAAAAATAAGCTCAAAGTTGTATTTCTGAGTATTTCTACATTCAAATGTCTGTGAATCAGTAGCAGACGCTAAAATGCCGTTTAAAATAGACTGGAGTTATGACGTAGTAACTCCACTGGGCGGGGCCACGAGCTCATACTCAAATTGGAACACATACTGTCACAAATAAGTCACTTTTCACCGTCTATCAATCGTCAAAACTAAAGTTTGGAGAGCACAGACTGATACCGTCAGGAATTACATCATTACATAAAGAGAGAGGGCAGCCAGCCTCCTCCAGCCAAGCAACAGGCGACATTCGTGCATGTGAAATTCCGCGCTCGTCCAAGTAGACTTGCACACGCCGGGTGGCGACGAGTTTCGCCTGTCGCAGTCGTTTGTCCTCTCGTGTGTCAAGCCCATCACTCGTGAGAGAGTCAGTCAGTTTTTCAGATATAGCGGTGACATTAGCATCATAATAATCCCGAAATTCCGAGCAATCCACTGATACTAAATATGTCCTGATTGATCACTGTGGGAGGGATGAAATATTGAGACGAAGTCGAGCTGTTTTTTACCGCGACGTCTCGGAGTGAAATAATGATCGGTGATCGGTGATAACTTTGATTAACTTCGGATAATAATAATTAACGTGTATATATAATACTGTAATGCTTCTCCGTGCCAACGGCTCCGCCCACAACGCAGAGGCGAATTGCTAATGAGCTACTGCCGCTCTGCTGAAGCGAAGTCCCAGAAAACGGCACAGGTTTTGAGATTTTGGCTAAAAATGGCATAATCATAATTTAAAGACCACTGGGAATGTTTAAAAATAGCTCAAAATATGATCGGAGTGGGACTTTAAGACCTACATGACGCATCAATATGCACTTTTTGTTTACATAAACATTAAAATAATAACATAAAAAAAATGATGGCTAGATTTTAAAAGAGTGTCTTGCAACATGTTATCTACTAACATGTACAAGTTCAAATAAAGTTTTGACAAAAAAGGTTTTATAAAAAGATAAACCTCACGTATTTCAGCCTTTAAATAATTTTTTATAGAATTAATGTGTCAAAAAAAAGATAAATTACTGACATTTACATTGCAGATTAGCTTATCTTTTATTATTAATAGTAAGATTTGGTCCGATTTTCCCGTAGCCTATTAGGGCCTAAGTTATTTTAGCTGTCTGTTATGAGAAAAATAAATCCAAATGAACGCGCCGCCGCGTCTGCCGAACACTAATTCAACATGCCAGAATAAAACCCGACTTTAGAACAATGGATAGCGCCACTCGGCGTGGTGTGCCAAAATACTTAATTATAAACTTCAATATTTCATTCAAAATAATCTCAAAACGCTTTGTGACATTTTGAAAGCCGTGCATGCATTAAGGCACTGGAACCATGAACGTAACTGAAACTGGTTCTGATTTTATTGTTTGTCGTTTAAACGTGCCTGTTATGGAGGACCAGGAGTGCCACTTAAAAATAAAATGAAGAATCAATATATCAATTTAATAATTCAAACATAAAAATGTATATAAATAAATCACTTTTAAATGGACAAATTAATAGACATTTTTAAAATTGTTTATTTAATTCATGTTTTTAAACGTAGAGTAATAAAACAATAAAAAGTACTTTAATAAATCATTTTAAAGGCACATGTAAATCGTTTTTTTTTTTAAAGCATTTGGCAAACCATTTCTCTATCTATTTGCCAGATGCTTTTCTTTGTCGGTTTGCCAAATACTTTTCTTTATCCATTTGTCAATCGAGTTAAAAAATGCCATTGGACAGTACACACGTGGGAGCAACCAATCACCTTTCGCCTGTCTCCCACTTGTAAATGTAACACGCACTGTCATTGGACAGTTAGAGAGACCAATAATTTGTCCCGCTTAATTTGCTTCTGTGGCGCCATTTTAATGTCTTGAACGTAATTATTGTGTATAAAACATGCAAGTAGGACCATGGCAGATATCGCCAATATTCTAAGAAAACTCGCCAATGATGTGGATGGTTCAACTTCTCATTCCAAAGTCCCAGACCGAACAGCAACTCCATCTGGAGCTCAAGGACATAACGTTGACGCAGTGGACGGTAAGAAAAGTTGCTTTTCTTAAATTTTGCAGTTCGTCTCTATGCGAATGTGTTTGTTCACATATGATTTATGCCAAAATTCTGACATATAATTTGAGATGTTATAAATAATATGACCCATTAAAACGAGGCATTTGTCGCGTAGCCTACGTATGATGTATTGTTTTAGTCAGACACCCGCCCCATCCTGGCCTAGTCTCTCACAGGCGCGCACAAAACCAATGTTGCTAACGAATCAACTTTGTCACTTTATTTTTGGCCTAATAGCCTTAGCTTACATCCATTTAAAAATATATCGCCAATACGCGACCACGAGGTCTTGCTCTCTCGGCACATGATCGTCTCTCTTTGGTGTCTTTGACTCTTGACCGTAACGTAATTTACCGCAGCTGATTTGTTCGTCGTTTGTTTCGATGCTGCGCTGTGCATTCAAATATCCAAAATCACTGCATATAGCCGCTCTTTAACCAATGTATGGTGATTTTTGTCAGATCATGTCACAGTTATAAATCAGGATTTTAGCAGGTCAAACACATAAAGCAATGAGCATTAATGAAAATCAGTTTTGCACACTAGATTTTAAGTAGCTGTTACGTGTTTTGCCCAACATGACCTCAGTCGTCAAACTGACGCACAATGTCTGCAGGTGATATTTGCTTGCACAGTACCTGATTGAGCCGCCTATATTGATACACTGATATAGGAGATAGGGAGTAGTTTCAAACACAGCTGTAGTCTCACAAATTCCTGTGGGATATCTATGTAGGTCTATTAAGGTCTATAACGTACAACAATTTCTGTCATATGTTTTTTCAACGTTATATTTCAAAATAAACAAAGCATTCACATTAAACAAAACATTTTTAAAATATCATTGTTATGGGTTAAGTTTACATTGACATTGTTTTCAAATTTACAGTTGAAGTAAATAGACTTTACTTCAACGCAATACTATACATAGACGCAAGCTATAGAGCAGAAGCCAGCAGGAGACCTTTAAGTCGTCGTAGTCGTTCCGCAAGACATCGCAGTAGCTTCACAAGAGTTTTCTGCTGCTTAAGTAGCATGACACAAAGTGTTGCACCAACTAAATTTGAAAGGGAGGAACTGGAAGCTGCAGGACTAGGAGAGAAAAAAGTTACATTTCTTGGTGGGTATTGTGTACGTTTTTATTTATAAACAAAAGTTTTGCTTCTAAATTTTTTTGTATAAAAGTAATTTGTATAAAACCAACAAGATATCCAGTTTCTCAAACCCTTGCTCATTAGTTTTAATGTGACCACACCCATACGCGCAAAAGATATAGACATGCAAATCGCGCTCATTACCCCAAAAACAAAAGCACCTAACCTCATCAGTTTGCAGAGTTTGGAAGACGCGCGCAAGCTTATTGGATTTACATCCGAAAAAGAAGAACGCGTTTTTACATGTTTTTACTCCAATCTCATTTCATAATGTCATTACAATTGTAAACATTCGAAGTAACATATGATTATCAATTATATTTTTACTCTAGTGTAGTGTTACTGAAGTGTTTAACGATTTATAGGCTGCCTAGCTGCTATAGGTTTGTTATTATTATTGTATGCAGCACTGCACATATATGCCTACAAGGCACAACAAGGTGTTTATTTCTATGGCTGCGTTCGAAACCGCATACTCAATGAGTAGGTACTTAGGCCACATTTACACATAGCCAGGTATTTAGAGAAACAAATATTCCCCCCCCCCTCCGTTTTCAATAATATCGTGCACACAACCCGCATAAATACGCCGTCGAGCGCCATTATAACTATGCCAAACCTATGGGCGGCAGTGTAGGGAGAAGAATAAAGCCATGCAAGCCAATCAGAATCCTCAGAATCGACAAGAGAGAACCTAAAACCCCGTTTCTCCCAGTTGACACGACAACATATAACCGGCGTTTTCAGAAATCTCCACTTTGGCCGGAGTTTTTAGAAATAATCGTTTTCTGGGATAAAAACAGCGTTTTCGTGTAAATGACAGGCCAAAACGCAGAGAAATATCTGCGTCTTCCCTTCGTGTAAACGGGGCCTTAATTTCAATAAGTACTTACTTAACGAGCGCAATGATGCTTTTATCAATTAAATTGTATTATAATAATGATTATAGTCCACTGCTTTATAGTTTGTAGTAAAAAACGAAAAATAAGATAAAGAATTTAATGTTATGTTAGCGAGCATAGCCCAGAGTTCATATTGTAAAAGCACAATCAGTCTTTGTTTGCATTAGCCCAATGCATAAACATAACGTTTTTACAAAAAAAAAAAAATGCAGTTACGTTACTACGAGGTATTACTCTATTCTTTAGACAACTCCGAAAACAACGACAAACACTTCACATATCTCAATACAATTGTCATTGAAGACCTAGAAGCTAAACGGTGCTTACACAACAAACAAAATAATTATTAAGCATGCTACATAAAATATAAAAGCAACAATTATTAATAACACTTACAGGTTGTGATACGGAGGAGGAAGCTGATGCAAATACACTTGGAACTGAACCTTCCTTCAATATCAGCCGGCTCGCGAATCCAAGTTTGATTGCATTTAAAAAGCAATCGTCTTCAAAATGACGCGAACAAAGCACACTTAGTCTTCAAATGCTCCTCCTTGGGCAGATGAAAAAAGTTTGCTTTTGAGCCGCACTTCAGAACACAGCGTCTCGTCGCCATGATATTTTCCCCTGGCCTAATAAGTGGGCGTATCGTATTCAAATAACTTGACAAGTTGACGTCATCTAGTCAGAGAAAAAGCTTCGGTCTTCTAACGATTCATAAAAATGACTCAGAGTCGACTCTCACTTTTGAAAGACAATAACTTTATATACGGTGCACTTTCATATTTCAAACTTTGCAGGATGTTTTTGTTCACTTAGATCTATGTTACACACTACATGAAAGGTAAATTTCAAAATTCCATAATAGGTGCCCTTTAAATGGGTCCATGGCCAATTCTATTATAGTCAAAAACTCGAGAGAGGAACCATTGTCAAAAAAATGTTGTCCACCACTCTTGTTCATCCAAAACAAACTACAATATAGACTCAAGGTGTTAAATACCGGAATTATCCTTTAAGCCTCTTCAATAATAAAACAATCAAATAAATAAATAAGAATGCTTCTTACAGTATTTCTGAATCATATGGCTGGTTAAAAATAATAATCTTCCAATTAATTACAATCTCCTTTTAATAATAATCTTAATAATAATTCCTAAAACTCCAAGATTATATATGATAATATAACACAAGTAGGAGCGTGATATTATGTTTATACAACAGTTTAACAGTATAAATGTGTGTAACAATTAAACAACAATGGGGTGTTTTTAAAAACCCTCTTTTGTAAGGAACTACTTAAATTAAAAACTCAAATTGACAGTTTTATTTACCACAAGCCTCCATTAATAATTTTAAAAAGTCCCTTTAGAACTAGTAACAAAGAGGGAGAGATTGTTATTAGAGGAAAATCAACTAAGCAAAGAACTTGTTGCATATATAGGTAAACAGGCATTACAAAAAAGCAGTAACATTTTACTGAAAATGTGCCCAAATAAAATCTTACATTTATGGTCAACTTTTTCACAGATGAAAATACATATACTTAAAGAAGGAAGAGGCTTAAAGGATAATTCCGGTATTTAACACCTTGAGTCTATATTGTAGTTTGTTTTGGATGAACAAGAGTGGTGGACAACATTTTTTTGACAATGGTTCCTCTCTCGAGTTTTTGACTATAATAGAATTGGCCATGGACCCATTTAACATTGGAGTCACTGTGCATGTCCGAAAATGTCATTAAAACAGCCAATAATGTTTGTTTACAAAACTGTGCAACTCACCGAGTGATTAGTGATGTTAGTTGATGTTCCAGAAACAAAAAGTGTTGCGAAATACAGTTTCTGTCGTGTTTTATTCGTCATTTTGTAAAATCACATTGAATTCTGTTGAAGGACTGAGTGCTCGATAATATCAGGTTAATATAAATGCGCTAATGGAAACGGACAGGGGGCTGTTTACATTTGGTCGATGTAGTCTTTTTGCTCGCTTCCGTTTCTCATAAGGCTAGCGAGCAGAGCTCTTTATCTTTTTGACCGCACAAATTCTAACCATATTGAAAGACGTGACCACTGACCAGTGCAATATGAAGTTGAACTCGACTGTGACCGTGAGTGTACCGCGAGACATAAACATCGGTTATCGCCATCAAGTGGTCGGGTGTGCTAACGCTTCAGATTCAAATATTGAGCGGAAGTTACACGGTTCTGAAAAAATAGTTCCACTATAGCAAAATAAATGGATTGGAATCATATATTGCGACGATATATTGTTTATAATCATCAACGAACACCACTAACCACTCGGTGAGTTTAACAGTTTTGTAAACGAACATTATTGGCTGTTTTAATGACATTTTCGGACATGCACATTGACTCCAATGTTAAATGGGTCCATGGCCAATTCTTTTATAGTCAAAAACTCGAGAGAGGAACCATTGTCAAAAAATTTTTGTCCACCACTCTTGTTCATCCAAAACAAACTACAATATAGACTCAAGGTGTTAAATACCGGAATTATCCTTTAACCCTACTTATGTGACCCACCGTTTTATCCTTAACGATATTATTTATTTTTATTACGAAATCCCCAAATTGTCATCTCTTGAATTTGTTAATTTCTTTATTTTATATCCAAACATTTTCATCCACAAGCAAAAGTGGCTTACTGCTGTTTTCCTCGTCGTTTCACCCCTCAGGCCTATAAATAACAACAAAATATTTTTTTTATTGTATTAGAATTATTATTTAAGAAAATATATATTAAGAGATTCAACCTTTTTCCTGTGTATACAATCTCATATCGTCACCTTACTAAAATAATTGCCTAAGTCATTTTTTCAGGTTTCTCAGACAACACAAAAAACTGAACCAATAATTTAATATTTGATATTTATTGATAATGCCACTCAAAAAGGTTATGGCATATGATGACTATTGACATACTAAAAACAATTCATGACAATTATGTAACATAACAGGAATAAATGACTTAGGCGGATTTTTGAACATGCCTTTGTCACACAAAAAAAACAGTCAACAATAAAACACAAACAAACAAACTAAACATCATTCTGAGGAGCCATGTGCATCTCCTCATTTCTACCTCCAGCTCTTCTTTGCTGGGTTCTTGCCTGATGCCTATTAATGTGGCAAATTATCAAAATAGTGATGACACTCAACAGGCATGATGTGTTTCATTGACTGGAGGTCGTGGAATTTTATCTCCTTGATTGGCAGAGCACATGGAAACATTCTTATCCATTGTATCGGCTCTTTTGGCACCTGCACCCTCTGTGGCAGTTCTTCCCACACAGTCCCCCGAAAAGGAAAGCTTGAAATGGACCTTGCCTTCACTGCCAAACTGAATAGCCTGCAAATGATGCACAGTCGGATCTCCAGCTTTTTTGTAGTGATGGGCGAATCGATACGAAGTATCGATATATCGATACTGACGTCGAGTATCGAAAGTATCGATACTTATATAAAAATATCGATACTACAGTGTTTTTTTTTTATCCGTTGTTTTGTTTATTTGACAAGAAATTTAATGCGTACAATATGCATTGAATTGGATGAATAACCTATGTTAGTGAATAATTGTGTAGTAGAACTATTTTCCTGCTCATCTGAACACACGCAAATGCTGCAAGTCAGAACCAATCAATCACTGAGCGCGTTCATACACTGCCGGCATTCAAACAGGGCTGCGTTTCCCAAAAGTATCATAAGAAACCATTGATGCTTTTGAGAAACGTACAGAACAATGCTTAACAGAAGACAGAAAAACATGTTTTAAATTTAATGTTAAAAGTTCATACTAATGTTCTATTTTGTAACTAATTTTAATATATAACATACACTGTCAGAATAAAAAAAGTTGCATTTTATAGGTGCAACAGCCTGTCACTGGCAGTCCCTTGTGAAAATGAATAGAATAGATTAAATTAATAGATTTCCATGGTTACCACTACAAGTAAATATTTTAACCATGTGTAAAAAAAATATATATATATTCTAATAAGTTCCAATTAAGGCATATTGAATGTTAAAATGCCTTTCAAATATAATGTTAAGTATGCATCATTACTCATTTTACTCTTAGTAATTCAATAATTTAAGAAATTTTTATATTTAAAAATTCAGTTTAGAGGTATCGTATCGGTATCGGTATCGGCGATACTGGCCTTGAAAGTATCGGAATCGTATCGAAAACAAAATAAGTGGTATCGCCCATCACTACTTTTTTGCCTGGTCTGATGCTAATGAAGTAAGATCCATTCACTTTCAGGAATTCATCATGCTTGAGCACCTTCACATGGTAAGGTGATGGATTGATTCTTGCAGTCTGGAGTATGATGACGGTGTAAAGACATCCGTAACTATTTTGCGTTCAATTGTACTATGCATGCTGTCACACTCCATTTGTAACAAGGTATTTCTGTGTTATTAGTACCCCATATTTCCTCGCAAGCTCAGAGAAGGCATTCGCCACATCTGCATTGCGGTTCTGATAACAATAACCATCGCTCCACACTATGATCTCTTTGAGTTCTGGATGGTCTTTGATCACACCTTCAAAATGGCGATTTTGAAGATGTGCAAATACCTCGCTACTCAGGTCACCCTCCGATTCGTCCCAAATGTAGCAGTATCCTTCTTTTGATCTCAAGTCAAAGAGGGTAAAGTTATGGACCTGCAGTTTCGTTTTGTAATACAGGCTGCTGGCTTGAGTTTTTGGACACAGCAGCACAGCTTGCAAGTCCATTGTCCAAACGGACTTCTCATTATTCGCAGAATCCTTGTCACAGGATTTCTCTTGCCTCGCTTTATCTTTCTGGGTGACATGTGCATCATATTCGGCCTGACTGATATTCCCATGCTTGAATGAAACAAACATCACACTGATCTTTAATCGATAATATATAGATAGATCGAAGCAATATCGATAATGGAATCGGAATCGTTAAATCCTTATCAATTCCCATCCCTACAGAATAGTTCTCTTCATGAAATACATCTGTGGAATATCGTATTCCAACGGCCCTCACTCCAGTAGTTGCAGCTGCCTGTTGATATTCCCGATGTAGTTGGGAGATGGTTGTGCCTGGGTGAAGGAACTTCTTGTGTTTGTAAGTCTCTGTGCTTCTGCAGTAGTGTGTAGCTGTTTGATTACAATACGGTAGCCTATTCAAATCTTTCTTAATTAGATCATGTAATGTGGAAAAAATTTGACAAAAACTGTTGTTTGACAAAAACAAATATTAAATATTGTTTAAATAGACAGAAAAGAGTTAACAGAAAGCCTAATGCTAGCCTCATTGACTTAGCTATTTTTATTGACTAAAATGCGGACTAAAAAGACTCAATAAAAAAGACAAAAAACTATGCAATAATTATAGTCTAGTCTATATTATAGTAAAAAAAACATCACTTACCAATAGGGGGTGAACCCTGAATCATAGAAATAACTTCAGAGGTTGAGAAGCTTTTCGATCTTCTTGATGCACCTGCCATCTTGAAAAGCTTGTAAAATTGCTTGTAAAATTGCCTAAATCTCATTGTCTTTGACTTAGGCAAAATAAAACGGCCTAAGTCACACACTTGACATAGGCCATTATACTATAGGGGTAGAATTGCATGATCTGTTCAACTGAGGATGTGGGTGGTTTTACCAAAGGTGGCCAGCATCAACAGGAGATGACTTAAGCAAAAAAAATTATTTTTGTCAAAAAATAAATTAGGCAATTATTTTAGGAAGGTGACGATATTATGTATGCAAACCCATGATATATATATATATATATATATATATATATATATATATATATATATATATATATATATATATATATATATATATATATATATGTATATATATATATATACACACCTCATAACATCAGTAACTCGACAGCCCTACAGAACGGTTTTCCTCAGCGTCTGTAATGTCTGCACAAACACAAAGAGAGACGTTGGGCAGCTGTGTGAAGATTAGCCTTTGGAGAAAACTGTTGATTTTATACGTATCATTAATATTAAAAATCAATATTACCCCAGAATGAATTGCATTGCTATCCCACCCCAAAACATACAATAATAACAACGCTAAATACTGACCAATACTTAATTATATTACTTTTTACTGAAAATGATATAAATCAATAAAACAAACAAAATGTAATGTATGTCATTTGACACAGCTATGCATGAATACACTCTAGATGTGTATATTGTAAACATATCTACATTTTCATTCAAACAATTAATTAAAGCATTAATTAATTAAATAATTATATTTTATTTACTGACAACAATGATAAATATTAGTAAATGAATGAATGAAAGTCACCATCACACAATAAACAAATGCATATACCGGTACAAGTCAACACATGAAACAAAGCTTTATTCAAACTACAATCATGTATGTAGACTACAGGCGCTGAACCACATCTACTGCCATCACAACACAGCGGTTCCCATTCTGCGGCTTTATTCTGATGAACCAGCGGACCGCCAGAGGTGAGCCGTGCCGGAGTGCTGGAGTTTGTTGCGTGATGTGTTGTGCTTCACAATCTGAGGCAATAAGGGCCGGTGGAGTGATGGAGGGTCTCGTCCATGGCACCATCTCCAGGATTCAGCTCTGTGCTCCTCATCCTCAGTGCTCACACCAGTCTGCTGACATTTCAGATCCTACAAAAATGCACAAACACAAAAGCAGTCATTTTAACAGCACAATGTCATTTGATTTCAGTATTATTTAGCAGACAAGAACGCTTTTTTCCACAAATGCCGCCATCATCTTTCCTTGCAGGTCCTGCTCCACCACAACAGCTGTGCAGCAAATGCACAGAAATCAAGAATCAGAAAAGTGCTGTAATAGCTCTGTTTGAAATTACAATAATTAAAATAAACTACAACTTAATATTTAAATAGTTGTTGTTATTAATTTCTGTTGTATTACTTGTTGTATACTACTCAAAGCCTTTTATGCAGCATTTAGCTTCATGAGCCTCTCTCCACCGGATAAACACACATCTGTTCTTCTGTCCCTGTAACATCCAGACAAGATTCACATAACCTGTGATTTATATGTGCTCAATACTACATTTACATGTTGAGGTTGTTTTAACTTTTTATCCAACATACATGTTCCTCAATTTATCAACAGTACTAATGGACAAATAAAATAGATAACTTATGTTTAGTTACTTTATAGATTTGTTCTACATAATAGCACACATACCACTCAGATGGGTCCGTGTACGTTTTGATAGTTTGTTTTTTCGTTTGAACCAAAAAACAAAATAACGAGAAACCACCTTATTTCCGTTTGTCGTTTGAAACTAAAAACAAAGAAACGGTAAAAAAAGAGCCGTTCTCCCGTTTTTGGTTTCTGAATCCAAAAACGAAAAACCAAATACAAATAACAGTCCGATTTTGGTTTTTGGAAATTCCTTTTTTCATTTCTCCGTTTGAAGATCTACCTTAAAAGAAAGATAGGTTGGCCACGTGACCCGAAAATAATAGAAAATATTGCCTATCAAAATAAAAGCCAAGCTTTTAGAGCGGTCATAATATGCAGCACCAACCTTATACGAGTACCGTTAAAAGAAAAAAAAATCAATCAATAAATAGGCTTATATAAACCTGGACCTAAAAAAATATGTTAGCAACAGTAGTTTATTACAGTGATTTAATATCGTGCCTATACACGTACACATCACCAGTCACGTTTAATGAGCGCATTGTTTGGTTCAATACAGTTGGTAATATAGGTTATTCTGGATCAAATCACTGAATAATTTCTGAAAGATAATGTGACACTAAAGACTGGAGTAATGCTACTGAAAATCCACCTTTCATCAGAGGTATATATATATCAAGTTTTTTTTTTTTTTACTTTTCACATGTTAATTTTAACAAATACCTTAATTTCACAACAGGCTTCAAGGACAAAGACGAGTTTGATGTACTATGTTTCAGGCAGACCACCATTGAAGTAACTGAAATTCCATTTCCACACAAGCCTCCCAAAGACACTACTTCGCTAACCATAGCAGACATAAAATCCATGAACTCCAAGCAATTGGTACGTACAATAGTAAAAAATTTAATTTGTATACACCATATAAAGCATTTCATATAATTGTATTACTTTTTAAAATGTCTACATTATTTAATTGTCTCATACGCTAAAAAATAGACAGCCACATTTCCACTGCCAGGCCAGTGCAAACCAGGGCTTAAAATAGGCCATGACAGGACAGTAGCACCGGTCCTGCATTTCCACTGTCGAGCCAGAAGATCCACAGAGCATCACTAAAACACGCCCGTAATACGCCTCTCTGGAACAACGTAATACAATTTTATCCGAAAACGAATCAGAAAGAAATCCCTGAAAACAGCGTGATCGCAAAACAAACATTATATAACAACCGTTTGTTGGCATTTTAGCTGTTTACTTGAATATTTAAAACCCAAGCATCAATGTTTTATCACAGGTTTACAAGAGCAAGTGGTATTTTGACATTAATGAATTAATTTATTAAGTCAACTTGCATATTAGTCAAGTTCAAGCAGGGTCGTAGGAATGAGATTAACATTGGGGGGGGACACCAGGGGTGATTCTAGGATTTTCATATTAGGGGGGCTCTCAGCCCCCGATGAGTATATGCAGTGTTTTTCTTCGCTCAAAACGAGGCGGAGGTGGAAAGAATCCTGATCATGTACGTATTTTATTTATAGGAGAATTACATTTTGTATTTTTCATAGAACATCATATAGCCTATTGTGTTTCACACAATATTTTTGTAAGTGGAGCTCGTTACCTCTAGGGGACGTTACCTCTGCACCCACGTAAGAATTGTTTTTTACATTTTAAAGATAAATTAATTAATCTGGTGCACTTTGAGTCCCCTGAATCCACTGTTGAAAATAATCCACTCGCCAATCACCGGACCTATGATATTTTCTGATTTAGATATCTGCATCAGATCATCACATTACAATTATTCAAATTCTCAGTGTTAAGCATGATAATATGGTAACATATCACAGTGTATGGTTTACATTTTTTTTATACTTTAGTTTAGGATCTAATTCTCACTAATAGCTACTTGCTTATTAATGCATATTACTAGGATATCGGCTGTTTATCAGTGTAAATGCAGGATTTTATAATAGCTGAGGTCTCAAACGTTTGCGGGATTCAGGGGCTCTCCTGAGACACTTTAGATTTTTCTGATCTAAATGTGCAATTTAAGATGTTTTGAAGGCCAAAAAAAATGGATAACAATAACTTTAAAACCATGTCAGCAGGCATTAGATTATTTGTCAATACCTGCTCTCTCCTCATTTTCATCACTCTTTTTCTCTCAGTATCCTTATCTTGCCTTGTCTCTTCTCCTCCTAAAGCTGGTATTTTTTGATATACTGATGACTACAAATTCTATTATAATATTAATTCTCAATAAGTACACATTCATATTAACCTGTGCCTTATATGATGAAAACGGCTTCGTTAAAGGTGGGGTATGTAATTCTCTTTTTTGGCCATTTTTTCAAAATCACTTAAAATCCTATTCCTAACCCACTTACAGCCACTGAGTTAGAAGCACTGAAATAAAAATTAAGCAATTTAATCATCTGTGGAACGGGCAGGACTCAAAAAACTCCAGCCAATCATTTCCAAGACCACCTAGAATCATTGGACAGTAAGTGTGTCAATCAATCGGTCGTACCATCCCCCCCTCCCCCCATCCATGTCCATGTTCTTTGAATGGGTGGAGTCAAAGGAAAGAAGGTAGGACCATTTGAGTTGTGTATTTTCAAAATCTGCCAGGCGTTTTCCAAATCACATACCCCACCTTTAATGTTTTTTTGCCACCTCACAATGACGTTAGCCTTAACTAATTATTACATTGTTTCATGAATCCCGTTACATAGGCCTATTTCAGTTAAAAATAGTGGAATTGGACAAATGTTTATTAGTTTGCCTGATTATTTCTAACACGTATGACCTAAAACAGCTGTCAAATATGAAATGCTTAGTTTTAGCTACTTATATCTTATCTAGCACTTGAGCATAAACTACTGATGCATTGAGGTGCGCCTCGCGCTGCTAAAATTATTTGCACTCAATGAATATAAAGCTTGCCTACTTTGATTTGATTGGTCATCTCAATTATTCTGACGTTGACGGGCAGTGATAGACCAATGAGGCTCAGATGAACACAGACACCCTGTCCTCTGTTTCTGACGTGCGCTCGGTGCAAAGGTCAATTTAAAAATCAAATATTTTTCTCCTCCGCGGTATAATTTTTTGGGGGGACAAATGCGACTGTCTCCAATACGGTTCCTACGCTCTTGAGTTCAAGCAATGACCCCCATAAGAATTTTGTACATTTTAAAGATAAATTCATTACTCTGATGCACTTTGTCACCTGAATCTGTTGATTAAAATAATTAATCCATTCCAAAACAATTTCATTTCAAATTCTTACATTTTATCAATACATTCAATTAAATAACACAAAGGCCGTTACCAATCAAATTAACATTGAAAAAGTATAACTGTATTAAATGAGATTGTTTTTAATATTTTTTTTAACATACAAATAAGTTGAAAAGAATGATACTTTGAAACTAAACCGCCAGTAATAGGAAGCATGCGATCATCTCAATGAGCGAGTCATTGAGTCAAACATTCTTTCAAACAATATTTGACTCAAGTGATTTGTTCAAAACGCTGAATCATTCATTAATGAATCATGAGTGTTGCTTTGATATATGCCATTGTTCTGTTCTAACTATTTTCACTACTGAATATGGGAGGCTGAAAACCCACAATTCAGTTTGTGTCACAATTTTAAGGTCACAGTTTTCAATTCTGGACAATTCTTTTTTTTTTTTTTTTATCTTTAACACTTGAGAAATCTACTTCAGCATATGATATATAGCTTAATTATCCACAATTTAGGATGCAGCATTAAAGGTAGGGTTGGTAATCCTTTTCAGAAACATTTTTTTATATACTGGGTGAAATGGTCCTTCCATTCTGATAGTAGTCAATACATTATGTGTTCAGAAAAAGGAATGAAACAAATCTGACCTCTGTAGGACAGTAAAAACTCTGACCAATCACTGCCATTCGGTGCGAATGTAAAGAACCAATCAGATGCCTTCATGTCTCGTGCCCGAGCACCACTGCGTGCACAGCAGTGATGCGCGGGTCAATGTATAAACAACCCGCACCCGATCGACGTTTTCAACTAACCCGCCCGCAACTCGGACCGCAAAAAGAAAGAAAGAAAATATTGTTCCTGACCCGCGTTTTTTAAAGTAGCTATAGTAAAAGTCTAATCGACGTGTGCGTCTCTCCCCGGACTTTCCCAACAAAAATCCCGCCCCCTCTCAGCAAATAGGCTACATAAAACTGACATTACTGAGCTATATGCGTTTAAAAGTAGCCTATTAAAATGGCACAGTAGCATTGCTCAGTTCAACGCGTTGTGAAATCGGGCATTTTGTCCCGCGTCAGCTTTTATTCAAAAGTTAATAATGCTCAACATTCAAAAGGTAAATAAGGATTTCCCGCTGTCATCTCTGCAGACTGCTCGTGCGTCATCCTCGCGCATTCAGACAATAAAGTGTAGACCTGTGTATTTCATAGAACATTGTGTCTAGTACTATATAAATTACAAAGGTAAACGACCCGACCGACCGCAACCCGAATATCATTAAAAATATTTTTGGATGACTCGTAACCGCGGGCGCAGGCACCCGCTCATTTTGGATCAACCCGCGCATCACTGGTAGGTACATGCAGCTGACTGACTCCAAATGTGGATGCGCGCTCATGTTTGTGGGGGGTGGGGGTGGGTGGGGGGCGTAGCTTTGGACGGAGCACTGACAGGAGGGGGCGGAGCTTAGAAGAGGTGCCACTTTCAAATCTGGCTAGCTCTCCAACATTACCTACTCTAGCTTTAATAAATGTATCATGTAATTGTCACGACACACACAATGGAGAGACAGCAGATCCAAGTGCAGTTAGATATTTATTTGGGGTAATCCATAAAGCGTAATCCAGTCCAGGCAAGGGTCAAATACCATGTAAACAATCCAACAAGAAACCAACCAGGAAGTGTGAGGACATCTAACAAGGACTCGACAACTAACACAGAAACAGCCAGGGTATATATATACACACAGATCTAACAAGGTGATGGGAAACAGCTGAGTGTAATGAACTGATGAGTGACAGACAAAATGCTGGGAATTGAATTAAAATGTGAAAGACACCGTGAGAACGAGGAGTGACAACCCAGGGAAACACAACCAGACACTGTGACAGTAATCATGCACAAAGTAAATTTACTTAACTTTAAGCACATTATTGGGACAATCTTTTCATTATAATAATTATGTAACAAGTAAAATATAATAAATATGTAATATAGTGCACACATCTACAAAAATACTTCTCTCTATTTGTATTTTTTTTCTAGTTAACTAACATTAAATTAAATGGTCATAAAATAGCTTTCCTAAGGTAAACAGAACATTCTGTGAAATAATTGTTCTCTTGCAATTGTATTGACCTTTTTGTCATTGAAAAACACAAATATAATGTATGAGGCATATACCTTTCAGCAAAGTGTACTGTATCTTTAAATAAAAGTAAAAGATAATCCGTTTACTTGCACTGAGGCACTACAGAGATGCATCACATTTACAAACGGTACTTTTTTATTTATATATCTGAATCTAATAATAAAATGGACCAAACCTAAATGCTAATAATTTTTCATATCAAAATGCACCTGCTCTGTCTTGTCTATCAGTGTAAGTGTCCTGTTTGCTCAATGATTTTTCTCTACGTGAGATATTGATATGGTAATGTCAATTTATCACATTACCAAATACCAGCACATATCTACTATCTCAATTACTATATAAATATCTGAATATTAAAATAAAATAAATCATATAAATCTCCCAATAACTTTGCTTGTCCAAATGTTTTTTCCCTTTATTACTTAAACTGTTATTAGTTATCAATAAACATCATGTACTTCAATTACTAACATTTCATTCATTACAGATCACCAAACTGGAGGCATTGGTCTACACGATGGACATTTCCAACACCACTGTCACCATACGAGAGAATGACTGTGAGCTCAAGACCTGCTGCCTGGTGGACACTACTGGCACCATCTCGCTGTCCTTATGGGACGCGCAAATAAACATGGTTGATGTTGGCAAATCTTACAATATTACTAATTTATCCACCAGAAAATTCAATGACAAGATAACACTCACCACTACACGATCAACCACCATAACACCAATACACAAAAAATTGCCATGTACTACTACCGATGACCCCAAACCTCCTCCGCCCACACTCCACACAGTAATTGCAGACATCATTGGTGCATCAATCACCATGAAAAAGCAGTGCCCCAAGTGTCATACCCCTTAACATACCTTGTCAAAAAATGACAGTTTCCATCGTTGCACTACATGCAAAATTCTGCGTAAAGGTACCAGTTACATTACTAAATGTAGTGGGTTTGTTATAATTGAACGAGACCACGAAGAAGTCTCTTTATCTGTAACAAATTCACTTCTGAGAAACTTTGTCAACAAACAAAATGACATAAGCACTATGGACAGTCAGGACATTGAGGAGTACTTCATTTCAAACAGTCCACTCACACTCACTTTCACAAATAATCAAATAATAGATCTACACACACCCAAACAAAGCACACCAGACTTCTGTGACAGTGATGAGGAACTGACTTCAGTTATGATAGACATCCCACAAGAAAACCAGTGGTGGTAAGTAACGAAGTAAAAATACTTCGCTACTTTACTTAAGTATTTTTTTCGGGGATCTGTACTTTACTTGAGTATGTTTTATTTGCATCGACTTTCACTCTTACTCCACTACAATATTAAAGACAAAGTTTACTTTTTACTCCGATACATTTCCCCATGCCCGCTCCAAGTATTTATTACACTGATTTTCCAAACCAATGAAAAACTTGGTTTTCTTTTGAAAAAAAGAACGCGCGAGTTCGCAAGCTCTTTGCCAGCATACGCTCACGCATTTTCAATTTCAGCATTCAAAACTTCACCCTCAAATCTGAGAAAACATATTGAGGTGAGTTGACGTTAATGTTGTTAACATTGTTAGCCAAGTGATTTCATATTGAAACAGTGTGTGCCAGTGTGTGCTCTCATATTGTGCCTTGTAAACAGCTAGCTAACATTAGTCAAGTTAGCTTAGCTAGCTAACGCATATTGATGCTAACGGTGGCAGAATTGGGGTTGTGTGTGATTAAACCGTAAGCTGATGCTGGAGAGAACCAAGCTAGTAAGCTCAGCTGATTCTCCCTGCATACTGCCGTGCCGATCGGTCATAGATGATCCAGTCGGAGGTAACGTTAGACTTGGAAAAGCTGACTAGTCAGGTTTGCCACACTAACGTTAGCTCAGTGTTTCCCAAAGTGTTTTCTTTCGCGGCACACTATTTACTATGGAATCATCTCAGTGCACACTACCATGATATTAAACAGGTCACAAAATAACAGCAGATAACCACGGCAATGCATTTTTTATTAGAAATAAAGACATTAAAACGTGATTTAAAGAAATGGTAAGCCTACAATTTTAGCTATAAACATTATTTTAATTGTAAGGGAGGGACGATTGGGGAAGTGATCCAGTCAGAACTGATTTGCGTTTGTGGAAGATGCGCACATTTGAATTGTAACGTGCTGATCTACCGAGTCGGCATGCGCTTCATGCATGTCTCAAATCGTTAAAAAATGTAAACGTCTGGGAGAAATAGAAGAGCAGACATATGGATAGATCTGAATAAGAGTGACGACGCGAAAGACAGCTTTATTCGGTATGTTTTTCTGTGCGAACACACACACACACACACACACACACACACACGACCCGAAGCGTGCAGCCCCGCACATAGACACAGCGCGCAAGGACTGAATCGAGCTCTCTTTCACGTCTGAATGGACAATACACACTCTCCAAAACGGACATTTAGACATAATGTTGTATTCACGAAAACACAGTCGGTTATGTCTTTACAGAACGTACCGTGCATCAGTGCAATTGGATCTGCACACTCTTAAAGTGACAGTGCGTAATAAACCTAATGCCTTCTGTACACTTAATATTGATCAAACAACAAAATAAAAAGAGAAAATTCACTGCTCTTTAATATCTTTAATAAGGATTAATTATATTTAATTTATACAAATAAATATATCTGAACAATCAAATAACACTTCAAATAATTTTTTTCCAAAGGTGTTTTCTATCAGTTTAGGTCGTTCTTTTCACGCTGATGTAAATTTAATTGTTCGTTTATTTATTTTTTTATAAGTTTGGTTATAGTTAGTTATTTTATGCTATAAAAACGGAAATGTGACGTCATGATTGACAGCTGTGACCACGCTACATATGGGGTGAGTACCAAACACCATCTCCTGGTCCTCACCTGAGTAACTCACTGAAAAAGTTATGTGCACCCCTGTATATAAAGCCTTTCACCTCTTCGTCCTCCTTCTTCTGACCTTTTCTTTGTTGCATTCTGTGCCTCGTCTGCAACACATATGAAGGTAATGCTTGAATTTTTCTTCTTTCTTTAGCAAAGCTCTTTCTAATATATTTTCAATTTAAGCCATTTGCTAAATTAAGCTAAATGCTTACAACATTCAGTGTGGTGTGTTTTTCTTTACAAACCATTTTCTCAATAAATCATTGTACAAAAACTGTTGCAGTGTTTTACTTCATAAACCACTTTCTCAATAAATGATTTTACAACAACAATTGCCATGTCTTCTTCATAAACCACTTTCTCAATATATGTGTAACGATTACCAGCTGGAGTGCCCTCTAGAGCCACCAGAGGGCGCTCCACAATAGACTGATCACTTCCTCACAAACTACATTTCCCACACTCACTGCCCGGACTCATCAGCACTCATCATCTCATTCACCTGGGACTGATTACACAAACACCTGCACCTCATCCACACTCACCAATATAAACCCTGTTCACTCTCGTTCATTGCAAAGTATTGCATTGCCCCGGCTTTCAATTCCAAGCGGTTATCTATGTGTTTGCTGTTCTGTTCCTGACCTTGGACTGTTTATACTGACCTCTGATTGTTCTCCGCCTGCCTTGACCCGGATTGCCTATTGGACCTAGCCTTTTGCTGCCTGCCTCGACTTCTGCCTGTGACCCCGATCTGCCCTGTGTTCTCTCCGTTGTTCTATCTGCTACTATTTGACCCTGCCTGTTGACCCTTCTAATAAAAGCTGCAAATGGATCCCTCTGAGTTCGCTACTTCATTACAATATGGTTACAATGATTATTACAAGTGTCCTTCATTATATAACACTTTCTTAACAAATCGTTTAACAACAACTTCTGGTGTCTTGCTTTATAAAAACACTTTCATTATACAAAATTACAATTGTGGTTAACTGTAACACATAAGTACTTCATACACAAAAAGGCATAATTATAATAGAATAATTGCATATTCCATAAGTGGATCAAAAAAGTTCCTCAAAGTTCTAAGACAAGAACGGGTATTGTTCAAAATTCATATATAACTTTGATGAAAGGTTTTGATCCACTTCAAATGTTGACTACTGCATTATCGTCACCAACTTGTATCAACTGCAGTAGCTTTATTAACATTAAGCAACATGGTTAATCTGACGCACAGAAGCCAATGGCACATGTTGCTATGCTAAGTGGCACATCAGGTGGATGTTGGCATGTGTCAGTGACATTGTTGCAAAACACTGAAACTGAGTCGTGGAACATGTCGCCGTATGTTGTGACACCTCCAGTAGTGACTGACAAATCAGTTTAGCAGCAATACTGATGTAATATGCCTTTTACGCACTTCCGCATTTTTCGACTGGAAATACGTCAATGAAGTGTATTAGATCTTCCTGTTATCGTAGTGGCAGATACGAAAAATGGTAAAGTCGAAGAGTCACAGTTTCTGTTGTGTTCTAGGCTGTTCGTCTTCCACCCAAAAACAGCCCTACCTTTCATTTAATTATTCTCCTGTGGATCCAACCCTGAAACACAAATGGATAGAGTGGTGTTGTCCCGAGCCTATTTCCTTGGAACAATTTTACTGCTCCCTTGAGAAGCCTACAGCCTAGAAGCTTTCCATGTTGTTTGATTTTTCATTTTCACCATGTACAGAGAATCATGTGAATGTTTAAAGCTGCCGTCGGATTTTTTTTTTTGATCAAATTCAGTGAAATTGACACTATAATCCGACAGAACAACATAAATAAGGTGGTTTTAGGAAAAAACCCGAGCTTCTAACTCCACCTGGAGCGTGTTATTTTGTTTTGCAAAAATCCACCGCTCCCGGATCATCGGGTCTAATCCGCGCAGGGGGGTGTGAGATCTGACTGTCAATCACAGGTCGTGCACAAATCATAGATCCCCCTCCTTCGCGCAGACGCGGACGTTACAATATCACATACACACGACACGCCTGAAGTTCGCCTGAAGATTGTACGAAGCGTGATGGCAGAGAGAAAATCTAATAACAAGCTTCCAATTCCTCGGTTATTGCTATCTATGGATAGATTATCCAGGGCAGCCTACCTCCGAGTCTATGGTGTTGATCGATGCTGAGGAGACGGACGCGTTCACAGAAAATCAGGTACACACGCACTGACGATGGGCGGGTGCTCGTTGGTAGTGGGGGAGGGGCATGAGAGTTGTAAACATTCACAATTTTGTCTAAGTCCACTCAATCTGCCAGATTTGCCGACGGCAGCTTTAAGTCAGCAGGACTCAGTGGTCTCTCATCTGGTCCCTGTAAAAAAAACTAAACAACTGTGAACATGGTGATATCAAGATAAACTATAGGGCTGCACGATTGTGGGAATCCATTTTTAGATTTTTAAAATTGGGTAAAAATTTTGATTAAAAAAAAAATAGCCTAAGCCTATGTAATAAACACCTTGTTGTGTCTTGTAGGCATATATGTGCAGTGCTGCATACAATAATAATAACAAACCTATAGCAGCTAGGCAGCCTATAAATAATTAAACACCTCAGTAACACTACACTACAGTAAAAATATAATTGATTATCATATGTTACTTCAAATGTTTACAATTGTTATGACGTTATGAAATGAGATTGGAGTAAAAACATGTGTTTTACTTTTCAAACAGACAGCGTGACTGACTCAAACTCACAGCGCGTGCAAGAGAACATTTACTGAAGCGATGGAGCCGCTGAATGTGAAGTTTATGCAACAATAACACTAACTAATATAATTCAGAATTATTTCTTACCTTAAAATCTTTGTCTTCAAATCGCGTTCTTCTTCTCCGGATGTAAATCCAATAGGCTCGCGCGCGTCTTCCAAACTCGACAAGCAGAGGACTGATGAGGTTAGGTGCATTGTTTTTGAGGTAATGAGCGCGATTTGCATGTCTATATACTGTGGGTGTGGTCACATTAAAAATAATGAGCGAGGGTTTGAGAAACTGGATATCTTGTTGGTTTTATACAAATTACTTAAACAGAGAATATTTGTTTTCTTTTTGAATCAGATAATTTAAAACTACACACTTAAATGATTATAAAGATATAGAGCTCATAAATGTCTGACAAGTATTCGCTGAGTTTTATGTTTATGTTTAGAGACATGCTCAAGAAAAAAAAAGTTCACGAGACGGAGAGGCAGAAAGCATACCCTGTTTAATTTCTTTATTTTACAAAACCACAACGTTTTGTTTTGATTGTAAGTGGACACATACAAAAGTAGACATCTCACAGATTATTTTTTCATATTTATTAAGTCTGTATGACCATATATGATGGAGTATTTTTAAGTCTATGTTGCTGCTATGTAAAAAAAAAAAACAGCAAACCGCCGAGCGTTTGCCGACCGCAGAGGGTTAAGGACTTAAAAGCCATGTTGCAAAACACTGACCTACCACCCCCTACTCTCTTCAGCCGATACTGTTCATCGGACGACCAAATTCGTTTCTACACCAAATTTCCATCCAATAGGGTTTTTACTATTATTTTGGTCGATTGCACCATCTGCTCTTGGACAGGTGTACTGGACCAAAGTAGAGAGGGCAGGTGAGGAAGGCTGCCAAGATCCTAGCCCACCACACATCATGCCATTAATAGATGAGTTCTTGATGTACTCCATGCAGGTTGCTGTTGGCATGAAGGAGCAGCTGACATATTTAATGTGAGCATTGCCAGGGTCAACAGGGTTACCATCACCTGGGCCAATTATCTTTTTATGATGCTGAGCTCACGTTCCATCTGGATAAGCAGGGAAAGGGTTAAGTTCACTATGCCCCTTAAATTTCAGAGGTACTGTCCCAATGTCAGAGTGATACTGGACTGCACAGAAATTGCCCTGGAGACAGCCTCATTCCTGACCTTACAGTCAGAAATATTTTCAAACTACAAAAACCGGACGACATTGAAAGGGCTGATTGAAGTTGCTCCCAATGGTTTGGTGACATTTGTCTCACCCCTGCACACTGGGTGCATCTCAGATAAGGAGATCACCAGGATCAGTGGAGTCCTTCCCTTGCTGGAGCCAGGAGACAATATCATGGCGGACAAAGGGTTCCTCATTCAAGACCTCCTTGCTGACGTTGGAGCTAAGCTCATCATTCCACCTTTTAAGCGTTCAGCTCAATTCAGCAAGGAGGAAACGGAACAAACCCAGGTCATTGCCCGCCTCAGAATTATAGTGGAGAGAGTGATCGGTAGGATAAAGTCCTTTCACATCTGGGACTCTCCCGTGCCGCTCACACTGATTGGCAGTGTGAATCAGATCTGGCTTAATGTGTAAATAGTATGTAAATCATTTAGTGTTCCCACATATTCTTAAACATCAAATTAAATATAATTATTATATTCTTAATATATTTCTGTTGAAATGTGACTTTGATTTCACTAAAACATTAGATGAAGAATTAAAACATTTTGGTCAAAATTATGCATCCTTTAATTTTTTGGTATGTGTAACATCAACTGATTAATAACAACTTCAATAAATAACATCACACATATACAATAAAAAATAACATTACAGTTATGACAAATAATATTATATGGAATAAATATGTGGACAAACGTATTTCCACACTCTTTACCACATCGGCGCTGGTGAACTTCGGAAGACAAGTCAGGCTAGTCGAAAACACTCTAGCTGCCATTTCCCCATTAACAAAGCTTACACCGGAACTGGTTTTATACTTTACGTATTTCCGGTTTTTGCGTAAATGGTCAATTGTGACACTAAATCAAATATTAAAGCCACAGATGAGCTGCTCAACTCATCTGTCAGTCACAACATACGGCGACATGTTCCGTGAGTCAGTGTCAGTGTTTCGCAACAAAGTCACTGACACATGCCAACGGAGAATGGATACGTGTGCTGCTAAGCATAGCAACATGTGCCATTGGCTTCTGTGTCAGATGCCATGTCACTTAATGTTAATACCTCCTCTCATCAACTGGCTATTTTTCTAGACATTCTGTTCAACAAATGTCTTGCTTTTTAGGTCAGATCTTGTCACCTATGCTAGTTGAATGACCGAATCAAGACTGTTGTGCCAGTCTTTCATTCCATTAAGGTACTGCTTACAATGTTTAGCATACTGATAAGACTAACAAGCTAGTCTCAAGCTTGTGTACAGTTTTACCAGCATTTGACTAATGCTAATTTTGTGCCATGCAGGTAAAAGATGCATACACAATGACTGGGACCTCCACCTTCCAGCTGTGGTGTACGGAATCAACACTGCAAAGCAGGTCTTAACACGTTTACTTATATTATATATATATATATAATATCTACTTTAGATGTCAATGGGAAAACTGAATTAATGAATTTATTTAATATTTAATGTCAAGGGTGGAGTTTTTTCCTTTAATACAAATTTAATAGTTAATGAGAAGCTTGTGATCAGCTTGTGAGCTATGTGATCAGTACTCCACTAGACACAGTCCATACTTCCTACGTCTTCCATCGACACCCACGTCTGCCAGAGTTCATGAATGCCTGTCCCATGGGAGATGATTTTGAAGTTGCTGACCCAGAAGTTGACATCAACACCAGAGTCATGAAACTTCTCAATGAAACTGTTTGGTTTTATGAATAATAAAGGTAAATGAAGTGTTGAATTACTATCAGAATTAGACATTTTCTTAGCTATGATTCTGCTTTATATAACTTATGTCACTGTTACCCTGTATATTTAGAGATGTGGAGAATGTAATGTTGTTTGTGGGGGAAATCCCATCAAGATAAGAGACCAGATAATTCTGTACTTCTTTTCAATGAGTTTTCATTTTTGGTTACTGTTCTTTTTTTGTAGGTTCTTCGCAACATAGAGCACGCACAGGGCATCCAAAAAAAGTCATTCCAAAATCGCAAGCACAAGTTTGTGCGAGTATGTTCATTTCAGGCCGGTGATGATGTTCTGCTCCCAGGGGACCCCAAGAGATGACGGACAGGAGACACATTTACAAGTCAGCACAAAGGACCATTTACTGTGGCCAGCATCTCTTCCAAAGGGGTGGCCACTATTGCGAAAGGGTCAACTTGCCCAAGGGTCAATGTGTCAAGACTGAGGACATATACTACAGATAGAAAAGTAAGAGTGTTGGACTTTGAATAAAACAGTTTACAATTACATGCTAGATTCAGCAATATTGGATTTTTTTTTTTCAATTCCACAAAATTCCTTTTGTTACTAATTGTCACGTATTTGTGTATCATCAGATGGACCAATTGAGAGGATGTTTCTGCAGGACCACTGTTACTCAACATTTGAATGGCAGATAGACCATCCATATGCTTGTTCAGGCAAAGTGGGAGAAGGACTTGGGCCCTATTCAAGATGAACTGGTGAGCATTCGGTCTATTTAGTTACACTTTGCATATTTAAATGATAACCATTACTTAATCATGTGAAACGCTCTTTGATTTTAGTTGGACAAAAATCGTCCGTCAGGAGAACTGATCGTAAAGCAAGGCAAATTTTGCCTCACTCGAGAAGACTTCTGGAGCCTGGGTTTAAGCCAGTGCATAGAATCCAATGTGTGTATGTTCAATGTCTTGGTTTACAGCTCAAAAAACTAATTCCCAAATAATGCATAATGTTCCACAAGGCAGATTTAACATTTAACATTATCATTCTGCAATTAATTTCAGATCAGAAATGCTTGCCTCAAGATTGTGGAATAAGCTGCTCAAAGACACGTACTTCATAATATTATAGCTTCTTTTAAAAAGTACTTATTTTTGTTTAATGCATGTTCAGTAACTTATAATGTTCTTTCCAAAAGGGAATTTTTTTCAATGTGGACCTCTATGTGGTTCCCACCTGGAAAGACAAAAATGTGGACCCAGAGCATTGTTTGCCTGTAAGTTTTTTTTTTGCTCTCATATACTCATCAACCGAGAAATAACTATATTGGGAACAGGCACAGAAGTACATGATTATTGTTAGGGGTGTAACGATACACGTATTCGCATTGAACCGTTCAGTACGAGGCTTTTGGTTCGTTACTCATTACAAACCGAATGATTCGGTGTGACCAAAATTTTGTTAGCAGTCGTGCGAACACCACAACGTTGCCCAACAAGGGGAACGAAACTGCGCTACTCATTATTTCGTGCTTCATGGACAGTTTGGACCAATGTAAGCGCAAGCCGATCTTGATCAAGCGACACTGTTACTACACAGTGCTAGAAGATCCAGTAAAGAAAGCATTTGAATCTGCCACTGAAGTAATAACATTGCTGCGAGATCTTGTGAAAAGCATTCAAATTTCTCCGTTATTAAAGTCGGCATGAAATCAAAATTGACCCTATTTACTTTGTTAGCGGATTTTACTAGTCTTGTGGTGAACAATTAATCCGTGCAAGTTAATGCACAGAAAAAAAAATGTTTGCCGTGGTTGCGCCGCGCTGATACCTCCGTTTCAGTTTCTCGAACCCGCGCAGTGCGGCGGTCAGAACACGGAGACCATTCTGCCCCTAGCTATGCGTGCGAAAGCATGGGAAGCGATCCCGGGCGTGTCAGAATGGGTGCTGAACGTTGTAAAACAGGGCTATGCGCTGCAGTTCGCTCGCCGTCCCCCGCGCTTTCGAGCCCGGACCGTGACGAGCGGTTCTTTTCTTATCTGATTTGTGCTTCAGAGCGCGGTTTTTCCCTGCAGCGGGTGGTGGTGGTAGGGGTCTCTTGTCAAGGGCTTCAGCCATCCTTCCGCTCTCTTCCCTGAATTGAAATGAAGTAGTGGGCTGTACTTTCCACACAATTGACATCAGGTTCAAGTACGCTCACAAGCCGTGCGAGTTATTCGTGTAACGTTATTGCAGGTTGGCTGGTGGTTATGTTGCCCGCATACCGCCTCCCATGGCCGAAACTGGTATTACGACACCTGTCGGGCCGTGGCTAGTAATGCTAATGCTAATTAAGGTTGATATCTCTGCAGCACTATAACTTGACATTTTTTTAATGACATCATCGCCCTTATTTCTTCTCATTCTTTTGATGCGTGTATCTAATTTTTTGGATATTTTTACCTAAATTTTTACACATGGCACCTTTAACCACTCTCCTCAAGCCATTACTCTGCTATGGGCAAGAGATGGAGAGGAGGAGCGCTAAAGTAAAACCCTGCCCTCTGTTCAATATTCCCTTTCACTCAGAAAAGTCGTTTGCAACTTCCGGTTCACGCGGACTTTAAGCATAGATCTCTATTAGATCAAACAGCGCTGACGTGAAAACCAGGAGACACATTGTGCCGTGAATGAACTAGTCATAGGCTTTGTCCACAAATCAGCAACATTCACCATGGATTTAATGTAGTAACACTAACTGTTGGCAGGAATAGTGAAATGCTTTCAAGTACTTCACACATCTTTTTCCAGCACTTCAAAACTCAAATATTATCATATGATGTTATTTTTAATGTGAAGACCAAAACATTATTTGTTCACCCTTCAAAGATTACCCCCATTTATAAAACTAAAAGTTAAAATCTCACCCTTATTTAAACTTTTTTTTTTTTTTTTTATAAATTACAAATCAAGGAAATTTCTCTGGCATTTCTTTCTTTTTATTGTATCGAATACATACTGAACTGCCCCCAGCCAGAACATTTGCGGATTCGGCGCAACTGTTTAATAGCGGGTGATGCATGCGAAGCGATGGCTCTTGCAATGATAAAACCTTATTATGTTTGAGCCGGAATCAGAGGAAAATGAACCATCACCACAACAACGAAGACTGGATCAGCCCGTGTCCACATGGAAAGTGAAACTATTTTGAATTAATAAAATAATTGTAACCCGAGACACTTGAATACGGATAATTGTTGCATAATTATCCTATAGCTTAATTTGCTAACAGTTTAACATTATTTAACTAATTTCAATGAAATGATAGGGTGTACCATGGACAAAAATGCATGCACAGGCCATCTTTGAAGATGCAGCATTGATAAGGCAACATTTTAAATTTTCTATCACATGTAGGCCTACTAGAAAAGCGACATATTTTCAAGATTCTCTTATACAAATGTGTTTATATTAGCCATGATAAAAAGTAAGTTTGCGTCGTCATTGTTGAGCCCAGAATAGTCGGCATGGACTTATCTTTGAGCAACAGTTTTCTGGCAAAGGCAGCATCACATTGGGATTTTTTCTCAAAACAGTCATCCTTAAATGTATAGAACAAACGCTTAAACTAACACTGCCGTGACTGAGACGTCCGCAAAAAATAAAGTGCATCCATTTTTCCCTGACGTCTGGATCTTTCGGCAGCGTATTCAAAGATGTTGTTTGTCCACTGCCAGGAACAGCACATCTGCGGCATCGTAATTTCCCTGTACACAGACCCACTCGCTGTCCGTCGACTGAACACTTGTGAGGCGCGCAGCACGACAACGATAAGAAATGAGCGTAGTTGTCTTGTGCTGGAGGCGGTCATATGCAAACGCTGGTACGTCACTTCGTACCGTGACGTCACTTCTTACCATGGATCCAGAACGAGCTGTATTTAGAGCTTGATTAAATAAAGGATTCGTTTATAATGGGGAGGACGTCTTAAGCTATGAAACTTGCAGGACGTTTTAATGGTACAAAGACCTCTTATATACCAAAAGATCAAGGCAAATTTGGTTTCTCATGTCATGACCCCTTTAATATAAGTTTGCGTATATTTTACACGTAGTAAAATACTGTATGTGCTGCTTATAAACACCAGACAAATAATGATCTATACAACGGTATTCTCTTTACTCATCTCACTTGAACAAAATAAATGCAGTAATAGAAAGTATAGAAAATGTGAAAATACACTGAAAATTCGGGTTGAAGTCATCCCTCCGTATCTTCTGCATCCACTCAACCCGTACCGCAGCGTCAACGGGGAATGCATGAAAGCTGACTTTGTTGTAACGTGATGAAACGTACATATAACTGCACACAACAATGAAGTGCTGAGACTGTCACCCTCTTGAATCCTAAAAACACTCATTGTGAAAAATTATCTCTCTGGTAATGGAACTCGGTCGCTGTTGTCTCCCGCTCTTGCTGTCAGATCACCGGAAGTTTTCACTTTCTAGCTGGAATATTTTCAAATTCATATAACGTACCCTATAACTCCCACACGTGCATACAATTCGACACAAATACACAAGCATTTTTAACCTTTTTAACCGAACGTTAACGCTACTCTGTCAACAACCTATTCTCTAAATTACCGCGCTAAACAGAGCGAACATGAGAGCACCCGACTGCAGACGTCAATAATGCAGCGTAATGGAATAATCTCCTGATCAAACTCCGCTTCCCGAAAGTTATAAACTGCCTCAGGAACCCAGTTAAGGTACAAAAATCTATTCAACGAAAATAGTGATGCAGTTAAGTGTTTTTTCGCTCAGCCGAGCGCTCTGTTGCTATGTGGAGCAGCCTGTGTCCAGGGCTGGACTGGGACAAATAATCAGCTCGGGCATTTTGGCCCAGACTGGCCCACTACATATGATCATATACACACCACCCATCTTTGCACGCCCTTGAATATGTTTTTGTTCAACTCCTATTCATTAAAACCACTAATGTCATGTAATGAGTGAGTAGGAACGAGAGAGAGTTAACAGATGAAATAAGTACAAAATTATAATTTATAAATACAATTGAACTACACTCCTCAGTGATGCATCCAAAAAACAAGCTATAAGCTGCATTGGCATAGCAATACCAGTGTTTCCCACAGGATCTTTGGTAAAACTGTGGTGAGTACCTCAGTCCCTCTAGGGGGGTTGGGGGGCATGCTCACCGTAAGAAAATTGTGCATTTTTATGTTAAATTCATCAATCTGGTGCAGTTTGAGAGTTCAAAATTAAAAGCTCCAACCCATATTAAGTGTGCAAATTAAACAAAGAAAAAATCAAACATCTTTTAGTAACAGTGTCTGTCTACATTACACTACTAAATAATTATAGTTATAATATTAATCTCATGACGGTAGCCTAATAGCCATATATTGTAAAACAAATGCACTGAAAAATAAAGGAAATTTTCATACTTGAAAGAGATAAGCACGTGATCTTTTATTTTGGCGGAAACTGCATCAAGCTTTTATTTTGTCGGAAATTATGGATACAAACGCGTCTTATTAAACTTCTAGTAAATTGCTGTAATCGTCAACTACCCGTGTGTGAAGGGGTTGTAATCTCACAATAAAATGATCCACTTGGCGGGTTTTGCTATTACCTCTGAAAGCAAGTATTCCTATTTCTATGTGAAGTCTCCGGGTCGGATTTGCCGCGAAATCCAGTGACGTCACTGAGACCTGCATGCCTCGTCTACTGACTTTGCACTCAACAGCGACGACACTGCAACTTTATGACATGGAGTCTGTTAATACTAGGAAACGACTAGCACAACACAGACTCCAACACAAACTCCACATAATAATAAAAAACAAAAGAAAGCACGCGCACTCGCTTGTAAACGTATTGGTTGCAATCTGAAACATCACCGCTAGATGCCGCTGAAAACTCCATACAGCACCTTTAAGCTTATAATTTTAAAATAATAGTCTAAAGGTGTTTAACCCTCTGGGGACGGCAAACGCGGTGGCGCGTTTTGCTCATTTTTTTTTTTTACATAGCAGTAAAATAGACTTAAAATACTCCGTCATTTTTGGTCATACAGATTTAAGAAATATGACAAAATAAGCTGTTAAAACAAAGAAATAAAGTTTTTATTTATTGTAAAATAAAGAAAATAAACAGGGTGTGCTTTCTGCCTCTCCGTGAACTTTTTTTCTAGTGCACGTCTGTAAACATAAACAAAACTCAGCGAATACTTTTCACCCAGGCATGAGCTATATATCTTTATAATCATTTAAGTGTGTACTTTTAAATTATCTAATTCAAAATTAAAACAAATATTCTCTGTTTATGTAATCTATATAAAAAGAGCGAGTTCTCATTTCAGCTCATTATAGCTAGTTATCTTTTAATGTGACCACGCCCACGGAGAGCGCGCGCTATTCAAGCGCAAATGATCTGAGGCAATACATGCAAACCGGCCACATCAGCTCGATAAAACACATCAAGTTTAATCAGATGAATTTACTATGTCATCTTGTGAGGCGGTGAGGAATAATCCTGGGAAACTTACCTCAGAAGTGCCGGTTTCACTTCGAGGAGCAATGGATCCAGTTGAGGATTAGTAGTACGTTTTTTATTCTTATATGCTTTGTTCTAATCGCGATATGGAATAGTGTCTGTAAACCGCAAAAATATTGTTTAAATATGAATCGCGTTTCTGTGTGTGAACGGCATATATGCGCTGTTGCTACTTGTTGTGACTAGTTTTGGATAGGAAGTTTTTACTGTAAAATAGACATCAAATAAGCTTTTTTTAGCCAGTTTCTGCTCATATGTTAAATATATAGTATGTTTTGTCAAAAATAAACTAATCAACTAAGACGTTATAGTGGTTGTTCCTTAGGCTATATCAAACTAATGAATCATCAATCAAGGATTAGTTCACTTTTTAAAAAAACTAGCTGATAATTTACTCACCCCCATGTCATCCAAGATGTCCATGTCTTTCTTTCTTCAGTCGAAAAGAAATTAAGGTTTTTGATTAAAACATTTCTCCATATAATGGACTTCAATGGGCCCCAAACGGGTCAAGGTCCAAATGACAGTTTCAGTGCAGCTTCAAAGGGCTTTAACGATACCAGACGATGAATAAGGGTCTTATCTAGCAAAACGATCGCTCATTTAATAAAATAAATAAAAAAAGTTTAAGTTTTATAAGCACAAATGCTCGCCTTGCTCGGTTCTGTGATGCGCGTTCGTGACGTCACGTAATACGCAATTACGTTGAAAAGGTCTTTTAAGTGAACTAATCCTTTAAGGCGGCAGGCGTGTGTTGCTTAGGCGGCCGCCTTAGTTCCAAAGTGCTGCGGGAAACCCTGTGTTACGTTAACATGCCGGACACCTATTCAGCCTGTTGTTCTGTGTGCTATTGTGGAGCTGAATAACTTGCCTTTCCAGATTAAATGTCTGTTCTTGGTCTTGGATTTTGTGAAATAAATTTCTAAATAAATGGGACTTATAGTCCAGTGCGACTTATAGTCCAGTGCACTTATATATGTTTTTTTCTTGTAAATCCTTGTGCCACAGGTCAGCATTGCAGTTATAATGGTCTATTCTACTACCTTTTCTACCTCAGTATTTTTATATATACATTTTATATATATATATATATACACGTCAAGTTTTGTTTATTACAGATAAAAGAGACAGATCGTATTGCAGTACAGTGTAAATCTTGTGCCCCAAGGTCTGCAATACCATTATAATGGTCTATTCTACTCCAGAGCTTTACTCTAAATTATTACCACTTATCCTACTGTTAGAAATGACTTGAACATGTGATGTTATACCTCGATTTATTTGGTATCCTGCACATTCTTTGGTACCAAATGTCCTCATTACTTGTTATAATGTTTACTAGTAATTCTTTTCATCCCAGAGCTGACCTGTTTATATTATTAGCACTTATTGTAAGTGTTATAATTTACTTGTAAGGCAGTTTTTTTTAACCAAAATGTAATTGGCATGTTCTTTAATGTGTGTATTATTTATATATATATATATATATATTTTTTTTCTGCTTTCTTCTCCAGGTCACCCAAGCGAACCACCGTGCTTGACCAAGAGGTTGCTCATAGACTTCCCAGAGGTGGAACTTCCACAGTCGCGCTGTAAACACAGTGTACGAACACCGGGATGACCTCCTAAAGTGTTTTCAGACCATCAGAGACAATGGAAACTTTGATCCCTTAACTGTCCGAGAGGCTGGGGGCTTTGTGAGGATGCTTGAAGACGAGGCTTTTTGTTTTTTTCTGGCACTGTTCCACAAGATCATGCCACACGTGGACATGATGTTCAACCAGCTGCAGAAAAGGAACATCGACCCTGTCTTCATTAAAACACTTGTCCAGAGGTTTACAGACAGCATGCAAACGATCAGGTAAATAACTGTATTTACTATTGGCTGATAAATCTTTTGTTGTTAGATATGCTATTTGCTTATTTCCAGCTGTGTGTCTAAATGTGCCTAGTCATCAAAGTGGATGATTATCATAGAGCCTATTACAATTATATGCGTTTTAGTATTTTAAAAGCAAAGAGACCATTAGATTTTGATAATAATGCAGGTAAAGTAGTTATCAAACACAGTTTCTAACAGGCTTATTCAGGTGTCCACCAGGTCAATTTCTAGAAGAGGCCTAGTTGTTAATAAAGATGACATTTATTGTCATTTAGACAAAGGAAAAATGCACATCAGAATGCATCGAATATCATGCAAAAGTGAATGTATTTCAGTAATTCAAATTAAAAGGTGAAACTAATATATTTAGTATATAACTATATACGTGTGCATGACTATACTTTTCAGAGGGCTGACATTTCTGTATTTAAAATCCTTTAAAAAAATGTTTTTATTGATTTCATGTACGGTAATATTCAAATATTAGGTTTTTAATTTGGGTTTTTTATAAGCTGTAAGCCATAATCATCAAAACTCAAGCACTTTTGCACGATATAATTTTTTCTCGAGTTTCACCAATATAATAGAAGAAATTTGTATTATGTACCTCTCAGGTTACTAGCTGCTAGACATAGACCTTATGTGTGTGTATATGAGTCAGTAGATGTGGACTTGGGTAAGTTAACTTAAACTTTATTTTTGGACCAGGGCCTCTATTCCCTCTCTGTGTGGGGACGGTGCATCGGACCAGCAGCAGCCTATAAAGCGACGGAGGATAATGGGAACAGGAGAACAACAAAGGCTGGCTACAGAGGTAAGTTGAGATGTAACTGTCAGTGTTTCCTCTACCAAATTTTTAGGCCTGTGGTGGTATGTAGCTACGTAATAAAATAAAAACCTGAGGGATGGCAAATTGCCACATCTGACTGATCGATTGATGGAGCAGGTGGTTTGCAATTTATATTTGCATCCTTATTCTTGTAAGCTCAGTAGATTCCAGGTTTATGACAAAGCAGTCACAAGCAGCAAAATAATAACAGTTTTCATTGGAAAGAAATTCAGTGCGTAAAGAATCCTCACGTGTGACAAAAAATATGTGGTTTATATAATGAAATTAAACCTTGTTTTGTAACGGAAACCAATAGGGAGTTAGTGAGGAGAAGTAAACGTACTGTAAAGTGCATTGAGGAATAATTGTGTTAAAACCTCTAGTAATCATACTTTACTCGTTCAGTCAGAATCACTTTCATCAAAATAGCTTTATTGCAAATTTAAGCTGATGAATCTTTTACAGGTATGTGATACCATCCTGACCCATGCCAAAGAGCGGTTCTCCTTCACCCAGCATCTCATAAGCGCAACACTTTTGCATGGAGAGCTGTTCCCACAACACCATGCAAAGTTCCCTGACACAGTGCTTGAAACAACAGTGGAGGCATACCCCATGCTGAACAAGGCCAAGCTCAAAACAGAACTATCCCTCATCTATGAGAATGATGAGTTCAAAGCTTGCAGTGGTGCAGTGCCTCTGTACCAGTTTTTCATGGAGAACAACCTTCATAGCACTTTCACAGAGACTGTCAGTCTTCTCAAGATCCTCATCACCACACCCATGACAACAGCTGAGTCTGAGAGGTGCTTCTCTACTTTAAAGAGGATCAAGACCTTCCTGAGAAACACCATGACACAGGATCGCCTGAATGCTCTGGCGATGCTCTCCATGGAGAAGAAACTTATCAGGGATATTCCTGACTTCAACAATAGGGTCATTGAGAGGTTTGCCACTCAGAAGGAGAGAAGGGCAAAATTCCTGTACAAATAATCTCTCTCTCTCTCTCTCTCTCTCTCTCTCTCTCTCTCTCTCTCTCTCTCTCTCTCTCTCTCTCTCTCTCTCTCTCTCTCTCTCTCTCTCTCTCTCTCTCTCGTAATTTTGTAAATAAAAATGTTGTCTTAAAGGGATAGTTCACCCAAAAATTAAAATTAGCTCATGATTTACTCACCCTGAAGTCTATCCCTTTAATACTATGTTTGCTATTTACTGTACATGTTGTGGAATATTTGTGTAGCCCCTAGGGGGCCTCGTTGATTAGCGACCGTCAGAATGTTAGATGTTTACCAGCAGGCTTCCACAATAAAGGGAAATAAAAGGAGAGAGAGGGACTGGAGTATTATAAAAATAAACCAATTTATTTAGTTATTCTCAAATTAAACACACATAAAAACAAAGACATTAGGCCTCGGGTGACAGATTCAGGGCTGGGAACAACAAATCACATGCACAAAAAAACCCCAAAGAAAGTAATTCACATTCAGCAAACCAGTGATCACACAACAAGGTCGTTTAGGAACTTACGTTCTCGGCACAACAAACGCACTCAGCAAACTTGTAGTGGTCACTCTAAACCCGAAACTAATATAAACAGAGCATGAATCAATAAAAGTTCATTACAGGTTAAAAAGCTAAAAAACGAACGCTGCTCATCAGTAAAAGCAGGAGACTTACGTTACATCTTAGTTGAAACACGCCGACACAATTCGCAGCCGATGAGGGCTCGCGAAGACAGGGAACTAACTGCAACCCCGGCACAACCACGCAAACATCAGATGCAGCTATAAAACAATGTAATCGTCCGAATCAAATCGGATCCATGCCAACCAGGTTTTCACAAGGAGGCTAAAATACATTTAAACATGAACTCACGTCAACTCGTACACCCAACCAAGAGTCCAAGGAATCAACCGTCTGTAACAGCACTAATCCGGAAAACTGCCAGCTTGCTGGATTTAAAGGTGCAGCGCCAAACAGCCACCACCTGATTCAATCAAGGCGCAATTCTCACTGCCTACGCCCCACCTGCTACATTTGCTTGAAAAAAAAATCACTCAATTGTTTGCAGGTAATACTTTATTTAATCAGCTAATTCATTCATTTTAAATATATATAATTAGATTATAGATTTATATAATTTGGTATTATTGTATGTATAGTCCACTCTGTTCTTGCGTTGCCTTTTACTACTGATAGCACCATTCCCTGATGTAGATAATTTATTCAATTGTTTGAGTTCAATTTCAAATGGAATGTTTGTGCAATATGTTTGTTTTTGTGCAAGAATGCCTCAACCTTTTAATACTGGCATTAAATCATTACTTTTCACAATGCACTAGTATCCTGCAGTTTGTGTTAATATTGGGTTTGGGTGGTTATAATAAGAATTGTTATTTATATAGCCTTTCCAGCACCCAAGGTTGCTTTACAAAGATAGGTTAAGGAATTTAACTAAATAAACCTCAACATCAAAGATAGGCAGAAAGTAATATACAGAGATCACTTACAAAGTTAGGTTAAAGATTCAAGCAAATAACATATCCATAACAAGGTGTAAAGATTGTGAGCTGAAGAGTAATATTCAAATAAAAAAACGTGTTTTTTTAAGAAACGATTGAAACTGACCGAATATGACAGCCCCACTGAAGATATTTTTCACCAGCCGCCACTGACCCCACCCCCAAATCCTTCTTGTCGGTTATTGGCTGGAACACTGTTTGTTATGTTTCGTGGTGCGGGTTAGCCCAGTTTGTTTTTGTTGCTGTTTGTGGAGCCTGGGGTGTCTACAGAGACCGCGTTTTTTTAGAGTGTGTTCAGGAGACAGACAGCTAGCGGATAGTGAGGAGATATTTGCTGTATGTGACAAAAAAATGTTTGGCCTAAAAAAATGCGTGACATCGCTTAGAACACCTTTAAAACAGCATGCTATAAAAATAAAAAATATATATAAAATAAGCGGCGGCAGATCGCTCGAAAATAGCGTTTGCCTCCGACGGGCCGCGGAAGGGGTAGGTGGTAGGAAGGCGGCTGTCGCTTTTAAAAAGTGTTTCAAACTTGTTTGCGATTACGCCATTCTGACGCTTCTACTCCGGGGCACCGCCGGTGGTCCGCCGAATCATTGCTCTCTGGGTATGGGACAGTCAGATAGACAATGTGAAGTGTGGTAGAACTTACGAGTTCACAAACCTTACAACTAGATCATATAATGGTATAACCAATTTGACAACCACACGAAACACAAAAATCAGACAACAAAGCACAACAATAACAATGCCCACCACTTCAAGCACAGATGATGATTTTGCAACACAAACAAACAGTTACACAACCAATAGAGGGCAGCACAATTTCTATAAAGAAACTCTGTCCCAAGTGTCACAGTACACAAGCCAATTTTAGCACTAAAGACAAGTTCCACAGGTGCACCACCTGCAAGATTTTAAGGAAACAGGAAAGCTACATAACAAAATGTAATGGATCATTAATTTTCAAAATTGATGAAGATGAGATCTCATTGGCCATCCCAAATTCTGTGCTGACCAAATTCCTAAAAAATTAAAAAGAAATAACATTCCTAGATACACAGGACATAGAAGAATTTCTTCTAACCTGTGGGCCTGTAACCATGTCATACAAATAACCAAATCAATCTCCGTAATTGAAGTCGCCTCAAATGAAACGCATGAGATTGAAGAAGAACTTTGCACCATCACAGATGCAGTGTCGTTAAACCAAACTGCTGAACAAATATTCCCAGGTGAAAAGTACTGGAATTGTTTTCCCCCCCCTTATTCTGGTACATTTATTGTAACTGTATTACATGTGTTCTATAATTGCTTGTTTTATATTCACTATGTTAATATACACACTTTTGTTCAGTCACTGTAATTCTTACACTTTCATTTACAGTTTTATTATAACTTCTGTTCACTTCATATTTCACTTTGGATTCGGGAGATAAGCCTTAGCCATCACCCTCATTCATCCACATCTCTTTAGTCTAGCAAGAGGTCGAGTGTACAAAACTGTACTTCAGCAACAACAAAGCCTCGCGTTTATAATTGCAATTTGTCTACTACTATCCGGAGATATCCATCAATGTCCCAGACCGTGCAGTGCACCAGCACAGACGGGACCTCGTGTATCATCTACCCACAGTAGGAGCAACACTGGAAACTTTCAGGTATGTTCACCATGTACACAGAACTACAACCGACTTACCTGCCTGGTTCTGTCTTCTCGGCGAGCGCCGTGGATCTACTGATGGGCGGTGCGGTGGCGGCTGGCTTGTTTACCTGAGAAGCGCCGTGCGTGCTAACTCCACCAGCACCTTGTGCGACGGCGAGGAACTCGAGAAACGTTGCCCATCCTGTTCACGGCACCGCGGTTCAGCAGAAATCACCATATGGGTCTAATAATGCAGGTGAAAACTCACCAACTCGACAATTGTTACAGTTACATCTCCATTCAAGTGAAAATAAAGATAAGTAGTTTAGCTACAAACGGAAGTACTGCAAAGCAAAACAGGAAGCTGACGACAAATCTAGCAGTCGTGAAAAACAGGAAATGGAATGTCTTCAAAACTGTCAACAACTCTACAATAATATGGGACTCTAGCATAAAACCAAAGGGCTCACTTGGTGGACACCTTAAGGTACGCAGACTCATATCAAAAAATGAACAAATCCAACATCTGTTAATAGACTCAAATTTGGATTTTCTATGTTTGTCTGAAACCTGGCTTCATGCAAATTCACCTCCTGCAGCCATTACCATACCAGGTTATCAAATTTAAAGAAGAGATAGGGTGAAATCTAAAGGAGGTGGTGTCATGGTGTATATAAAAAAACAGCATTCTCTGTGAGGAAATAGACTTGTCAAATAGTGACTTGGAATGTATCGGATTAAAATTTATTTTATCTCCACAAATGTATTTTAGCCTGATAGTAATTTATCGCCCACCCTCATCCAAAATTGATTTTTATCAAAATTTCCGCAGCATGCTTTTAAATTGCAACTTTGAAAAAGTATTAATAATGGGAGATTTTAATGTTAATTGGGAAGATAGATCAGCCAGGAAAAATCTCAAACAAATAAGCGATAACTTTGATCTAACACAGGTAGTTAAGGGCCCAACAAGAATAACCCAGCTCAGATTGACTTAATATTCAGCAATAAACCAGAAAGAATCACAAAAACTTTTAACATGATCACAGGCCTATCAGACCACAATCTAGTTCTGGTGGCAAGAATATTGACCAGCAAAAGATTTTGTGTTTCCACTGCTAAGGAGCAAGAATCAACCAAAAATACCTAACAAAGAGCAGGGGCCTGTTTTAATAAGGAGGTTCAACCAACTCTGAGTTAAAACTTGAACTCTGAGTTGACTTACCCTGAGATTGGAAACTCTGAGTTTTCGGTTACAGATCAGCTGAAATTAGTTAGTTTAATCAACTCTAAGTTGACTGACTCAGAGTTAAGCGCGTGCACCACAACTATAGAAAGCCATTATCAATGGAGCGCAGATACTATGAGTAACCATGGCAACAGCGCCAGACAAAAAGAGGAATTACTGTTATACAGTGTTGGGTGTAATTAATTACCAAGTAATCTAAATATTGTAATTTAATTAAAGGGATTACTCTTAATTCTACTGTCATTTAAAATAAAATCTGATGTAATTACATTAAATAGGCTACTGCATAGACTATAGAACAATTCTGTATAATACAATAGTGGATTTAACATACATTTTTAAAAGGTATATTTTTAATGTAACCTTCTCCCTCTTCACACTTTGGTCAATTCAAGAATAATTCATGCAATTGAATTGTGTTAATTTGAAAGCATTACAAGTGCAATTTCTTGTCTCTCCTTGTGTTTTTCAAGTGGTTGAGGTTGATATGGGATTTAGTAATTAATAATAAGTAGATCAATACTTTCTAAAGATAGTAATTATTACATTAATCTAATTACACTGTTGAAGATGTTATTTGCAGCTAGTTCTATTTTAATTACTATTTTAGAGTAACTGTTATAATATCAGAGGTGAAACTGGAAGAACAGTTATTCAACCTAATTTTTATTTGCATGTAGGCTATGTGCAATCCTGCTGGCATTAACAGAATGTGGCAGCAGCTGAAAATAAAAAATATAAAAACATAATTCAATCAGGTAAGGCTTGAGCATATCATGGGTGTAGGCTACCTGACTTTACAAACATTTTACATATTAAATAACTAAATAGCATCCAGTGTCTAACAGTGCAGCAGCATTTTTGGCTGAGGGAATTCCTTCATCAGAGTCAGTCACTCCCGAAGATCCAAGGGCCTTCATAAAAGGTAAGAGGTCTATGTGTTATTTTTTGTATAGGGCATTTTAAATATTTCCATTTATTTGACTTTGGGTTGGGGTTTTCATTGGTCCCAAAATATTCTGATGGTAATATCTGTCTGTCTGGAGCCTCTTGTCCCAACAGAACCCCAGGCAGTTGTAAGTAGCCGACTCAATACACCAGAAATTATGACAAATAGTAGGCCTATTATAAAGTGTACTCGACCAAATGCTCATCTTCACCGGACGATGGGGATGAAACAGTTTCTGCTGCCATAGAGAGGCCTACAGAGGTAATGTTAATATTATGTGTCTACAGATCAGACAATCTACACATTCACATGTGTATGTGGAGTATAGAATCTAAGTTTATATCTAAGTATAAACAGACATTCTTATATTTCCCCCCAGTGTGTGGAAGAACAGCAGGAGGACGGTCCATCAACTTCTGGTGCACAGATGAACACACTGCAGTGATTTTCAGTAAATGCCACTGTTTAATTCTCTAGAATTTGTTCAGAACTACATGATGTAATCTACTGTATTTTCAGTTGCCAGTTAAGGAGTTATATAGACTTCATCTTATTAATAAATAAATAAAAACAGCGGTAAAAACAGCAATAAATAAATGTACAGAAAGAATGAATTAAGTGTTTAAACACCGCTTCCTCTTTAAAAAAGGGGAGGAGGCCGCAAGAAAGAACAAAGATATAAGAAGTACAAAAATAAATTAACTGACATTATAAGAACAAGTAAACGGTTATATTATCAAAAAAAAACTATATGAACATAAAAACAATATAAAAGGAACTTGGGATGTTTTAAATAGCCTAATCAAACAAGGATCCTCAAAGTTGACATATCCTGATCACTTTATCGATGAAAATGGTGACGATTACAATATGAGTAATGTAGTAAATAAGTTCAACAATTTTTTTGTAAATGTTGGCCCTAAGTTGGCTGCTGATATTCCAGGAAGTGGGGTTGAAAAATCAACTATTGAACGGAATCCCTTGTCATTTTTCCTCTCAGCTACAAATGAGCAGGAAGTGACAAACATTGTGTGGAATTGTAAAAATAAGTCCTCCACTGACTGTCATGATATCAGCATGACATTGATTAAAAAAGTTATATTGAACATTGCAAAACCCTTAACTTATATTTGTAATTTGTCATTCCAGACTGGCTGTTTTCCAAATAAAATGAAAATTGCTAAAGTAATTCCACTTTTCAAAAATGACAATAAACACGCTTTTACTAATTACAGACCAATCTCTCTCTTGCCCCAATTTTCAAAAATTCTAGAGAAACTCTTCAATTCTCGACTTGAAGAGTTTCTCGAGAAACATCATGTCATTAATGATGGTCAGTATGGCTTTAGGTCAAAAAGAACTACCTCAATGGCAATAACTGAAGCTATTGAAGAAGTCACTAACGCATTGGAGCAAAAGAAGTATGCAGTTGGTATCTTTATTGATCTAAAAAAAGCCTTTGACACTATTGATCACTCAATTCTATTAAAAAAGATGGAAAGATATGGAATTAGGGGACTGGCTGGAGATTGGTTAAAAAGTTAAAAGGTCACAGTTTGTTAAAATGGGTCAGTATTTATCAGATACTCTTGGCATTCTTTGTGGTGTCCCCCAGGGGTCAGTATTGGGGCCAAAATTGTTCAATGTGTATATAAATGATATGTTTGACGCATCCAAGGTACTTAAATCAATTTTATTTGCAGACGACACAAATATATTTTACAGTAGTGACGATTATAATAAGCTCGTAAATACGGTAAACAGGGAACTAAAGATAATAAAAAAGTGGATGGATGCAAATAAATTATCCCTGAATATAAATAAAACTAAGGTAATGATGTTTGGAAATTGCAAAATAATGTATGAACAGAGAATAAGTATTGATGGTATCCAAATTGAAATAGTGAATGAGAATACATTTTTAGGAGTAATAATTGATAGTAAATTGTCATGGAAACCCCATGTCAGATATATAAAAACAAAAATCTCTAAAAACCTATCAATTATAAATAAAGCAAAATTATTCCTTGATGAAAATGCACTCCGTACTTTATATTGCACCCTGGTATTACCGTATTTTACTTATTGTGTTGAAGTGTGGGGAAATACTTATCAGAACACAATAAAACCTTTGATTATATTGCAGAAACGAGCTGTGAGAATCATTCACAAGGTTGGTTTTATAGAACATACTTACAATCTGTTTACGCAGTCAAAGTTACTAAAATTTAATGATCTTGTACAATATAATACATCAATAGTCTTATACAAAGCATTTAACAAATTATTACCCCCTAACTTACAACGTTTTTTTAAAACTCTAGTGCAAACTCATAATTTGAGAGGTTTTGGACATTTTTCAATACCGAGAGCCCAAACCACACGTAAATGTCACTGTGTGTCTGTATGTGGAGTGAAACTCTGGAACAAACTGGACTTGCTACTAAAGCAATGTCAAACCATTCATCAATTCAAACTGTTATATAAACATTGGGTCTGGTTAAAATATAGAGATGAGGGTCTTTAATTAAGATTGCTATTGTATTCTGTCTCATAGTGTGAACATGTGCTCAGTGTTTCCTTACCATCGTTGGTATATTGTCCATTACATTTGTTGGCATTGTTTATTTCTATTACATTATTGTTATCTGTCTCATAGTGTTAACATGTGCTCAGTGTCTCTTACCGTCGTTGGTATATTGTCTATTACCATTGTTGGTATATTGTCTATTACCATTGTTGGTAGATTTGTCTATTATCATTGTTGGATATTGTCTGTTAACCATGGTTTGGATTGTACTACTATTACATTGTTAGTAACAACTGCTGTCATAAAAACTAAATTGTTATTGTGGTAACGCCACCGTGATATATTATTTGTAAATAATCTGAGAGCACAGTAAATATGAAGCCTAAATATCAATTACAAATGGTGATGCTGGGGTGGGATTACATAAGTTGTCTTCTTCCCACTCCCTTTCAGGCAGAATTGAAATTGAAATTGATTGTTAAATTTGAATACTGTATATTTGTTTTGTTTTTTTGTTTGTTTTTTTAACCATATTGTCTACCTACATATATATATATTTTTTTTTTGTGCTATTCCCTGGAATAAACGAAAAAAGAAAAAAAAAACTCTGGGTTTACCGAAGAAAACCTGCTCCCGACCAGGTTAGGTTCACAGAGTAAGTTACCATGGTAACTGACTGAGTATAAGTTACCTCTTTCAGAAACGGGCTTGACTTACTCTGCTTTCTCGGGTTTGATTTACCTCCCATTCTGAAACGGAAAACCCAGAGTTTCCCTCATTTCAGGGTTAACATACTCAGAGTTTTCACTTAACCTCCTTTCTGAAACAGGCCCCAGGACTGTTTCAAAAACACAATAAACAGGTTTAATTGGAGTAATTTGCTTGCAGGGAAAGACTTACATGAGGGAAGTACTGTGCTCTCAAGTAAACTGCAATATTTCATTAAGGAGTTTACTCAGAAATTTAGAAATAGAAACTCCAAGAATAGTCTTCCATGGATTAATGCTGAAATCCTGAAAGTGATGAAAGAACGTGACCTTGCATAAAAAATAAAATTAAAAAAAGGCAAATAAATCAAAACTATGTCATGATAAACACCATTTTACAATGCTGAGGAACAAAATAACATCTATGTTGAGAAAGTCAAGGGCTGACTTTTTTCTGAGCATAATAAGTAAAGCAGGGGGCAATTCGAAGTTGATTTGGGATCAATTAAAAAAACTGATGGGGTAGGAACACAAAGAAAGAAAACCTGTTGAACTTTTATTAGATGGAAAACGTATCACTGATCCAGCTGCTGTTGCTGCGGCATTTAACAATTATTTTGTTGACTCTGTTGCATCTATTGCACTGTATTTTTCACAGATAGACACAAGTATTTGTTCAGTTTTGTCATCAGAACCCAGCCTCATGTTTTCCAGTGCCTCTGAAAGAAATATAGAAGCCTTAATCAGGTCACGTAACACATCAAACGCTAAAGATGTGTTTGGAATGGATACCACAATGGTGAAAGATCTAGGTTCATCATTAGTTATCCCCATCACAAAAATTATAAATATTATAATCATTATAAATCAATCAGAGGGGGAATTTCCAAATGCATGGAAGTCAGCCATTGTTTCCCCAATATTTAAATCTGGAGACAGACAAATTATTTCCAATTACAGACCCATTAGTATTTTGCCAGTAATGTCAAAGGTTCTGGAAAAGTGGGTATCTCAACAGATTAGAGATCACCTGAACAACACTGTCTTTTCCCTCCATCCACTACAATTTGGATTTAGGCCAAACCATTCTACCGAGACAGCGAACTGCTTTTTCATTGAAAACATTAAATCATTGCTTGACAAGAACAGCGTTGTTGAAGCCATCTTTTTAGATCTCAGGAAAGCTTTTGATACCGTTAATCATAAAATTTTACTCTCCAAACTTTCTCATCTCAACTTTTCGGATAATGCTCTTAACCCTCTGGGGACGAATTGGGCGGTACCGCCCAAAATGGCATACTTTTACAAACGTGCAATCTTCAAAATTATCTATTAATGATAGAGAGGTGCGGTCTTTTTTGCCGTCTTCCTCCGATTTCGCTGAAAACAGTGATATCCCGTTTGTATTATATAGACACTTCACTATTGCGCAATACCATTGCATAAAAAGGCCAATGAACTCGATGTTGTTAGGCAAATTCCACCAATGGAAAAATTGCCGCTGGCAGGATTTTTTTTTTTACCCAATCCAGGGTACCCCCAGGATCCTCCAACTTAAATTCAAGGCTTTTTAAGACCTTTTTAATACCATTTTAAATGAAATTCAATGCCAACTTCCTACCCATTTCGACAGAAGTATGAGGGGAAAATGTCAAATCTGTATAAATTTTAAACCCTAGAAAATAATTATGTACAAGTAGGCTACTTGAATTAAATAAAACATTTTATTTAAATTATCAGTCATATTATTTAATATATACGCAACAGCGTTGTAGTGCGCACGTGTGTGTAGGCCAGAGTTCATTTTGGCAGCCATTTTTTTTTGGCAAGCATTTTTGATTTCAGACGAAAATGCTTATTAGTCTTAGTCACATTTGAGTCATTCTGTCTTTCATAGTTTTAGTTGACTAGTTAAAGGTCTTCGCATTTTTTGTCAACTTTTAGTCATTACTTTTACTCAAACTGCAGTTACTTTACTTTTGGTAGCTATTTTATATGTAGTCTTTAGACAGAAAATGTTATAATTCCGTGGTTCTTGTTGGCAAATGTTATAATGCCGTACCCCCTGGTACTCCCTCTCTTCCACTTAGACTGCAGTCACAGCTTTTCCATTAAGTGACAATATTTGCCACCTTTAATCAATAGTCCCATTTAATTTTTTACCTTTTTAATACTTTTAATTTTTTTTATAATGCTTTAAATAAAACCATGTTCAATAAATATACAATGGTAAAAAAACGTTTAATATTAATACAAATATTATATTAAAATTGCCAGTAGGTGGCGGTAACTCACTGTCTTTATGAGTGAGTCATCGAGTCATTCATTCATTGAATCTCACATTCATTGAATCTTTTCGTTCAAAGCCACAGATTTCGTTGCAAAATAGAGCAATAAGCCTGACTATACTGTTTAAATGCAGTACATCACTTAATGTTACCCTTTTGTTGTTTTTTAACTGTTGTATAAAATCAATGTCACATTTGAAATCGTGTGGATATCCGGGATTCGGGAAACATTGCATTCTTGCTCGTATAATATTATCAACATTAAAAACACTGCTGGATATCATCCTGCATTTTGATCGCAGATTTAGTCGTACAAACAGCGCAAGCGGCTCGTGACAGAACACAGACCGACTGAATGACAGTTTAATTTAACTAGAAAATCTCAAATGAAGATCGCTGAACTCCAGCTTGTCTGTGTTTTCAGATCATCCGCGCTTCTTCAGCAGTGTAGAGAGAGCGCGCGCGCATGGTTGCCAGATACCATTAAAAAGACCGTGTAGAAAACATGTTCTTTTAACAGAAAAGCTCTGATTTGGTGTTTAAATTATTGAATTCTGGCATTTGAGGCCACAGCGGATTAAACCGACACTCCCATTTCAGACGACAAACTAGGCTAGGCTACTTATCTTGTTCTGTACCTCACTTGCCTAGTAAGTAACCATAGTAACGGGTGCGCACTGCGCATGCTTTCGCGCTTTCTGCTATGACATGAAGCGCGAGCTGCACTCAACGCTGCATTCATTTTTAATCAGCCTACATTAGTTACAGTTAATTTAGTTACTGTATGAACTTAATCCTAGGAAAGACAAAAAATATAAGACCTTTGTAACGAAATCCAAGACTTTGTATACCAAATTCAAGGCTTTTAAGGCCTTAATTTAAGATGATCAAATTTAAGACTTTTTCAATGCTTTTAAGACCCCGCGGGTACCCTGCAATCAGAGGAAGGTTACCATGACGTATTCTAGCCAATCAGAGGACTCTGTAGCCTTCAACATGTACAAACAAACAGCGTCGTGTAGAGATGAATGAGACAGAGAGCGAACGGAGCGGAGTATTACAGAGGGCACAGAGATCTACATAAGAAAGAGACAGAATAACTTAAAATAGCATTAAATTGTATTGTTTTAGCACTTTTATGATGGGAAGCAGTAAAAGATTTACGGCAGAACAAGCTCTGGAACAATTACTGGAAAGTAAATCTGCCAGGTTGTGAGTGTGTCTGTTCTTCAGAGCAAGCAGTTCTCATTTAGCTCGAAGCAGACCGCTTTTTCACGCCTGGGACTGTTTGTAAAAAAAGTTCCTTATTTCATTGTTCTTAACGCATTTTATTGAACAATTACAAATGTCTGTCAAGCAAAGGGTTTGACAAATATTTTTTTGGTTCAAAAACTGTTCACTATTGTTGTGTGAGGTGTGATTTTCAGTAATAAATGACAAAAATCTAATTTTCGTTGTTGAAATTCTCTCGATTATTGTAAATTTTTCACTCATACTTCCCTTATAAACACATTACATGCATGCTTATGTTAGCTTAGGGTCTTCTGAATCCATAGATACCAAACACATGGTGTTCCATCTCCATTACATATGGTTTATAAGCCCAAATGTAAAAATGGAGAAAACAGACCAAAAAGAGCTTAGTCCCCAGGGGGTTAAGTGGGTAGCATCTTATCTTTACCACCGGTCACAAACTGTCCGTATTGGCAGCTATCAGTCTGAACCCCTTCACTTGTCCACTGTAGTGCCCCAAGGGTCAATCCTGGGCCCTCTTCTGTTCTGCATATATGTGACCGATCACGGAAAGTAGGGACACAAGCACAGCATTATCGAGTTCACGCGCGTGATCATTTGTAACTAAACATATGCGCGTGAACTCGACAATCGACTACTTTGGACTTCGACCGAAAACAGGAACTAAATACAGGTATTTGCGCTGGCTGATATAACATCATTTTTATGAATATCTTTCACATCTACTGCAGTCAGATTCACTCGTGTTCACTCTGAAGGAATCACTTAACATGGCTGGGCACTTGTATGACACATCAAGGATGATAAGAGAAATAAAAGCAGGTTTAAAATTTGCCCTATTGAAGTCAACAGGGTGCAAATTTTAAAAAGAGGATAACACGGTGTAGGCAACACCGATTTTTGTCGTTGTTCTCTGTATTGACAGCACTCCAAATTTACTAAAAATTGAGTTTAATGTTAAAATTGACCGGAGTTCTCCTTTAAGCTCTGTAGCACATTAACTCTTTGTTGCATGTTTGTTTTTGTGTCTTATTTCTGCTGCTGCAGCAAATTTAATGTTTATTGTATTTTGCCATGTGATAATCAACTTGTTTTTACATATTACCTCTTTCCAGGATGCCTATCCAGGATTAACTACATCTGGCCTAGGACTACAGATGAAAACTAGCCTTTTGGCTAACTCTGGCAAATTTTACAGTTGAGCTGTTATGTTAATATGCACTGTCCTTGCAAATAAATAAATAAATAAAATTTAAAGACAATTTTTCACTTCTAATTTTACCCTGGTAATAAATCTTTTATATATATATATATATATCAGTGGCGATTTCTTTAAGACTGCAAGGGAAGCTCTGCTTCCCCTATAATGTCAACAATTAATGGTCAAATATATGTACTATTTTGTTAACATTTTATTGACTAAAAATTATTTAGAACACGTTCATCTCGAAGACGAGTTCGATCAGAATCAGCAGCTGGTCAGCTGACTCGATTTCCTTCTCATTCATTTCTGTAGCGTCACAGTGCATTTTTCTGTTGAAGCCGAGCATCCATTGACTTCAATGGGGCTGCTTTGAACAGTTTTTTTCAGTGCTCCGAAACTAGACGGTCATTGGATAAATGCTGCGATTATGTCCCGGGGGGGAATGGAGGAGTGGGCGGACCCGGACTCCGGGCGTCTGCGTGGTGATTGGAGGGTCTGTCATCTCCTTTTGATTGACAGAATTTCTGTCAATAGCTGAAGCTATTCGAGCTCAGTGAAAAGTAAACTGAAAAAAGCTTTTCTCACGCAGAGAAAAATCGCGAAGCAAAGAGGACACTGACACTGACAGACAACAAAGAGAAGGTTACTTTTGATAAGCAAATTCTCAGCTCTCCGACTCTGTAAATTGTATTACGAAATTCAAACAATAAATATCGCTTTAGCACTTGTAAATGTGACGTGACAGATCATCTCTCACTCTTTACAACTAACGTTAGTAAATAATAAATAAACACGAATCAGCATGTTGAAAGATCTAGTACAACTTACCAAAATGTATATGCCTCATACTTAATATCGAGCAATCAGTGTTTTTCAACGCGGAAAGAGGTCAATAAAACAGCTGGAGAAAAATGTCACAACGTTTAGGTTACCTCAGGATCAAGAAAGCCATTTAATAACCATTGCACGTTAGTTGGCTAGAAAAATTAGCTACAGAGAGGAGTATTTTGCTAAATATGTGCATTGTATGACATATTTATATTATATTTGTATTATATTTAATTTGAGTTGTTATTTAACCTTTAATAATAATACCAGCTGACAGGGCTCTCTGTATGTTTATAGCATTAGATGAGATTTTTTTTCTTGAAAAAAAAAATGAATGTAAGTTAGGCTACCTAATATTTATCCAAATGAATCGATATTGAATCAAGATCCGAATCAAAAGAATAAAATTGAATTGAAATGAAATCGTGTGTCAAGTAATAATAAAATCAGTAGCCTACAGTCATTGTACCATGTAAACATTGTAACATGTTTTTACTAACTTAATAAAATTCTGTTTAATTACCTAATGTTTTGACAATCACGATACACATATGTTGATGGAAGTTTTGGATAATTTTTATGATGTAGGCCGAAAATGAGCTTCCCCTCTTTAAAAGACCAGCAGTCGCCACTGATATATATATACACACACACACACAGTTGCTGAAATTAACACTTTGCTTTTGCATTTATTATATCTTGATAATGTGTTCTTTAATGTTCAAAAATGCTCTTGTTCTGAAGAAAAATAAAATAAGTTCAACAATGTTCAATGTCACGCCTTTCTTTAAAGTCCTCCACAAACATATTGTCCAGCCACAATTTTTTTAACTTTAAACTGTTAACTACATTTTCTAAATAAATAAAAATCTCACAATTTTAAAATAAAGCAAATAATTTAATATCTATTTTGCATTGGAGTTAAAATCTGTATTGTCAATGTTACTTTTAAAATGAAAAAAAAAAATAAGCATCCAGACAAGTAGGGGGCAAAGTGCAACATTCCTACTTAAAAAACCACCACCTGATTCAGAAAAATTAACTTAAAGGCCATGTTGCAGGTTAACCACCACTGTCGATTAATGGGTACATAAATCACTCAAAATATGTATATCATTTTTAAAATGTCTCAAAAATGGTCTTAAATACCAGTTTTTTACGTTTTTGGTATTAGCGGTTTTTTTCACGCAATTCGGTGATGACGTCACGTTGGGGAGACGTGGAGGAAAGGTAGCCTGATGGCCGCCAAAGCCAGTGAAATGCATGGTCCGAGGAGAATGAGTGGAGAGTTGGTGAAGTGTTCTGGTGAGTTGCTATCATTTAGCAACGCAGCAATGAGATAACGACACATATTTTTTTTTACTGTCATTGAATAGCACCGACTGAAAAATAAACTTTTCTTTATAGTGGCGGTGATCATGACGTTAGTTCAGATAAGTAACGTTACCAGCAGTGTTGTAATGTAACGGAGTACAAATACTTCGTTACTGTACTTAAGTAGAAATTTCACGTATCTGTACTTTACTTCGCTATTTAAATTTATGTCAACTTTTACTTTTACTTCACTACATTTCCTAGATAAAATGTATACTTTTACTCCGCTACATTTCCACTAAGCATCTTCGTTACTCGTTACTCCAAAATCAAATCAAAAGAAATGTGGGTTTGAGGTTTGGCGACAGTGTTGCCAGATTGGGACGGTGATTTCCAGCCCAAAGGCTCACCAAAACCCGCCCACTCCAAGAAAAAAACGCCCAAAATTTTACTGCCAAAATAATGTGATATAATTGTATTGCCATGCCATTCAAGGTTGATAAGCACCATTTAAATCTCCTTAAAACAAAATAAAATAATAAATAAATAAATTTCCCAGGTAAACGGATCAAAACAGGGCAATAATTAAGGAGAATTAGCAAACATGACTGAAATGCGACCACACACATAATGCACTTTCACAGTGTATATTTAAAATGTTTTGCAATAATTTAAATACCCAATGTTTATTTTGTTATATTTAATAAATTATATATGTATTTAAATTATATGATATATTTTTATTAGTAGTACTAATACATTTTACTCCTGATTAACGGGTGTGTGTGAAATAGAAAGCGAGATATCTTACCTTTAAATGCAGAACAGGCTGTCGTAACTTGACAGGATGCTGAAGAACACAGCTGATCTGAATGCAACGTTTTAGAACTATTTACAGTCTGGCTGAGCTGTCTAGTACATGGATGCGTCAAACTTCCCCAACAACTGTTGGGGAGGACGGAATGTAGCCGATGTCCATCCATTCCGTGCCAGCCCTGAGCGCACATCCATTAAACCAGAAAGGAGCGGCAATCCCATTCTATTTCGAGTGTCATCTTTGAGCAGCGTGACTTGCGAAAATGCTCTTTCAACCGGAGCGTTGGATATGGGGAGAGTGAGGATTTTAATTGCACCTAGTGCTAAATCATGAAAGCAGTGGTTTCCTCCAGCATCTTGAAAAGAATCTACCTCTAACCAAAACGCATCAATGGTTAAATTAGGTGAGAACCCTGCTGAGGCAACATTTCTCCACTGAGTCTCAAGTAAATCTGGTGAGCCTGAAAAGAATTCCTTAGGCAGATCTCGGAAGGATGATTTGTTTGACACAACAGAAGCGGGACACAGGAGTTCCAGCTTCCACAACAACTCCAAGGATGCAGGCAAACGCATTTGATACTGGACCAGGAGTTCTTTTAAGAGGTCTACACAGCGTGTTAAGACCACCTGCTTTTTCTCAGGTGAAAGAGTGCTCGCCTCCAACTTCTGACTAAATGTGGTCCCCAGGTCAGCATCTTTAGGTGAGAGGTATATACTGGACGATTTTAGGTCTAAGTCCATGAGTTGTTGTTCGTTATTCATACGGAAAACGCTCGGCTTGATTAAACGTCTCAGTGTTGACTTGTACAGCCGGTTGAGGTCCCGGAAAACTACAAGGCTATCAGCGGTCTCTAACTGAAAACACTTGTTGACAGCTTTGATTTCCAGCAGTAAAGGACGGAGAAAATGCAGATAAAGGCTGTTGGTCTTGTCTTTGTACATTTCACTCAGAAGCCGCGCTGCATAGCAGTGTTCAGAGCTTGCTGCTACACTGAAATGTAAAGTAAGTGCATCTTCTTGATCAAGGATTCTGTCAATGCAATCTGCTGTCACTAACCAGCGGGTGGAACTTGGAGAAAGCATTTTCAAAGGACATCCTCCACTGTTAACCGTCTCATAAAGAGTTCGGTAGTCATTCTGACGCTTAGATGAATGTGCAAACCAGTTGTAAGTCTCCCTGATCATGTAGTCAATATTGCTAGGGAGCTGCTGCATTGCCTTGTGAGCTACAATGTCCAGGGAATGGCATACACATTTGATTAGTTGTAAGTTAGGCTGTTTCTGTTTGAGCAGCGTATACACGGAATGATGTCTCCCCACCATTACGCTTGCTCCATCTGTTGCTATGCCAACCATGTTTGCTACATCCAGCGCGTTAGCTTGCAGAAAGCAAATGATCGCATCCACAATCCCATTAGCATCAGCGTCCAAAAGTTCGATAAGTCCCAGGTAAGTGCTCACAAACCGATTGAGTGTCTTAGAACGATATTTTACACATATGCAAAGTAACTTGTTTACGGTAATGTCGGTTGTTTCGTCCAAGTAAAGAGAGTAAGGCGAGTCACCAATGTCCTGTCGAAGTTGTTCTCTAAAGTATGGCGCAAGAACTGACTTGATGACAGCCGTACATTTGGTTCTGTGCATCTGGAATGCTCCGATCTCATCCTTCAGTATGTCCGATAAGTCGTCAACGGCATTAACTGATGTGTGGCAAGCAACGTATGTTGCTATCCGCAGTTCACGGCGCTTCTGGTCATCACAAATGGACGCCGAGTTACTTAAACTAGCTTTACTCACTGTGAAAGCCTTAATTGTGGGCAGGCACCGCATCTTGTGCTTCTTGGTCTCGGCGTGGTCCTTTAAATCCTTAAAGTGAGCCCTTATGTCGGTGTTGCAGAATTTGCAGTGAGCTTTGCTATCATCCGATTTAGACTGCGTTATCCATGGCTTTAGGTCCGAATCACTCTCCCACTCCTTTCGGTACGTTTTTTTATATTTTGCCCACTTCGACATCTTTTTAATTTGTAACGTTATGTATTTCCCGCCGAGTGCTGATGAATGAGTGACTGAGTCCTGACGCAGCTGCTGCTATCATTCGATTGGCTCGTGAGTTGTGAGTTGTGACTCGTGACGTTGGCGTCAAGCCGCCCGTCAACTGTAAACCTCACCAACACAGCCGAGTATGCAGTGGGTGTGTTTAGTTACATTACAATGACTGATTGGATGAAGTACATGCACACTTGGGTTGTGTTAAATAATTAGCCTATAATTTTTTTGAAAACCGCCAAGCTGATCCTAAACCCGCCCAAATTTTGTCCACCCGCCCAAACCAATTTTTACCCGCACAATCAAATGCAAAACCGCCCAATTGGGCGGGAAACCGCCCAATCTGGCAACACTGTTTGGCGAATCACTGCTCCTAGATTGCATGACGCACGCTCTATTTCAGCGTAAAGCTTGTTTGTTGCCATGGAGGAGGGTGCAAAACTGAACCCGCCATGGAAGCGCGAGCCGCGGCCGCGCGCGAATCCCAACGCGACGCTTCACGAGATAAGATGCAAGTGAAGTGGCTAAACTAAACCGCTGATTTACGATAGAAGTTTTAAACGACCGACATAAATAATCAGTTTGCAAAGCTCATCTTCGGGAAGGGGAGATTTACAGGTAAAGATAAAGAGACTGAGGGAAGAAGAACGAGAGATGGAGATGAGAAAGGAGAGCAGGTAGAGCAATAGCCTTTTGCATACTGTGCCCAGAATGAGAATAACTTTATTACAATGGATTCCTATTTAACACAGATATACATATGTTTTTTGCCAATGACAGTGGAAAAATAATATGCCCCCGAACGCCCTAGCAAGATCACTTTTGGGACCTCTGTATTTATAAAACCCTGTGTACGGCTATTGCACTGAATATAAAATTATATTTTTGAAAAATACAATGAATTATAAGGCTGTACAGAACAGTGCACTATTGCAGACTGATTTTTTCTTAGTAGAGCAGCTAACTTAAAGTAGGCCTACATGCAGTGCGAGATAAACGATAACACAAGTACAGTAGGCTACAGGCTACAAAACACAAACAACAGCAGGTTGTACCAGTTAATAGTATGCCTAGTATAAGAAATCCACAATAAAGTTCACAATCAAAGTTAACCGCTTGCTTTAAAAAAAAATTTTTTTTTACTTTTACTTAAAATACTTAAGTACATTAAAAATCAGAAAATTACTTTTCATACTTAAGTACAGTATAAATCAGATACTTTAAGACTTTTACTTAAGTAATATTCTAAAAGGTAACTTTTACTTCTACCAAAGTCTTTTTCTAGTACCATACTTGTACTTTTACTCAAGTATTGCTTTCTAGTACTTTATACAACACTGGTTACCAGTAGCCTTTGTCATAGTACTGGTAAACTTTGTCATCTCTAAATAGAAGGCTTCGTGCTAGCTATATGGGCGTTTCTAAGCGTTTCTCTTCCTCCGGTGAAAATGTTGTTGCAAACGTAGCCGCCGCGCGTCTGTCGCGGTGTTTGGCAGGTGCTCGCGCGGGCGGTGCCGTCCCGTGGAAACTGCGCTGGAAAGCTTGTGCTGTAGGCAGTAAGTCGAGGAACTCACCCCGCGACCAGATGTGACTGAATGCTGAATGCATGCTGCCTGAATCCGTTTGTGCTGAAGATAGCATACACACATCTCAGGCAGGATCATGGTCCCCTTCAAGCCAGCACGCACGAGTAGCCTATATGTTAATTGTTTGTTTACTTTTTTCACGAAGTCTTATGAACCAACTTAAACAGTTATAGGTGACTATAGATGTGTTGTATAGACAATGATCATGTTCTATAATCTGCGCTATCTGAATACTCTCGTCTACTACTCGTCTCTTTAGTCACTCTCAGCGCTCTCACGGCGGGCTTTGGTAAACTCTCTCCCCAAGGTGACGTCATGGAATGCATTGTGGCGGAAAGGAGAATCGTTGGCGCTGTAAGATAGTACCTACTTTTTCGTATTATATTCCGTTTTGTGATACCCAACAACATAAAATACAATTGATAACAGTTTAAATGTTCATTACCAACAAGCAAATTGCACAAATTCGTTGAAAAATTTAACCTGCAACACGGCCTTTAAGGACTGCGGCGACCAATAACATGATGAAGGACAAGAAATTCACCTCTTTTGGGACGCACGATTTACCACACTCAAGACACAGACAGGTATTTATTTTAAACGAGTGAAGAGTCGTTTACGAACAGTCCGTTCTTTGCGTCTGCACGTGACAAATTAACGAAAAACTCAGAAGGTAAAGCAATTTATGGTCCCTTTATCTTTGGCAGCATTATGTTTTTTTAATTCGGAATATCATCAAGATTGCGTGGATAGATGTGTTGGGGGAATTTGGGTGTTACAAGTTCAATATCTAGACACTCAACTGAACGAATGCCTCTAATAAAAGTGTGTTAGTCAGTAAAATGATCCAAACTTCCTATCACTACAACACACATAATTAATACTTAATGCAATGATGGTCACCAAGTACACATCAAATTAGCAAACGTCTACTTACAACATTATGCAGTAGACCGCACTAAAGACCAGGGGCCTCATTTATAAACGTTGCGTACGCACAAAAGAAGGCATACGCCGCTCTCTAAGCAATAATTGGTATTTATAAAAAGCAAACTTCACGGGAAAATGTGCGCTCCTTCACGCAAGCTCTGACCCAGGCGTACGCACAAAAACGGGTGAAATGAGAAATGGCGACACACGGAAGAAACTCGTGAAAGTGTGTGAAACTGTAGACCGTTGTGTAAATGAAATGGCAATACTGCCTCTCATAAATAACATGAAGACTTACAATTACAGACTTACTCTTACAATTAACAGCCTACACGAACACCCGTTCTCGATCTGCAGTGTAAAACAAACAAAATCAAACGAAAATTACAACAGAAATGCAAATTAACACATATTTGCAAAAAGAAAAGTGAAATATGTTCTGCAATATTATTGGCATGTTATGCAATTCATCCTCATAAATAATATGGTAAACAGAACAAAATAATGTACAAAACTGATATTCTTGTCAATCGTCCGTCTGGCGGAGCAGATATAGATGCTATTAGATAGATAGATAGATAATTAGGGAGATAGATAGATAAATGGATAGATAGATGTATTAATTGTCCACTGGGGAAAGTTGTTTCATAGTAAAAATCAGCTACGGAATCATGGTATTCATGCATATGCCTTTAGTTTGTTTTATTTTTGATAAAATAACGTATGACGTATGTCTCAACCATTCAGAAAGCTGTAAGAAATTACATTTGCACTGAACTATTTCCCATTTCTACATAGATTATAACCAACATCTGTAGCTTGTCAGATGCAATTAAATGGATGGAAATAAAATGCCCCATCATAATGCTTAATGACGCACAATGGCTGATCTTGTCCGACTATTTCTTTTTTTATTTCGGCCACGGTCCGAGGTTGTGAGGATACAGCATTCACGGCGTCTGCAACCTTTTGCCACTCAAGTGCCTTTTTGGCATTAGTAATGCCCACACTGTGCCCTCCAAACAACATTGTTTTCGTCTTTTCCACCTCGCCAACGATAATTTCTACTTCCCATTGAGTGAAGATACGTTTTTTTTATTTTCTCTCTGTGTTTGCTATGATTTCGCAATCGATGAATATTAACTTTTGACAAGAGACGTAAATTTCGTCATGACAAGAGTAGCCTACCCTTGATTAGATGAATATATATGCTGGCGAGACATTACTCAAAACTACACATACTGTACATTGAACGCCTGTGTTTGAAACGAACTATACTTTGCAAAGCAATAACCAAAAAGGTGTGTGTGTGTGTGAGCATGCATTATGGTGTTAACATGAAAAAAATGGTTTGCTTTAGTGCAGATGTGATGGATGCACTAGCAGCCACACATGGAAACAACAATAACTTACGGTGGTAACTCTTCATTTGTTTGAGCACATTACATACTATACAAAATAAATAACTGGACACACACTTTAGTTTTAAAAACAGTTTTATTAGTTATTTGACTTAGTTTTCTATTTGGGTGCACACACTTAGTTAACTTTGCCAAACCGATGCAATCAGGCTTTATTGGTACCATGACACAGCTCATCAACTTTCTCTGTCAACTCAGGCTTTGATCTTAAGCTACGATTACTCCACGAGCGCGTGCACATACCAAAAGACTGTTGGAGAAAAATTGCTGATTGCGTTAATGTGCAAGTTAAACAAATACGTTCTATATTCTTGTAAAATTATGTGTATGAATGTATGTGTGTGTGAAATATAGCCTATATTTTTATAATATATATAAAAATGTGAATGTATACTAATAAAGATTCATATTCATTGATTTTTAGATGCAACCCCAACTCCAAACGTTCTTGGCAGCAGATCAAGACAACATATAATTCAAAGAGTTAAGTATTTACACACAACCTTTTATTATTTTTGCAAACATTGGATCACAAAAACTAGTTTGAGGTGTAGCAGGATGCAGCTGTCTGGCTCATGCCTCCCCTAGTGGTATTTAAATTACTGTGCTGTGAATGGCTCTGGGCAGTTAACCCTGTTTTTTTGTAAAATAAAGAAAATAAACGGTGTGCTTTCTGCCTCTCCGTGAACTTTTTCTAGTGCACGTCTGTAAACAAACAAAACTCAGCCAATACTATTCACCCAGGCATGAGCAATATATCTTTATAATCATTTAAGTGTGTATTTTTAAATTATCTAATTTAAAACTAAAACAAATATTCTCTGTTTATGTAATCTATATAGAAAGAGTGAGTTCTCATTTCAGCTCATTATAGCTTGTTATCTTTTAATGTGACCACGCCCACGGAGAGCGTGCTTTTCAAACGCAAATGATCTGAGGCAATACATGCAAACCGGCCACATCAGCTCGATAAAACACATCAAGTTTAATCAGATGAATGTACCATCATCTTGCGAGGAATAATCCTGGGAAACTTACCTCAGAAATGCTGGTTTCACTTCGAGGAGCAATGGATGTTTGTTCTAATCACGATATGGAATAGTATCTGTAAACCGCAAAAAGACTGTTTAAATATGAATCGCGTTTCTGTGTGTGATGAATGAATGGCACATATGCATGCTGCTCATATTAGAGTTGTGACGTTCGCGAACGAACCGATTCTTTTGAACGGCTCATAAACATGAACGATGGGAGCCGAGTCGCGGCTGGAGGGGAGCCGTTCTTTCTGTCGTTCTTTTTTTCCTATGCGTGTTTCACACAGATGCACACAAATTAGCTCCTCAGTTATAGGGGGAGGGGCGCACCCAGCGCAGGGGTGCCTAAAAGCATGATGATGATGATAGTAGTTGTGCACGGCACGCATCCTTTAAGTGAGTATAGTCCAGTGGGGAAAAAAACCTGCGTGCCGTGCCTCTGTCATTGGGTAGGAGCGGAGCCAATGACTTGTGCACGCTGCCGTCACATGGTTACTCCAGTAAAAACAAACAAACAAAAAAACACACACGTGCGAGTGCCTCTCTGTCTCAGTGCCAACGTCATAGCGGATAGCGGGTCGTTCGAACTTCGAAGGAAGAAGACACACACGTCTGAAAATGAGTCAGAGGAAAAGAAGCAGCATTTGGGTGCACTTTTCTCACGAAGAAAACAGTAAGACTAAATGCAGCATTTGTAAAAAAGTAATTTCATTTAAGTCTGGGTCAACAAATAATTTACACAGGCATTTGAAGACTCAACACCCAACACTGCAGCTCAAAGGTTTGAGAGCAGAGCCAGACTCAGACAACAACAGTGACACTGATGTGTCCATTGCCTCCTCTGCCTCCACATCAAGTGCAACTGCAGCCACAGCAGCCTCTGACCCAACTGGGCCCACCACATCGCCTGGCCAGGCACGACCAAAAAGAAAGCAGACATCCATCAGTCAATATTTACCTCCTGTCTTGACCCCATTAAGACAGGAGAAGATAGACGAAGAGCTGGCAAAGATGATAGCCACGGACTTCCAGCCTTTCTCAATAGTGGAGGACACAGGATTCAAAAAATATTCACAGGCCCTCAACCCCTCCTACATTCCTCCAAGTAGGAAGGCACTAGCCCAGAAGGTTACAGATATGTATGACAGGGAGACAGCATCTTTGAAGAGAAGGGTGTCAAAAGTACCAGCTGTCTGTTTAACCACAGACTGTTGGACTTCAAGAACGACAGTATCATATATGTCTGTAACCTGCCATTTTATCGAGGATTTCCGTGTGGCCTCCTGCCTCCTGGACTGTTTTGAATTCAGTGAGCGGCACACAGCAGACAACATTGCACAACAGCTGCTTAGTGTTGCAGCAGAGTGGGGGGTGGACAAGAAAGTAGTGTGCTGCCTAACCAATAATGCGGCAAATGTTACTAAAGCTATAAAAACCATTGGATGGATGCACCTACCATGCCTGGCCCATACTATTAACCTGGTGGTAAGAGATGCCCTGCACGCTTCAAAGCCCATCATTGATAAGGTGAAAGAGGCAGTGGAATACTTTCACAGAAGCACCATGGGGGCACAAAAACTGAAGGAGACTCAACTACAAATGAAGATGGAGGAGCTCCGACCGAAACAGGATTGTCCTACAAGGTGGAATTCCACCTACTACATGTTGAAAAGCTTTATTGCCAGTAAAAAAGCCATAATATCCACCCTGGCCGTCACCAATGCACCTGTCCGCCACCTGTCCCAGGAGGAATGGACCACAGTGCAAGAAATGTGCACAATCTTGCAAGCATTTGAGGAAGTCACTGTGGAACTCAGTGCAGAAAGGTATGTAGCTCAGCATGCATGCATAGTACCTGATAGTAAATTATGAATATTTTATACCATATTAGAATTATATCTATTATATCTGTGTAATACACTGGAGTATAGCATATGTAGCCTGCATGCCAATTTCCTGATAAAAAATTATGGATATTTGATACCACAATATATATCTGTTTAATTCATTGTAATATTTTATCATTGTTTCAGCTTTAAAATTGTAACATTAAAGTTTTTTTTTTGTTTTGTTTTCACCAGCTACTTGACAGCCTCGAAGGTCATAGTGCTGGTCAGGGGACTTCAAAGAGCCACCGCTGATTTCCGGCGAAACACTACAACAGCGGCAGCGCAAGGTGTGATCGACAGTCTGTGTGCGAGTATGTCATCGCGATTCCACAAGATTCATGCCAACCACATACTAGCAGAGACTGCTGCACTTGACCCACGTTTTAAGAGGATGGCCTTCCCTGATGGCAGAACAGCAGATGAGACGTTTCAAAGGCTGTCAACTGCAGCAGCAAGAATTAGCAGTGGCACACCCACCCAACAGCAACCAGCTGTGGAAGGACTGGAAGGAGCAGGCAGTGGTGCTGGATCAATAGTTTGGAGCTATTTCCATGAGGAAGTAAGGGTGGCAACAATAATTCACATTTTTCTCTCTAAAAATCTCTAGAATGAAATCAGTCTGATATCTCAGTCTAAAACTTCCACTAGCTGTAAATCCCTGCATTTAATCTGTACATACTGCACATATGCAAATCTACTATTGTCACTTCTAATTAAATGCTAAACTGCATTTCATTACTCTGTTCTCTTACACTGTGTAATGACAAAAGTTGAATCTAATTTAATCTAATCTAATCACATAAAAATTGTATCTCCCATTGTTATATCTCCCACCCCTATGAGCAAGTAGCTGGATCAGTGGAAGCCAGGAATCCAACCGCCGATGCTGTCATGGAGGTGCGAGCCTACCTGGAGGAACCTCTTCTTCCAACACATGAGGATCCCCTCAAGTGGTGGGAGAGTCGAGCCCCTGTTTACCCCAGGCTTAGCAAGCTGATGGCCAAGAAGCTTTGTGTTGTGGCAACATCAGTTCCCTCTGAGAGAATATTCTCGAAAACTGGACAGATAACGTAGACTAACCATGTTCCGTACAGCAACGATGTTCCGTACAGATTACCTTTTCCCGCCGATTGTTGAATAAATACTTCCAGGTTATAAACTATATATGTGTGTGTACCTCATTTATCCCTCTTTCATCCCTGACCAAGAAAGAGAATCACCCGCCGTTTGTTCCAGAGAGATTTCAGTAAGTTTGCTAGGTGCGCCCACTGCGCCTGCTAATGGAGGGTAGGCAAACTGCAGCCCAGATATTAGCTTTAGGTGGGGAGACAATTACAGCGTTAAAAATGTATATTTCTAATGGATTAATGTTTCTCACAGTAATATAATCCTAAGGAATTGTTTATTAAGCTATCATAAATCATGAAATATATTACCTTTGGTTGAATAACTGCTTTGAAATGGGAATTTTTAAACGTAAATTCCGGACAATGGCCACTTGGCGCAACTCTCGCACTGAGACAGGCAGTAGAGACGCAGCACGTCTGTCAACACAGACTGCGGGCAATTATGATTATTATATTTATAATATTTTAACATTTAAAATAGTCATTCTTTAATAAATCAACAATTATATTTATATATATATATATATGTTGATTTATTAAAGTGACTATTTTAAATGTTAAAATATTATAAATATAACGTTAATATTTTAACATTTCAAATGGTCATTCTTTAATAAATCAACAATATTTAATATAAGGTTATACATGTTACTGTTAACTGTTGTATTACTAACTTTATAATGTTAACTGAATTGATTGTGATGTTATTTCATAGCCAACTTTCCATAAAATCGAATGTTTATGATATTGTTAAAACAATGATAGGATCTTCACACGTTAATGTTATTTAATTAAATGTCATACATCAAATGATTGTTTAAAAATTATTTTTATTCACAGTTTTAACAAACATTTTATTTCAAAGGAAAATAAGAAAATCAGAATGTCAGGCAGAAAAAAGCAGTATACTTTAGTAGTGCTCGAAAAGGCAGTTCAGGAAGTGTTGGCAGGAGCTAGTTTGAGGCAGACCTTTAAAAAGTATGCGATCCCACACACCACCCTGCAGGACTACAAAAAAAATAAAAAAATACAGTCTGAACCCTCATCCTAATTCGGCCCTGACACCTGCAGAAGAAGATGCTCTCATCTCGTATATTTTCTGGATGGCAGACCACGGCTTCCCAGTCACAAGATCTGTGGTGAAAGTGCTGGCTATTGGCATAATTAAAGAGAGTGGCAGGGGGGACAGTACCACTGTCAATCTGGAGAAGGGGCCAAGTGACGTCTGGTGGTCCAGATTTAAGGCCCGCCATCCAGAATTCACCTCCCGCACAGCCGACTCCCTGGACAGGGCAAGAGTCCATGGAGCTCTCCAGAGGCCATTGAAGGGTTCTTCAAATTATATGAGGCCTTATACGTTCGCCACAGTTTAGAGGACAAACCCCATCTTGTCTTCAACTGTGACGAAACTGGCTTTGGGGACAAGCCAAGGTCCAGGGAGAAGGTGCTCTGCCAGACCGGGAGGAAGCATGTGTACCAGCAGCAGCAGACCACCAGGGAGCACATCACAGTGCACTGCTGCGTGAGTGCAGCCGGGGACAGCATCCCTCCCTTCATCATCTACCCCGGCTGCCTCCCAAGCAACGCATACAGGCTGGATGGGCCCCCCAACGCTCTCTATGGCATCCAAGAAAAAGGGTACATGGACTCTGAGCTGTTTCACAAATGGCTCAGGCATTTTGTGCAGTATGCTCCGGAGGAAAGGCCAATCATTCTTATTTTGGATCAACACGAGACGCATGTCTCAAGAGAAGTTATCCTGTACTGTAGGGAAAATAAGATTGAGATCCTCTGCCTCCCTGCCCACACCACACACATCCTACAGCCCCTAGACATTGCGGTCTTTAACCCCCTTAAGGCTGGTTTTTCCACCATGGCGTCCCGGATGGGTCTAGTGCGAGGGGATCTGGTGGTGGGGAAAAAGCAGTTTTCTTCCCTGCTAAAAGCAGTCTACCCCACTGCTGTCACTGCAGTGAACATTAAGGCTGAGTTCCGGAAGGCAGGCATCTTCCCTCTGTCCAGGGGGGCTGTGGACACAACCCAGGTAATTTTAACATGAATACAATGATAATTTATCCTCTAAGGTACTTGCATTTTTTGTGGTGTGCTAATGAGTATTAAATATGCTGTATTGCCTTAGGTGGTGAGAGTGCTCCCATCTGTTGATGCCAGGCCATCCAGCACTTCCGTCACTACCTCAGCCACGCCATCCATCACTCCATCAGCCACGCCACCCATCACTCTCGTCACTCCATCCATCGCTCCATCAGCCACGCCACCCATCACTCTCGTAGCTCCATCAGCCACGCCACCCATCACTCTCGTCACTCCATCCATCGCTCCCGTCACTCCCGTCACTCCCTCAGACACACCTGCCACTCTCACACACACATACGATCCCACTACTGACACACATACATCAAACACTCCCTCCACCACTCCAACACCTTGCCCCACCTGCAAAAGGGGGGTTGAAAAAAATTACCTGGTAGCAGCGGGGGTGATTCCAGAAAGTCTTGCAAATGTCCTGATGACCCCAGCCTTGGACAGGAGGGACAAGGTGAGGCGTCGCCTTCCGCTGCAAGCCTGCGTCATCACGAGTGACGAGTATGTTCGGCTGCTGGAGCAGAAAGATGCTGAGGAGAAAGAGAAGGAAGAAAAGAAGAGAAAGCGCAAAGATGATATGGCAAAGAAGAGGGAGGAAAAGGCCAAAACGCAGGAGGCCAAAAGGCATAAAAAACAAACACCACCTCCCATTGAGGAAGATGGGGAACACTGCGCTGTATGCAGTAGGGTGGTCCCACCTGGGTCAGGAGATGGGGCCATTGATGAATGGGTGCAGTGTGACCTTTGTCATCTCTGGTTCCACATCGAGTGCGCTGAGGTGGAGGAAGTGCCAGATGCAGAGTGGCTGTGCCATAAATGTTGTTTGTCCATATAACCTAACACACACACACACACATAATGTAAATAGTTTTAAGTAGTGCACACACACACACAATTAACTGTCATGGGGTGACAAAAACCTGAACGGGACCAAGATCCTGGTGAATGCACTGCGAATTTGTTGCCATGGCAGCGAGGCCAATTGCCTGAGTGACAGCAGGTGTGGGGCAATTACAGGGAACGCTGTGAGAGGGACACATATTGAGATGGGGCTTTAAAAACAGAGAGAAAACAGACTGTGGGGTGGTTCTCCTCCCGTGTGATACTGTGCTCGTTGGCGGGTTGTTCTTTTTATTGAGGCTGGGCTGTGGAACGGGTGAAGATCGAAGCTGAGTAGTAGGAAGAAAAGGGTGAAGGATTTGTCAGCGAAAACCCAAGGAATATCGTCAGCAGTGGGAAGGACGCAAAGTGATGAGTATTGGATCCGTTGTTTATTTGCACTAACACTGAAGTGGTGTTGAGAGTTTGGAAAGTGAGTGGCACGAGTGAACTATTACACCGAGTGAATTGTTGATCTGTCTCCAACTTCTGTCCTCTCCTTGCAGAATGTGATAATCGCTGCACCGTTCTTCTGCTTTTCCTGGAGCGAAGTCAAGCCCTGGCCAAAGACGAGATCCGATCTGGTGGGAGAAAGACCGGTGGGTGAGTGCTGGCCCGAATGCACGTGTGCGAGTGGAATTGCAGTGCCTGAAGTGACGATTCACACGGTTTGTGCTGTGAAGTGAAATTATTGTGTGGAGAAGTAATAGAAGTCTGCCGTGCACTCTCCTCCTACAGTCTTCCACCCGCTGTCTCTAAAGAAGGGTCTTGATAAAGCAAGCGCCCAACTTCCTGCGTTGAGAAGACCCGGCTCCGTTAATGCTGAGTGCTTCATATATTGTTGAACCGTGCTGTGTTTGTTCCAGTGCCCAGCGAAGCGGAGCGTTGTGCTCCAAGTGTCCTCCCCGCCTGGTGGTCTCCACACGCCTCTTGAAGCCTCTGTCCTGTCCAGAAAAGGAGAAGGTAATTCAGCTGAATGTTCCCTAAACTGTTGAATAGTTAAAGTCCTGCTGTATTATTCCAGTGCACAGCCAAAGTGGAGCGTTCCGCTCCAAGTGTCCTCCCCGTGTTGTGGTCTCCACACGCCTCTTTGAAGCCTCTGTCCTGTCCAGAAAAAGGAGAAGGTAATTCAGCTGAATGTTCCCTAAACTGTTGAATAGTTAAAGTCCTGCTGTATTATTCCAGTGCACAGCCAAAGTGGAGCGTTCTGCTCCAAGTGTCCTCCCCGTGTTGTGGTCTCCACACGCCTCTTTGAAGCCTCTGTCCTGTCCAGAAAAGGAGAAGGTAATTCAGCTGAATGTTCCATAAACCGTTGAATAGTTAAAGTCCTGCTGTATTATTCCAGTGCACAGCCAAAGTGGAGCGTTCCGCTCCAAGTGTCCTCCCAGTCTGGTGGTCCTCATACGCCTCCTTGAAGCCTTGCCCTGTTCCGAAGAAGAGAAGGTATTTCAGTTGAAAGTTACATATACTGTTGAACAGCCAAACCTTACTGTATCGTTCCAGGGCTCAGCCAAAGTGGAGCGTTTCGCTCCAAGTGTCCTCCCCGTCTGGTGGTCTCCACACGTCCTCCATTGGAAGCATCTGCCCGAATCAGAAAGAAAGAAGGTACCTCAGCTGAGTGTTCATATACTGTCGAACAGTTAAACCTTGCCATATCGTTCCAGTGACTCGCTCGCCCCCACACTTGCATACCTACCTGGTTCCAGTCTGAATGGGGTTCGTATGACCCCGACCCCCGCTTGAGTCCCGTGGAGAAGTACTTACCTAGTGACCTACCTGGACGGCGTGAGGATGTCCCCTGATCCCCCTTCAACGAGCCCCCGGCCCGCTACGATCGTTTCTCCCCTCCCGTCCCAGGAGGTCCAGAGACGCCCGAACTGCCCTGGCGACAAGAAGAAGATTTTAATTAGGACTTATCCAATTTACTAATTTTAATATAATAAAAAAACTTATTTTTATTCTCTTGTCTGTCTGGTCCTTGACACGTTCCTCGAGGTGGTTCCCGGTTTCCAGGGGTGGGTGCAGTCTGGCTTGGCCCGCCCCGACCTGTGACATTAACACATCCTACTACTGATTTACTGACAATTTCTAATTTTACAATCAGTTTTAGAGTTTAATTTAAATGGTGCACACACACACACACACACACACACGTTAACTTACAACACTCACACATGCACACAATATCATTATTTTATCAGTTCACGGTTGCCCATTAATTGGTTACTTTCAGTTACTAAACGTTTTAAACAAATGCAAATTGTTTACCCTCCTTGTTCTTCAGAAATATATGATCAAGTTGTTTTATAACGTTTCACATGGTTCAGGCTAAATTCACGTGCCATAAATCATGACTAACTATCGCGTGGTGGTCTAGCTTATTAGGCAGTAGGCAAATTAACTTAAGTTTTAACAAAAAGAAATGTACTCACCTTTCTTATAGATTTCAAGAATATCCTCTTCTTTTAAAATAAATAAACAGCTCACAAAATGAAGTTTTATGTAACAAAGTTCGGGAGGAGCATGTTCAGGTAATCATCCAATCAGCACAAGAAGGAGCCAGTATAAATAAAGCCTTTCCTTACCTCCTGTCTCATGACTAATTTCTCAGCATCCCACCTCCACCCCTTCACCCCACATTCGGCTGGGTCCGCTCATAGATACCTATGATCTCTAAAGTTATGGGGGGAGTACTCTGGGGTCGGGCCGAATTCTGAGCTCGGAGCCCTCCCCCCGGACAGCAAGCCAAATACGCATTATAATATTACATCAGATTTCATTAACATGTAAACTCGTGAATGATAATTTTAACGTCAAATTCACGTTTTCGAAGTCGCCTTAAGCCCAAAAAGGTCAGAGCTCTTGTCTTCCTTAATGCAAATTTGCCCAAGGACAGGAAAGAGAGGCAAAAAAGCCATAAAGTAAGGAACTGCTTTGTATTCATTTACATTGCATTTTGTGTTCATGTTCATGTTATTGCTACAGTATATATTTAAAACTTTAAATATTTTTTGTTTTTTATCAAAATGTTCTTGTGTGATAATGTTCTTGTGTGGAAGTGTTTATAGTAAAAGCTGTTTTGCACAGAAATTCATTGCAGCCGGCTTTGTTTTTTATGTTTATTTGTGAGTAGGTATTGTATGAATAACATAAGTCAACATAGCTTTACACATACACACACTTTGTATTAAAGGTAAATCCAAAATAGTGATGTCACTTTCTAAGCGGAGGGATGTTGTGCAACCCTGGAATATAGTCCACACATGACAAATGAGGTAATCAATATTTCAGAATAATTCAAACTCAGATATTGGTGTGTGATATCTGAGTTTTAATTATTTGACTACAAATCTCACCTCATTATTCCTCCCAGTGATTTTTTTCCATAATAAACTGAGATGCAGATTAAAACTGACTAAATATTTAAAAAGAGCCAAAAGAACCGTTCTTTTGAACGGCTCGCCAAGATCCGGATCCCCTCAAAGAGCCATAAATCCCATCTCTAGCTCATATTTTAAATATATAGTATGTTTTGTCAAAAATAAACTAATCAACTAAGATGTTATGGTGTTTGTTCCAATGTATCGTTAGGCTATATCAAACTAATGAATCCTTAACTTTGAAATATGTATGAACTTTGAAATATGAATGATACTTAAAAAAAAGTAAGATTACACTTGAAATATTGTTAAAATTGTAATTGTTGTTGACATGTGAACACTTTTTAATAAAATAGCAAAAAATATATTTACAAGGTAGATATAAAATAATTTTTATAGGTCAATATAAGCCTTCATTAAATTATTTATTATTGTTTTTTATTAGTGACACATTTTGGGTAGAGGATGTATTCCAAAACTTTCTGAAAATACAGTATGAGAATTAACTGGATAATTACTAGAAATGTTTACCTTGGATATTATACAATTTGCATGTATAAAAAAAATTGTGAAAGAAAAGTTTCCAAATCTAACTTTGAACCAATTCTGTAGAATGGCTCATATAGCCTATTTGAACAGGATTTGTTTCCAGGTATGACTATGTACTAAATATGTGCTTTTGACTTTAATTTATATTTGGATTATATATATATTTATTTATTTATTTTGTCCTCACTTTCTTTCTTGTGTGACACACCTGAATGAAAGGCTTATTATGCAAGCTCATTATTGCGGGTCATTGTCTGCTCAGGTGTGAACCACTTACTATTAACCCATTTAATCCCAAATTTTTCCCAGACACAAAAATATCCAAATCATGTGTCATTAGTATCCCTTTGAAACAATCAATCATAATTTTTAGAAATTTTCATGGAAAAGTGTGTGAAAAAGTGTGTTTTGTGATCGGTCACAATTGTGACCGGTGGGATACTGTGTTGTATCAACCATTGGACACACTGAATATAGGTCTATTTGACCCGTGCAGTGTGTGTGTGTGTGTGTGTGTGTGTGTAGGGTTAGGTTATAACCCTAAACCTGACCTGATTGAGATATGGTATCGCGAAACCTGTAGGCTGTGAAGGTCTATACTACCCATGTGCTCATTGTATCGGCTGATGCATTTTGGTTGTTAGACGTTGTCAAAGCCACAACGATGTCTGTTCCATCTCTTGACAGAGGTCTCAGTGTATTTTTCATCCACAATATGGCTCCATGTGGTACATGTATCCACTGGATCAGGCGAGGCTCCATACCTTGTAACCAAAGCGAAACCAAAATGGGTTTGCCTTTGATGAATTGTTTACATCCATGTCGGCCGTAGTATGGGATCATGCTCTCAACCACTGACAGCCAATCCTGAAATGGCATGATTTTGTATGAGTGATTGAGCTCTGAGAAGATGGGTCTAACCTTAAAAAATGGGTCATCAGTGATCTTGGTGTTGTCAACCACATGAACTGAGGCCATTATGTCATCAAAGCGGTTTCTCTGCATTGCACCTGAAATGCTCTCATTGTGCACATCATTGTCAACTGACCAGTGCATGTGTCTTCTTGGGACAGAGCTGTATCCACTTGCAATTAGGATCCCATAGAAGGTGAGGAGCTCATCCATACTTAGATTCAGTTGCTTTCCCTTGGTATGAGTGGAGTAGAGGTTGGACATTTCAACTGTGATCTCTCTCAAGGTGGGATGTGGTGAAGGGGAGGCCATCATTCCAATCATGCTCTGTTTGCATAACTTCTGCATATGCATTCAACAGCCTTGAATAGTTTCCCCCTCATAGTCCATGTCAGACCCATCAGTGTCAATCACGGAGTACAGCATCTTTTTCATTTGGAGGGATGATTGCAATGCTGCATGCCTTGTCTGGGAACTCATTTTGATCCAACAAATCAAGAACACAGCAGAAAGTTTGGTAGTTAGCTAGCTAGTCTTCCTGGGGTCCGTGTGTTTGTGTGTGTGTGTGTGTGTGTGTGTGTGTGTGTGTAAAGTTAGGTAGAATTAGTTAGCTAGCTAGTCTTTGCGTTTGTGTGTGTGTGTGTGTGTGTATAAAGTTGCAGTTGGTAGGAAGTTAGCAGAATTAGCTAGTTAGCCTTCCTCGGGTGTGTGTGTGTGTGTGTGTGTTTCTGTGTGTAAAATTTGGTAGAAAGTTAGGTAGCAGCAGGAAGTAAGGTAGAACAGTTAGCCTGTGTGTATTAGCATGTAGATACAATGGGTTATCCCACCGGTCACTATTGTTGCCGGTGACATGTTTGTGAGTTCTATGACCACATTAAACAAAGTTGAGTAATTGCAAATGCATATCAATACTAGACACCTTAAAGCTGCAGTCCGGCACTTTTTTGGGTTTAAAAATATAAAAAAAGACATTTTTGAAAAAAAACTTGACCAGCCAGTGTTCAAAACGATCTGCTTGCCTTACCTCGATTCAAAACGATAAGCTTGTAATAATGATTTTAATTCCAGTGGTACTGGTGGATTTCCGCGGGAATTTCGAGCATGTCTCTGCGTCATTACGTCACTTCTGTACACATAGAGAAGGAGTCCCCGGCTAACTTGTGTGGATGATGGAGGTGGAAATTTAGCTTAGCACTTGGTATGGCGGATCCCGAAAGTTTAAAGCGACAATCACCAGTGACAACTGGAGATTCACCAGTTGTAAAACCCAAAGACTTCGGACTTCAGAGTGGCTACAGAAAAAATATATTTTTCACGTTTTGACGTGATATAAGCAATCGTTAGATTTAATCAGCATGATGTAGCTACTGCAATGCTTCCCCCACCCCCCGAATTTGGTCAGAACAAAAGTGAATGTTACTTACTTGTTCAGATGACATTTACGATGAAAATTCTAATGTTGACACTTTCAAAAAGTATACTCTGAGATTGCTGATGACAGTAGTACAGTATCCACAGCGACGCGGCAGCGACAGGTTCTCCTCAATACATTGTGTTCATCCGCGCTGTTTCATGCCGATTTACTACCCACGCACAGTTAATAATTCCGCGAATAACTGCAATTGCAGATTTCGAACAGAGATGGCGACAAAGAGGAAAAACGACGGACTGCAGCTTTAAACATGATGTGTACCAAAAATCTATGTCCTATCTTTATGTTAATGCTGCCATACTCTTCTCTTGGTGCAAACAGGAAGTAAACAGCTCTGGTCATGTGACAAATTACAGTAAACATGCGACACTGCACATATTTCATTGAGACCCTTTATGATTTCAATATCTGCTGGAAATGCATTGATCGATCATTCAGTAACATTTTTATAGCCTTAGAAATTAAAAAAATTTTATGGTCACTATTGTGACCGGTGGGATTAAATGATGGTGTTGGATCAGACACGCCCCTGCGCATATTGCCTTCCCAAACAAAAAGTGTTTTACAAAATGTAAATCAATGTATTGTTTTCTGTAAATGAATAGGCAGGATGATTTTCAGATCATTTTGAAGGAAAAACTCTAGGCGATAACATCCATTACTCAAAAGTATTGTGAACACATATTTACTGTGTTTTGTGGCGTTATTTTTTTTGAATAACCATGCATAAACATTATTTTTTTGGAATACTTTATTTTCAGTTTTTCAGTTTACAAAAACAACAAAAGAAGAACAAGCAGAGAAGAAAAAAAATAATAATAATAATATTCTTACCCCCCTCCCCTCCCCAAAAGGGTGCTCCAATGCTCTACATTAGGCATGTAATTTAACAATGTCTTTGAGGTCAGTCACATTCCAATATTACATTATCCACATGATCTAGATAGGGTTGCCAGATTTTAAAGAAGGTATTGTATCCCTTTCTAAGGATATATGTTATTTTTTATAAAGGCACACATCCATTCAATTATAAATACCACTTAGTTATAGATAAGGTGGAATCAGACTTCCATGAGACAGCAATGCATTTTCTAGCCACTGCCAGAGCTATCTCCAGAAAAATCTGAGACCTGCTTAATATTTTATCAATTTTCATGAAGTTCCCCAGCAAACAAAACTCTGGGTCAACCGGTAATGGAATTTGTATAATCTTCGTCAAGACACTACAAAGGTCAATCCAGAAATCTCGTACTTTTACACACGACCAAGTACAATGTAGGAAGGAGCCCACCTCTATTGTACAGCGGGAAACATGTATCAGATAACTCAGGATTGAACTTGTGAATCTTCTCCGGAGTTAAATACAACTGATGGAGGAAATTATAGTGGGTAAGTCTATACCGTGCATTAATAGTGGCAGATAAACTGTCTTTACACAACCCTGACCAAAGCTGGTCTTCAATTGTGGTATTTAAGTCTGATTCCCACTTCCCTTTAGACTTATACAAATCAGGTTTAGGACATTCAGATATCAACAATGAGTACACTTTAGAAATAAGCTTACATTGTCAACTTTCTTGCATCAATTTTTCCATTTCCGTGAGTTTGGGCAGAGTCATGCTGCTGTTTAAAGTGCTCCTCAAATAGGATCGCAATTGAAGGTAACAAAAGAAAGTATTGCTGGGCAGGTTATATTTTCTCCTCAATCGTTCAAAGGACATGAAAAGTCCATCCTCATAACAATCCTCCAAAGTATGAATTCCACTGCGATGCCATGCCTCCAGAATCTTGTTATTTACAGTCATCGGGATAAGCTCTTTTTGTTTTAAAGGTGACTTTGGCGACAGTCTTATTTCCTTTCCGATGGTCTTATGTACATCATACCAAATTTGAATAAGGTGTAACAGAATTGGGTTATCAGTTTTCCTTGATAAAATTCGGTAGTTATATTTGTACACAAATTCACTAAAAGAGTTATCTTTCAAGGAGTGAAATGCAATACAAACCCAGGATGGAATTGTATCTTTCTCAGACATAGACCAAAGAAATCTCATTTGGGCAGCAAAATAATATTTCCTAAAATTGGGAAATTGTAGTCCCCCTGACTGATAGTCCCATGATAATTTCTCCAAAGATATCCTTGGTACCTTGTTGTTCCAAATGAATTCTCTTACATTTTTATTAAGAGTTTTGAAAAAGCTTTGGGGCAAATGAATAGGCAATGATTGAAAAAGAAACTGCAATCTTGGTAGGATGTTCATTTTAATGCAATTAATTCTCCCCACCAAAGTGATGGGGAGACTAATCCATCTGCGTAGATCTTCCTCAATTTTAGCGGACAATAATTCAATCTATAAAGATTTTTTAAGTTATTATCCACAACTATACCGAGATATTTTATTTCAGTTGGGGCCCATTTGAATGCGGATGCACCCTGATATACATAATAATTAAATGATGTTAAGGGGATTATTTCACTTTTATCATAGTTTACTTTGTATCCTGAAACAGTACTATAAGTGTCTAACAAGTCTTGTAATCGAGTGAGAGAGTGAGAAGGGTCTGTTAAATATAAAAGAACATCATCAGCAAATAAATTAATTTGATGGGTTGTCTGTCCGACCTTGAAGCCCTTTATATCAGGGTCCCTTCTAATTGCTTCTGCCAAAGGTTCAATGGCTAAGGCAAACAAACTCGGAGACAGAGGGCATCCCTGTCTACTGGATCTATGTAATGAAAATGGGGATGAAATTTGTCCATTAGTAGTAATCTTTGCTTTGGGGTTATAATATAGTGTTCTCACCCAGTTAATAAGTGTATGTCCAAAACCAAATTGAGCTAATACCTTAAAGCTACACTGTGTGATTTTCACCCCCATCTAGCGGTGAAAAGGTATATGACCATCCAGTGAATATTAGTTTCTGTTCCTCTCAATTCCGATTTCGTTTTAACTCCTACGGTGGCCAATGTAGTCCAAGATTAACATGGCTTCCAGTTCGACCTCGTCCATGAGTATTCCTTCAAGTGTTGAGGTTACTTTAGAAAACTATTATAATTTGCAGTAATTTAATTTGTCAGTTAACATATAGGTTATGACATCTATGTAAAATGAATAAGTTTTATGTTTTCGTAATTTTTGTACCATTTCATTGTTGTTAACATCAGCTATCAGGTTCCCAGACGAATGCAAGCTAATCTTAGTAAAGTAACTTTTATCAGTGCTATCGTTATTCTGTATATTGTACGACATCACTAGCGTAAGGCAAAGTTTACATTGTAGGCTATACAATTTTCTCCGTGAGCAGAGATCAGTTGATGTGACGGAGGTGCGAGGGAGAGGGAGAGGTAGAGGTAGAGGAAAAAATAAAAACAGTACTGGTGCCAGTGAATTGCGGAGACATCCACCAAGGCAAAGAAAAGCACTTTCCAAAGATGATGAGGAGAGAGTGGAAGCCAATATTCACTTTTGTTTTTTTTATTTGCCTGTTGCGTTGCTGTCTTAACTCTCTTTTTCGCTTCCTTGGCGACTCTGAAACATTTCCTCGCGAATAAGAGTGATCCTCCATCACCAACAGACTTTCAAAAAGGCTTTCTGGTATATATGTAGCAGTCTCATCAATCCCCCTCTTCACATTCGAGACGGTGCCATCGAATGTTAAAACGTGAAAGGCGAAGCTTGAATTAACGGGTATGTCCCTCTTTGGCTAATGTACTTTCAAGATGGAGGGGCAACATGGCGACCGGCATTCGAACCCCCCACCCGTATGTATTTTCAATGGCATATTATACACTCATGAGAATACTTATTACTTGAATGAAGTAAATATACATTTATGAACACATATATTTTTTAAAGAACTAAGTGTTTTTAGCTAAGAATAACCTAAAAAAGTTACACAGTGTAGCTTTAAATAAGTAGGGCCATTCCAGCCTATCAAAGGCTTTTTCGGCGTCTAACGCCACAGCCACTGTGTGATCCAGCCTTGATTTTGCTAAATGAATTATATTGAAAAACCTACTCAAATTATTAGCAGATAGTCGTTTTCGGATGAAGCCGCTCTGATCTGGATTAATTATTTTTGGTAATACCAGGCTAAGCCTGTTTGCTAACACTTTAGAGATCAATTTATAATCTGAATTCAGTAATGAAATAGGCCTGTAAGAGGCACATTTTAGTGGATCTTTATTTTTTTTTAATATAACTGATTATAGCGGTCGTGGATGATTCGGGAAGCCTATGCGTCTTAGATGAAAGGTTTACTACATCCATAATCAGTGGGATGAGTAAATCTTTAAATTCCTTATAGAATTCAGGTGGGAAACCATCCTCTCCTGGAGATTTGTTAGACTGAAGTGAATTAAGGGCTTTTATGATTTCTGCCTGCGTGAAGGGGAGGTCCAAACTTTTTTTATCTTCATCACCAATTTGTTTAAATTCGATTCTAGATAGAAAATTGTCTATATGGGTCAAATCTGTAGGTTGCTCAGATTTGTACAAATTTAAATAAGTTTTTAAATGTGTCATTAATTTCTGTTGGACTATATGAGATAGAGCCTGTTTCCGTTTGAATAGCATTAATACTTCTAGTGTTTTTCTCTGCCTTCAGCTGCCAGGAAAATATTTTATGCGCCTTCTCCCCCAATTCATAATACCTCTGTCTAGTTCTTAAAATGGCTCTTTCAATTTTGTAAGTGTCTAATGTATTATATTGGAGTTTTTTCTGAACTAAGGATTGGTATGTGTCAGAAGAACCATTTCTTTGATACTCTTTTTCTAGGGATAATATTTATTTTTCTAATTTGTCAATATCTTCTGTATATTGTTTTTTCAGGCCTTTTGTATAGGAGATTATTTGCCCTCTCAGATAGGCTTTCAGTGCATCCCATAAGATAAAGCTAATGGGAGAGGAGGCACAGTTTATTTCACAAAATAGCCTAATCTGGTCTCTTATGAATGTGCTAAAGTCAGTTCTTTGTAGGAGAGTGGGATTAAGTCGCCACCTATATGGTGTTTTAGGTTTATCTGGAAACAAGATGGACTAAGTCAGTGGTGAATGATCCGATAACGTTCTGGATAAATATTCGGAGTCTAATACTCTATGGAATAATTGGTTGGATAATAGGAATAGATCGATTCTAGTATGGGATTTATGAGGGCATGAATAAAAAGAATAATCCCGGGTCTGAGGGTGCATCCGCCTCCAAATGTCAATTTAGATCTTTCATATACGATTGAGTGGTCTTGGCTGCTTTTGAGTTTGGAATGTTCTTTGTCGATTTGTCCATTATAGGATCTAAGCAAAAGTTGAAGTCCCCCCCTATAAGTATATTTTGCTGCCCACCCGCAACCTTTAGAAACATATTTTGCATGAACACTTCATCATCATCATTTGGTGCATATAAATTTAAAAGTGACCATTGTTCTGAAAATATTCTACAATTAACAAAAACATATCGTCCCGAGGAATCAATATCAGTATCAAGTATTTCCAAAGGTGCATTTTTATTTATTAAGATGGCTACTCCTCTGGCCCTAGAGTTGAATGAAAATGACACTACCTGCCCCACCCATTCTCTCTTTAATTTTCTGTGTTCCTGCGCAGTGAGGTGAGTTTCTTGTAGGAAAACTAAATCTACTTTTAACTTTTTAAGATATGTCAAAACCCTTTTTCTTTTAATTGGTCCATTCAACCCATTAACAATAAAACTGACAAATTTTAATACTCTATCCACTAATTTCTTTCTTATTAATTAGCTTCATTCGACCTCTCACAATATTACCATAAGCAGAGTATATGTAAACCTGTAAGCAACAAATAACTGGAGCACCCAAACAAAAAAGGAAATTACCCCAAAAACCACATAAAGAACCCCCTAGTGCCATAAAAAAAATAAAAATAAAAATGGCACTGCTCCCTTTATCTAGAAGGTCTTGTACCCATGAACAACTAGTCTAACTTAAATCTAGGGTCGTCTGCCCCCCAGAGGCTCTCCGTTATATAATATATAATATTATAAAAAACACTAACGTAGAACTGACTGTTTTAAGATAACCATTTAAGCGGGTGAACAATATCGTAAAATTGTGGTATCTTACAGCTTGCGCAATGGCTGGGACCAAGAAGGTGCGTTGAGTCACTTGTTTACACTTCTCCATTTTCAAGTGTTCTCTCTCACAAACGCTGCCGCTTCTCTTGGCGTTTTAAATGTTTTCTTTTTCCCATCTGACAGCGTTACCCTCAGGATAGCAGGATAAAGTAAGGCAAACTGGATACCTTTGGACTTAAGCTCTTTCTTTACCCGATCATATTCCTTTCAGCGCTTCACCAAGTTGGCACTCAGGTAAGGAAAAAACACGTCTTGGCGCGAGCGTCCGATGCGCTCGCTCTATTATCAGCGGTTCAGGAAAGTGCTCTTGACCCAATACAGTCGGAAGCCAATTGGCGAAAAAAGTGACCGGGTCACTCCCCTCACAGCCTTCACGCACGTTTAGTACGCGGATATTGTTGCGTCTGCTGTAGTTCTCAAGTGACTCAACTTTCTCCATCAAATATTCATTGTCCTTCGTCAACTTGATCACCCGCGAATCCAACTCAGTGACGTGATCCTCCGCTGTCCCGATGCGGCCTTCCGCTTCAGTGACGCGGGATGTCAGATTATCAAGCATAGATTTTAAACTTGATATGGATTCGTTAATCTCTGCCGTTTTGGTATCCAATTTATTGGAGAGGGCTAGGTTTCCATTTCGTATCTCTTGAAGTATAAGAGCATTGTCTCCGGTTGGCTGTGCTTGTCCGTGCACCATTATGCTAACGTTGATGCTACTAGCTTCTTGTTGCTGGTCTTCCTTTTCACACGATGAAGTATGTACACTCAGAGTTAGCTTGCTTATTTTTAGATCTCAGGTCCATTACGTTGCAGATAAATCAGAATAAAAGAGTAGTTTTTCTTTTTCGAAGGGCTAAGAGTGTTTTTAAGTATAAAATTTCGGAGAGCATCCAGGAGCGCGTCTTTCTAGTTCAGCTGCATCACGTGACCCCCCTGCATAAACATTATTAATACAAACATGTACATACATGTTGCTCACATATTATGGTAGCCCTGTTTGTGATAGAGTGTAATTACACCTTTCCCATTAATATGTTTATAATCAACTGAAAAAAGCACGAATGTCAGGGCATGTCAAAACATCTCAAGGACCCCAAAAACACCTTGGTCCCCAGAGGGTTAAAGGAACCGAGAACCAAAATGAAAAATGCCAGGAAGGGAAGAACCCAGACTTACGAGGACCCGTACACCAGTCAAAATAAGGGTCCTTAAATATTACGGCCGCTTCCACCTCATTGGTGTGTCAAAGTCCCACTTAACAAGGACCAATATGCAGGCAAAACAAGGCACCAGTGATAGTTTGAATTTGGCCTAGAGGCCGCAACCCTGAGAAAAAAAAGATCTGTCGACCTCTATACTATATAATTTATCAACAGCTGTTAATTTCAAACATTCATATATACAATTTTACAAATGTATATTACAGCTGTTATATTTCAAACATTCATACATACAATTTTACAAATGTATATTACATAGTATTTAAAATTATAGCATTATATTCATATTCATAAATGCCTTCAGAAACATAGTACAATTGTTTTGATAAAAACTTCAGCAAAACATTTTACAATCTGAACTAACCCATACTTCTACTTCATACTCAAATACATCTACACAATATTTTAGTTTGCAAACTTCAGACATAATTTAGATGGGCCTACAAATTAATATAACCAATTAAAATATACTAACAAATCTAGTAATCATAAAACATTTAAAATGTTAAGTGTAAATTAAGTCATAACATTAGAAAAATGTACATTTACATTTAATTATTTAGAAAACACTTTTTCAAACCCATAACTGCTTTTGGAGCTGAATGTGAACTCAAAACATGCACCATAGCAGACAACACAGGAAATATAGAAATTTCCTTGTGGGACAGACACATTCATCTAATTGAAGTAAACCGGTCATACAATTTCAGAAACCTTTCAACCAGGATCTTCAACAGTACCCTAAACTTGACAACAACTTCACAAACGACCATAACGCTGTTACAAACCCCGATTGCATCCATTTCTCCTCACACCAGTCAACAAGAACAACCACCACTACTACAGATCACAGGAGAGATTGAAGGGGCTGTGATAAACCAATCAAAGTAGTGCCCAAAATGCAATACTCCACCACTGCAAAGTATGCAAAGTAAACCAGAAAGCAACTCCCTACATCAGTACATGCAGCGGACTACTGACTTTAAATACACCAATCGAAGCAGTAGAGCTAACCATAACCAATTCTGTCCTGAGAAAGTTTGTTAGAAACCTAAAGGACATAAATGCAATGGATGCAGTTGACGTGGAAGAATATTTACTGAGTGCCGGGCCTCTCAAGTTACATATACTGCTGAAAAACATATTACAGACCTCACTGAAACCAAACAAGACCTCTCCTCCAAATCATCCCCTACATTATCACAAAGCCAACCTGTAACAATCAGTGGACCAACCTAACTTGACCCAGTCCGCTACAATCAGTGACCAACCTAACTTGACCCAGTCCACTACAATCAGTGACCAACCTAACAAGTCAACAACATCCTGGAACGACCAATCTTCAACCTCTGTCCCAACTGCATTTCATCCTGACCCAAAACCCATAACTCCACAAAAACATCCTGCAAACAACAAATGCCCAGCACCACAAAAGATACAAAAAAGAACTGAAACCCGAAGAGTCCTTACTATGACCGATGAGGACGAACCCTCTCTAGAAGACATTGCACACGTTTCTAGAAAATGAAACACTTCAACACAATATACATGACACATATCACACTTATACACACACATACCTGTTTAAAGTAATGTATTATACTTTTTTCTTACTGTTAAAGTTTAATCAAATGTATTATTCTACTTTTCGACTATTAGTCTTTCTTGTTCAAATATTGTTATATACTACACTACAATGTAAAATGTTACATTGGTTATGTTACATAAAAAGTTAAACTAAATACATACCACTGCTTCTTTACCATGTTCCTTTCTGTGCTTCAGTGTTTCTCAACCCTGTCCTGGTGACCCCACACCACTGCACATTTTTCATGTCTCCCTCACTTAATACACCTGATTCAACTTATCAGCTCATTAGTACAGATTGCAAGACTTGAATTGGGTGTAGTTGCGTTCCATTCGACTGTAACTGGACTGCGAAGTAGACTTCACAGGGTATTCCGCCATCTCAACACTAGAACTACTGGAATTCCATAACATCATTCTGACCGTTCATATGGCCGAACTGAACGTCATTTTCGTCATGTCATATCTACATTTGAACCTTCTCTAAGGCTACGCATGCCTTTACACTTGGCATTAACATGTGATCACCATGATCCGATCAAGCAGATCGGATCATTAGCCAATCAGGACACTGTGCGTTTACATTTGTTCATAATAAGTAGCCTCTGTATCTGGATAACCAATTGGATTTCTGTTTCCTGCATAATATTTAAATCAGGTCTGTAGCACGACACCAATAAGAGTAAAGATTATACAAATTAAGCAATGTCCAAATTGCTTTCACTCACTCACTTTACTTTCCTGTGCAATCTCCATCCTTAAATCAAATAACTTGGTTATTAAAAAAAAAAAAGTCACATCATCGATCATCGGGGTTTAAGGTTATAGCATGCAATGACTATTTTCAACAATAAAAAAATTCAACATTTAAAAAATAAAAAGTTTATTCCTATTATTCCTCTGGCAAAGCAGCGCACGCTCTTCATTAAGATCTCATGCCTCACAGCTGTGATGTACAGGCGATCGCCTCGTTCAGATAATGTTGCACAATTAAAATGAAAAATGACACACACAGTATCATGTGAGTCTAAATAAACTGTTTTAAATATTTAACGTTTATTGTAATGTTAATATATATATATATATATATATATATATTGTCTAAACTGCGTCTGACCATTATTTTCTGACAGCACGTGGGGAGACTGGGCGGGGATTTATGACGTCCACCTGTGAATGCAGACACGGTGGCTGGATTGCGTTTACATTACACCGAGATCCGATCACAATGCGTCCTCGACTACCTCCGAAACTGGACACGCTGATCGGATAACATTCCGATCAGAAGCGCGTTTACACTTTTCAATGTGAATGTGGACAACATCCAGATAGTTTTCCAATGAAGCTTTTAATTCCTGTCGTCATGTTATGATATCATCGCCCGTAAAACCAGCACAAAAGAAAGATTGCCCCGATAGGTGCTGCCTCTCTGTGAGAAAAGTTTTGCGTCAAACATATTTTTTTCACCGCACTCACCATGTGAATAGACGTGCAAAAAAGTTAGGAAACGTCAAAGCTACATACCGTTTAGTACAGCCCTGTTTGTAAATAAGTTCAATAATCAATACAAAATCTAAAAATAAATGGATCTACAATGTTACGAGAGGTAATAATAAAGATCAGGACACAACATTTTAATTCAAATGAATGTGAAAATGTATTTTCCAGCCTAATTGATAAATATTTTCTTTGTACACTAAAATCAAATCTTATGATACAATAACTTATAATAGGCCTATATATACAATAACAAAAACACTATATTTGAATACATTGTAAAAACTTTCATGGACACGTATGCAGCATAATACAGTAGCTACACACAAATACAGGCTAAGAAAAAACATGAATATTAGCTAAACAAGAAAACGAACTGCTATATAGCGATTAGTTTTAGTGAACAAAAAATATTAACGAACAAAATCAGGTTTATGCGTTTTCCTCAAGTGGGCTCATTTGAACGGCGCAAACACCCCGCATCATTCACTGACGCTTACGCACAGTCCACACAGGTAAACACCGCCTTTCGTGTGCAGCTCCCACACACATTGTGACATTAGGCACATGTCTCCTTGGTTTTTATATTTGTTTGCAGTTCCTCCTTATACTTGGCACTGCCGCCTTCTCTCCATGTGGCTTTTGATTTCATGTGGTCGGAGCGAGTTCACTCGCCAGTCGCGTGATGAAGTCCCTCCGCGAAACTTCCTATATATAATATATTGAGCAATATAATATGCTATGCAACGGGGACACTCATTAACAATGGCGGGAAGTGTAGCGGACTTATGATATCTATAATGCGTGCGGTCAAAATGACCGCCATGGCCATTCTAGCTAGAAATAGTCAGAACTGTTTTGTGATTTTAATAAAATAACAGTTTGAGAATAAAATATACACATATTTAGGAAAAGTCAGAATCCTACAGCCACATTGATTTTATTTTAACTAAGTTATTACACTGTACAATTTAAAAACCGTCTTGGGAGTTCTAGTGTTAAAGGGCACCTATTATGGAATTTTGAAATTTACCTTTCATGTAGTGTGTAACATAGATCTAAGTGAACAAAAACATCCTGCAAAGTTTGAAATATGAAAGTGCACCGTATATAAAGTTATTGTCTTTCAAAAGTAAGAGTCGACTCTGAGTCATTTTTATGAATCGTTTTATGAGGCTGCACTCAGGGAGCTACATGATATGATCAATGAGCATGAAAACAAATATCCTGATGCTGCTTTTATTATTCTGGGAGATTTTAACCATTGTAACCTCAAGAAAAACATACCAAAACTGTATCAGTTTGTGACTTTTCCAACTAGAGAAAATAAGATACTGGATCACTGCTACAGCAATATCAGAAATGCCTTTATAGCTGATCCGAAACCCCATTTCGGCAAGTCTGATCATCTGGCAATCCGGCTCAAGCAGATAATAACAGCAGTGAATATGGACAAGTTTATTGTTTCCTGACAAAAGTTATTGTGGGATACAGATTTTTTCAGACCGTATTTTCAACCTGACAAAATATGTATCCCCCCCCCAAAAAAAATCTACAGATGATGGCCTATCATCAAGTGTTTTAATTTGTGAATAATTCACATCATGTCTAATAACAGCAGTGAATATGGACAAGTTTATTGTTTCCTGACAAAAGTTATTGTGGGATACAGATTTTTTTTAAGACGGTATTTTCGACCTGACAAAATATGTATCCCCCCCCAAAAAAAATCTACAGATGATGGCCTATCATTAAGTGTTTTATTTTGTGAAAAATTCACATCATGTCTAATAACAGCAGTAAATATGGACAAGTTTATTGTTTCCTGACAAAAGTTATTGTGGGATTTTCAGACTGTTTTTAAACATGTTATAAAAAGTATCTCCTCTCCATAATGCACAGATGATGGCCTATCAACGTCTTGACTTCCTGTGGCGCCTGAAGAAAGCAAGGAAAGTACCCCCCCACCCCACCACACCACACCACACCACACCACATAGAGAGTGTTTCATTCAGCTGCATCACTTTCTGGCGTGGGAATTGTCGGGCCTCCAACCACAGCGGATAGTGAAGACAGCTAGTAAGATCATAGGAACTGCACTCCCACCAATCTATGACATTTACAATGCTCAGTGTATTTGGAGGACCATCCGCATCATGAAGGACTCCACACACCCACTTCACCCTTCTACCCAGAGCATCCGCGCTGCCACCACCAGACTACGAAACAGTTTCAGTTTTTCCTCACCACTCTAAACACCAAAGCTCCTGCAAAATGAACATCAAACACTTCCACACACCAGAACACTTATACCCCCCTTTTGCATCTAGGAATTCTTAAAGCTTAGGCCCTAACTTGAAGTGAGTCTCCAGTACACTTTCAGTTTTAATGTATAATAGGATACAGTAGATCCTGTATCCACTTTCTTCATCGCTTGAATGTACAAAATATACAGTAAGACAATAACTTTGGAAACTGTTTTTGACATGCTGTTTACATATCAAGTATTAGTTTATTAATCAATCAAAAGAAAGTTAATGTGCAATTATTTTATTAATCAATATATTGTAAGCCATTTTTCAAGCAAAATAAAGAATTTTATTTAAGATAAGAAGACACAAACCTGGAAGGTGTAATGTAATACTAGGTGTATTGTACTGGTCCTCCAGAACAATAATGTACAGAAAACTAAGGAGTACAAGCAGTACACAGGAAGGCCTCCTCTGTTGGTGGGCCTTGAACGCACATATGGTGGAACCACCGCAAACAAATGTCACACTGAATCTGGAAAACAAATTATTTGGATTTTTGGGTAAGAGGCTGCAAATTTTCATTCTTGACTTGTGTAATTGATATATTTTTAACATACAGTAATTCACGTGGAGATAAAATAATAATAAAATGTTTGTTTATAACAAAACATATTTAATTTCTTAAGTTTGATTTACCCAACTCAGGTCTGTCTCAGGCCCTTCTGACCCACAAAAGTGACATATGTCAGTCAGGTCATCTTCGAAACAAAACAAAAAATGCAGAGCCTGCATCTATAATTCTTCATTTTTCACACTAATACTTTTTAGGTAAGTATGGAATAATTCTGATAGCTGCATAAGATATTTTACAGCAATTATAAGGACAATTATTTGGATTGCCAAAACATCCCCTGAAAGCTTATTACTTACCAGTCTAGGAGAAGAGTGACAGCGATTTGCAGGCTGTGTTTTATGATACCTCTTTCGTAGCAGGAAAATCTACAGTATCGTTGCAAGATAGTACAGTAATAGAAATGTAGGCCTATATATGAATGTACAGATGTTATTTACAGGTGTACAGTTTAAGATGCCATTTAAAGATGTAGGCTACAATTTTAAGATATTATATATACAACAGGACAGTTATGAAAGACAGTGTATAGTTATTAGAGTTTTATCTGTTCAGACTGGAGGGCAACAGTTCAAAGAGAAATTGGACTGGGTGTGTGGGGTCCAAAGTGATTCTCTTAGCCCTCTAACTCTGGAGGGGGGGGGGGGGTCATGGGCTATGAGACGTTGATAGGCCATCATCTGTGCATTATGGAGAGGAGATACTTTTTATAACATGTTTAAAAACAGTCTGAAAAAATCTGTATCCCACTATAACTTTTGTCAGGAAACAATAAACTTGTCCATATTCACTGCTGTTATTAGACATGATGTGAATTATTCACAAAATAAAACACTTGATGATAGCCATCATCTTTAACGTTAGCTACACTCGCTTTTTGTGTACGTTAGGCCTGTGACACATATATTTAAGTGCGCGGGCATTATTAAATGGTTTTGATAATAATTCACCGTGGAAGGAGGAGGGATTCAGAACAATTTAATATCCAAAGGCTATTATACTAGTTTAATTTACCTTGGTCAAACAAACGGCCCACCTTCACTGCTGAATGCGTGCGCGCTCCCGCGACCGGGGATACACTTTCTTTCAGGGGTAAGTACATTGGCACGACACCGGCGAGCGCCACACAGTATCGGACTGAAGACGTGTATTAACCTTTACAGTCTATGATATTAACCCTTAAAAACATGCCAAAGAGTTGTTGTGTGGTTGGGTGCACCAATAACATTTGTAAAAACCCCAAATTAAAATGTATTCCTTTGCCATGTAAAGCGAAACATCCGGACAGAAGGCAATTATGGCTGCAGGCAATACGCCGAGAAGACAGAAAAGTGCACTCACTAAATATAAAGACATAATATATACATTTAAAGATGTTTACTTCTTAAAACCAAAGTAAAATCATTCACTGGCTACCTGGTGACTCGATGAGGTACGAGTAAATGTCCGGGTAAGACACTTCTGCCCACTGGGTGGGGTTGTTGGACTAATTTGGCGCTGGTAGAATGAAGGGACATGTTTTTAAGTTGGCCAAATTAAGTTTATAAATGTATCGTTCACGCTCTATGGAAGGCAGGGTGGAAATATAACTACTCGACATATTTCATCTAAGTGATTTCTTAAGTTATACACGTCTGCCGGCTGTGTACGGACGTTGTTTTGTAGCGCTATTTTGTATTGAAGTCTATGGGGAATATGGTTTGTTTTCCCCCAAAAAGGGGCGGTTACAAAATTTACAGTTAAGTTCCCGGATGTGCCGGTTGTGCGTATTGTATGGCAATGATGTATGTAGGCATAATGTAATGAGGTATGACGTTCCAATCAGCTCTTTTAACTTTGCAACGTGCACTAATTTCAATTAACTTCTCACTTAGCGTCTTTTTTTTCTTCTTTTTTTTCATTCTGCTATTTATTCCATTCAATTTTAGTTGCAGACGTCACGTAAATCACGAGTGGTAGTGAAGTGTAGCAACATCGACTATGACAGCTGCTTGTCAAATTAGCTAATAGTGAATCACACAAACACTTCATTCATTGTGTGACCGGACGAGAGCTTTGTCTCTTTCTCCATTACACACACACACACACACACACACGAAGAGACATGTAACGTGACACCACATTCCACAAAGGCACAAAGGAAAGGGCTTCCACCATAGTCCCTCTGGAATGTATGCACACACACACACACACACACACACAAACGTTTCCTTAAACGAATCATATTTAAAACATTACCAAATGTATTATGTGTTGCTATTTATGTGTCGTGACAGATTTGGGTTTAGTTTACAATTATAGCATGTATTAATTAAACTTTAAAATGTCTATACTAATGCATAATAATCAAATGTTGTATTCCTAAATGTAACCCGAAGATGTTTGATACTATTTTAAATCCTGAGACCTAACGGAGTTGAATCTTGACTGCAAGGCACAATAATATGCATTTATTCTAGGAAATACCATACTTCTAAATATGAATGTTAAATTTGATCTCACATGACATAGTCAAAGTGGGCGTGTCTTTACAAACAAAGGAACATTCTCCCGCTCTAGATCAGAGGATCCGATTCGCTCTTGTCCCAGAAGAAGGCGTATCCTTACATTCCTTAAAAGCAAAAAGCTCTTCCTGCGCTCTCTTGCTCTGCGCTTCCTGCCTTCATCACTGCTCATCATGTGACGTCTTCGGACCTGAACTCCTTCAGGAGTTCCCTCCTTTTATTTGCTTTATCTCAGTCTTTTGTTTAATTTTCAAATTCCACTGTGTTCGTTTCCACCTACGAGTCAAACGAACGAAGCCTGAATTCCTTCAGCAACTTCCCTTCCAAAGAGGCGCCTTCTTCAAAACTCCCGCGAACAGCTTGCCCTGGCAACAAGCACGCGCGCCTCAGCACGAGCGCGCGCACTCTGCTCCGAGAACACGTGCAGGCTGGACACAGCTCGTGCACACAAACGAACCTTTTGCAAGTATATCAAACTCTAACGAGTTTTAATGTTTTAAGGTGTTTCGATTGATGGCTCTCTCAATGGTCTGTGATTTTAGCTGTTCTATGGCCACTCGTGACCATTCTCTCTCTCTCTCTCTCTCTCTCTCTACAACCTCCACGCGTGCTTCGGCACGGCGCGCCCCTCCTCAGAAATCTCTCTCTCTCAACTTCTCTCTCTTATCCGCTATTCGTGTCTTGTATTGTTTACTGTAAATTATGTACATAGATATAATCGGTGTATAATCAATATGTGTAATCCGTTATATTCTGTAGTTTGCATTTATTAAAACAATATATTCAAGACTGTGTCTGTGAAAAAATGCTCGTAAAACCACAAACGTCAATGAGATTAAAAGATCCAAGAGCTGCCAGAGCTCTTATTATTTACTAGTTTTAATTTTATAAACACAGGAAAATTAATGTTCACGGCCAGAAAATTAATGTTTCTTGGAGGTTATAAGGAGATAGCTTTACTGAGAGGTTGATGGGTGATCTTTGATGGTTTTTGCAGGACAAACACCTATCTGATCATTACATGAATTTCCCTTAAAGGTTATCTCATAATCGAAATTAAATAAGATTATTGATATGAATGAGGAATTATAAGACGTTGTGATCGATTATTCATATATTCGTATAATCTATACATTTTCAATTTCGATAATTTAATGTAAAGTAATATGCAGAATATTAATCATATTCATGATTAGTTATTAAAATTCCCTATAGATCATTTGAGCTAATTCATACGGACCAAGAGTCCGAGGCATATAGATTACAGAAGTTATTAACAAAAAAAATTATCTAACACGTATTGCAACGCTACACAACACGGCTCAGTGCAGTCTAAGTTCCTGCACAATTAACTTTCCCTTCACTCATTCCTCTCACTGAACGTGTGCTTGTTCTTGTTTAATCCACATTTTGAGGGCCAAATGCCTCCCACAAAGAAAGAAATATGGATGACACTTATCCAAGTGAAAGAGGCTATTGCATTTTTATAGCTTATTGTTGATTTATGTTTTTATGTTTTATAATTTTAATAGGTCTAGGCTACATCACTTGGTAGGCTATACTAAGGGTGCTTTCACATCTGTAGTTCGGTTCATTTGGTCCGGACCAAGGGAGAAAAATTATACTTTGTAGCATTTTTCAGGCGTTTTGGTTCCTTTTCACACCACACTGATTGCTCTGGTCCGAGCAATCAGTTTATGAAACGAACCAAAATGCAGTCACGTGACAACATCCACATCACTCGTTGGCCAGATGGGTCTTGAACGTATTTTCATAACTGCACTTTTATTGTCAGAATTAACGTGCGGGAAACTTCCAACAGAACTGACGGAAGTAAACAAAGAGGAGCAAAATCCGGCAGACAACACGCCGCTTTTTACTATGGAGAAATGACTTTGTGGGCTGATTGTATCCCTCGTCATAGTTTATTATATTAGTTTGTCTACACCACTTTAGGCAAACAATAACATTTGAGAATGAAGCGAGGATGCGGCTTGAAAATAATGTTTTATGCAATGCACACAGCGAGTCACTTCAGGAGGAGGCAACGCGTGCATGTTGCTAAACATTGACATAATGCACAGCGCGGCTGACTACGGCAGCTGGTTTAGTCCAAAAATGCGCAGTTATTTGGCAGTTGGGTCTGTTCGAGGTCGGATCACGTTCTCACCACAAACGAACCGCTCCAGAGTTCGTTTGAAAGCGTACCGAGACCACCTCTCCTAGGAGGTCTCGGTACGCTTGTTTGGTCCGCTTTTGGTGCGCTCCTGAGTGCGATTGCTGCATTCTCACCGGCCCAAACGAACCGCACCAATTCGGAAAACGAACTCTAGTGCGATTCAACCGAACTAAACAAGGCAGGTGTGAAAGCACCCTAAACCTCAGTGGTTTGCAAACTCGATCTCGTCAACTGTATATGAGCTTGTTTCTGTAGATCCTGTAAATAGATGAACAGAACAGAAAAAAAATATTATAAAAAAATATATGTCTGATAATCGAAATTATACAACTACACTCTGCAAACACAATAACTATTAGGCTTTAAACACAAAACAGTTTATGTCCAATAGCAGGGGGTCGGCCAGTAAGTTTGGCATCGGGCCAAAAAAATACCCAAAGGATAATTTAAGAAAGTAATTGATAAAAAATGCAACTAGAATTGCCTGTAACAGATTGTTACAGTGTCTTTTGAAACTGTTAGTGAGCTGTTACTCTGTGTTGAATCCTAAAACAGTCATTAAAAAAAAAAACACATTTGTGTGGTGGTGTTTGGGTTTTACACGGCATAAATTAATAAAGCAGTAATGATAAGTCACGATTTTTAAAATATTTAATTAGTTGATTTAATTCTAGAATATCGGATAAATTGTGTGATTATTGTCTAAATAAATCCCCATGTTTTTGGTGCTGATGTGGTGGTGATGCTTTTCACATAAAAGCTGTCACAAAGAACCAAGGTCCCAGCGTTTCCCTTCCTGGTCTCAGAGACACACACTCTCCTCCTCCCGTTCTCTCCTCTCCTCCTCCCGTTCTCTCCTCTCCTCCTCCCGTTCTCTCTTCTCCTCCTCCCATTCTCTCCTCTCCTCCTCCCGTTCTCTCATCTCCTCCTCCCATTCTCTCCTCTCCTCCTCCCGTTCTCTCTTCTCCTCCTCCCGTTCTCTCCTCTCCTCCTCCCGTTCTCTCTTCTCCTCCTCCCATTCTCTCCTCTCCTCCTCCCGTTCTCTCATCTCCTCCTCCCATTCTCTCCTCTCCTCCTCCCATTCTCTCCTCTCCTCCTCCCGTTCTCTCATCTCCTCCTCCCATTCTCTCCTCCTCCCGTTCTCTCATCTCCTCCTCCCATTCTCTCCTCTCATCCTCCAGCTGCTGACTCCTCTCCTCCTCCCGTTCTCTCATCTCCTCCTCCCATTCTCTCCTCTCCTCCTCCCATTCTCTCCTCTCCTCCTCCCGTTCTCTCATCTCCTCCTCCCGTTTTCTCCTCTTCTCCTCCCGTTCTCTCCTCTCCTCTTCCAGCTGTTCTCTCTTCTCCTCTTTCAGCTGCCCACTCCTCTCCTACACATTAAATATGGGTGAAATAGAGGAGGGTAACAGAATTCAGTGACCTTTAAAATAGCCTTATCAGATTTGGTGATCCTTTACTGTATGTCTGTTGCTGTTCATCTCAGCCCAAAAATGATTTCTACTGTAAGAAGCTGAGGAGTTCAGACATCACCAGAGTGAATTTGGAGGATATCACGTTCATTATGGATGAAATAGAGAAAGCAGGGGCGTTGCTAGACATAAAGCTCTACTGGGGCACAGGTCCCCCATTTGTCTGAGTTTTGTTAAACTCAAACTTCAGATTTACTGGGGCACAGCAGATTTATACTGGGGCACGTGTATGGAATTATTTTTGTGCCGATAAAAATTAACGTAACTTTTCAAGAAACTGATGAAAATATCAATTGAAACTGAAAAAAATATCTTTGAAACTGAAAAAGAATAAATCGCGGGCACATTTTTTGACTTCGTTTTTAATACACTGCATGTTTTGCTAATTATTTCTCATATTTCTTTCGCTGATCTGAACTTACAAATGCGCTTCCAGAGTTTTCATTTACGCTTCTGAAGTTTTCGTTTACGCTCCCTGAGTTTTCGTTCGCAGTTCAGACACATAGCTCTCGTGGGGGCGGGGCTAGTAGCAGTGTGTTCTCATTGGCTACTGAGTTTTTGATTGACAGCTTCTAGGCCTGGAAGTGAAGACATCAGTGTTGTGTTTACATGTGTGGATGTGAACGTCTGAAAGTGCAGCTTTCCATTTCATTTTACTGATATTAAGTTATGTTTTTATTTTATTTTATCTGTATTTACCTGCTGCTACTACTTAACCGACAGAAACTTTTAGGAGCGAGATCTATTCAGGTGTAATTGTACATTAAAGTACTGTATATAATACTGGAAATTTTGTATAGTCTCCAATGTTTTCGGAGAATATTTGTTAATTCCTGATGATTCTTTTGCATGTTAGGCACTGATTAGGTTGAGCTGTTACAATTTAAAGAGAATACTGGCATACAGTACGTGTGATATATTCAGCCGTCAAGAAAGTTTCACTTCAACCAGGTAATCAAGGTTGGCAACCATGGCCATCACATTACTCATTGTTAGCATATGCATTTACACCATCAAAATTAATGATCACTTAAATAAGAGGAATTTAAACAATATGAAAATTGCAATCGTGGCCTGCTGTCAGATGATACAGACCTCAAAGCGCATTTCATATTTCACACAAATAATGTTCTTGTTGTCATTTTTTTTGTTTCGTTATTTAATTTAGTTAATATTATCTTCTAACATTTAAAATTGTAAATTTAAAATGTTAACAATCATCAACAGTTTCAATTGTGACTTATACAACCAGTTAAATTAGTGTAATTCAAAATAGGAATTCAAATAAATGTACATTCTTTATTGTCACTATGGCATAGACACAAGTATCAAAGTGAAAGTCTTGGATGCAATAATGTTGTGACAGGAAAGACCAGAATCCACAAAACATCACCTGCATACTATACATGTAATGCACAGTATTCTCATGATATATATATCATGAGAATACTGTGCATTACATGTATAGTATGCAGGTAATGCTTTGAACAGTTCCTGGTACAGTAAAAGTAAAGCAGTGACTGGGTGGGCAGCACAAGGATAGTCCACCCAAAACATGAGAATTCTCTCATCATTTACTCACCTTCATGGCGTCCCAGATGTGTATGACTTTCTTTCTTCACATAAACATAAACAAAGATTTGTAAGGAAATAATCCATCTCTGTGAGTCCATATAATACAATCCTGTGGATTGTAATTCATGTACGTGTGACAGTTGGTCGGAAGTGATTTTAATAGTTAAAACAGTTTACATTATTAGTATTTTTCTTATCTAGCCTATTGTTTCACTCCAGAAGGCATTGGTTCATCCACTGAGGTCGCATGGACATCACGGTCACTGTGTGTGGTTTTTAAAGCATCTTTAGGACTCGCAGAGATGGATTACATTCCTTAAAATCTTAATTCGTGTTTTTCTGTAGAAAGAAAGTAAACTGCATCTGGGACACCATGAGGGTGAGGAAAATAAGTGAGAATTGTATTTTTGGGTGAACTATCCCCTTAACATTCATATGCGGTTAGTATGCTAATCCATGATCAGCATAGACTAATATGAATAAAGTGCAACCTCTTGTGTACTTGCAAACTGTGTTTGTTTTGATCTAGAGGAAATAAAAATATTTGCTAGATAAAAATAAAATAAATCCGGTGTCTGAAGATCAAGATCCCACTCATTCAAATGTGATGTGTCTGAACAAAGTAAGACTCTTGTCTGATGTGGACAGTGGATCTCTGGCACTATCACTCCATCCTCTGTGTCAGCAGCAGAATTCTGTCTATGGAATAGTTGTCTATGGAAAATGAGAAGAAACGTATTATAATCTAACAATACACACTGCTTTGAACTCCCACATACAGTAACAAGTTGAAGACTTAAAATATTTATTTCAAACAAATTATATAAATATTTTAAGGGATTTTACAGTACTTAATATTTACATCTGAGTCATGCACCATTTATCATCTGTAATACTGTTGTGTAACCAGTAGATGGCTGTATAGCCCTATATATAAACATATCCATGGCTGTGTATTCCCTAGTTGCTGGATGTTTTCAGTCATAATTACTTGCATGTATTAGGTTTTGAATTTGGACATATATTTATTATTAAAGAGTATTAAAGATTTTAAAAAACTATCAGAAATATTAATTTGAAGTGCAACACAGTAGCCTACAGATACTGTACAGTACTCTAGCCCAATGTTGTTTGGGGTGGCTGGGGGGAAATATGATCTAATCGAAGCAAATATGATCTAATCAAAGACTGTAATATGTAGATAAACAAGTCATGCAATGATTGGGCTAACAGTTAAATCAAGACAACACTGTATTATGTTATCAACACTGTATAATGTTATGGGCTCACTGAACTCTAAAATGCCTCACCACCTGAAAAAGCAAGTACTGTATTATGAATAGTATTATTAAGTATTGTATAAAAAAAGTAAAAAAAAAAAAAAAAAAGACTTACCACGAGTATCCAGTATCCTGATAGAGCGACGATGACTAATGATAATGATATCATTCGTCTGTACTATTCCTTCTATAATAAATAATCTCAACAATATAGTGTAACGTTACCAGCAAATAAATACAGATACAAACGTAATATCAGTAAAATGAAATAGAAAGCTGCGCTTTCAGACGCTCACATCCACACATGTAAACACAACACTGACGTCTTCACTTCCAGGTCAAGAAGCTGTCAATCAAAAACTCAGTAGCCAATGAGAACACACTGCTAATAGCCCCGCCCCCACAGGAGCTATGTGTCTGAACTGCGAACGAAATTTGGCGCGATTGGCCATCAGCAAAACAAACCGCAAACGTCATACACAGTGACGCAAAGAGTGTCAATGTTAATTCAGGCTATTTTTAACGTGTTAAAATGTCAAAGAACTACGAGGCTGATACTAGAAAGAGGACATTCCTAGTGTCATGGAAAACACAGTACACCTGGGTGGAGAAAGGCGATGAGGGCATATACTGTTTCGTTTGTTGGAAATTACCAACAAAAGCCGACCGAGCCGGGACATTTTACAAGGGGACCCAGAACTACAGAAAACAGGCCTTAGATGCACACGAAAAAAGCCGCCAACATTTGCAGTGTGTGTTGGCAAAGCGGGTGGTGGACAACCCATTAGTTGGAATACTTCATTACTGGACACAACGGGCCAACAACGACACAATCCAGCGGATGGTGATGTAACAACAATCACTTTCGGGGAATAATTAATTCAAATGAAGTGAAGCTTCATGAGTCTATGAACATGATTTACTTATTGTCTACAAAGATTAAATTCCCCCAAAGAGGGAATATTCGATAATTTAATGATAACCTTTACCAGAATTAATTTTAGTTGTCTGAACAATCGGTTCGTCCAGCGAACGGAGTGTTAGACTTCCTTGTTAAACAGTAATAAGTACCTTTCTTACAAACTTTAAGAACGATCAAACCTCTGATCAGGAAGATTAATCTTTCCTATGTTTGTCCAATTTAAGTTACTGAAATAGTAACACGCAATCGAGCTTTAGTAGCTTGGATCGGACGCTTTCATTGACTTCAATTCAGTGAGCAAAAGAACAGATTCAATTCAAGAAGCTTACTGGGTTTACAAACTTAAAAATATAAAACTACAATTCACACGGAGTAAATATGATTATATAGCAAACAAACAGTACAATTCAAAACAAGGTAATCGAATAACGAATAATAAAGAGAGAGAGAGAAAAAGATTGGAAGTAGAGAGTTAGAGTGACAATTTTCAATTCAGTTACTTTTCAAAGAGACCCCAAGTATGCATATCATATTCGCAGGAATAGACAACCTTTAAACAGCAGTTTCAATCATGAAATACAATACTTGCTTTTGATCTGGCTCTCAGAGGTGTGTGTGTGTGTGTGTAGCTGATTTCAAATTGGTCTTCTAGCAGTTTTCCGGAGTTCCTTCTGCAGCCTGTGGTGCGCAACTTCGGCCGTTAACACGAATGTAACACTTTACCGAGAGATGACTTAACTCAGATGGAAATAAAGAAAAGGCTAAGATGAAACAAAGTTTCAGAAAATAAACGAAGAGACTCCTTGACGGAGTTTTGTTCGTGAAGATGAGAAGAATCTTTTTCTTGCGGAGTGCGAAGAGCAAGCAACAAGACTGGCCTTTTTAGGGTCAGGTAGGTCTGCCTATTTTCTCTGCGCGGACCAATCAGTTATGAGAAACTGAGGCGGGAAAAACTTCCTTTGTTTGAAATGTCTACGCCTCTGTTATTTATAGTGGTAATAACTTTGAGCATTTATTCTCAGAAAAGATGGTATTTCTGAAATAATGCATCTTTTTGTGATTTGTCGCAGAGATTCGATGTCGTCGGGTTTTTGTGATTGTACAGGTACAACAAACTACTATACTGAGAGTCAGGAATACAGAGTTACGGGATTGTTCAGATTACAAGCATATAGAGTTTGCATATCACACTGTGTACATTAGAGCTCATTCTAATAGGACATGTGCATACATTTAACCACAAAAAGAGATTTACATAATACATTTAAAAGTAGTTTTCTGTGAGGAAAGGTCCATGGAGAGCATTGCGGGCTGTTACGCTGTTGTGTGTGTGTGTGTGTGTGTGTGTGTGTGTGTGTGTGTGTCAAGACCACTTGGCTCAAGGTAGGGTTGACATAGGGGAGACCACACTGAACTTAATATTTAATTAAAACGCTGGTTTATTAATGAATGATTTAAAAAACACAGTAAGTGGAAAGCAAAACAACAAAGAACTGGCAAGGAGCGCCGACTGAAGCCAGCCTCTCATTGTCGGGCCGAAATATCAGGAAGAGACCAAGGCAGTGATTTTAACAACTCCCTCATCAGTCCACCAATTAGCATCACACGACCCACTGCAACAGCTCCACCTAAAAGTGACACAGAACATCAGCAGTAGGCAATACAGGCTTGATTATCTACACCTGGCCAAACCAGGGAGAGACACACCCAGCACTGCATAGCCGGGCGTGACATCACTCCCCCCGAAAAAAAAAGAGGCCCACATTAAGGGGACTCTGGATAAACACTCCCAATCTCCAAAGTAACAAATAAATACTAAACAAACATTAAACCAAACTCAATCACACTGGAATCCCATACCCACATTCAATCGTGCACATTCACTCATTTATTTGTGTGAACACAACTGTTACACCCCATAACCAACACTGACCATCCTCACCCCAAATCTCCACTGTATCTTACCACCCAGCAAGATCCTGGCACCTTGGATAGCTAATTAAGGGAGGAGAGACGAGACAAAGACAGGGTAGAAAAAAAAAACATCACATTGACTCATCCGGGCCCCGAGCAAGCGCATCTGCTACCACATTGTCAGTGCCACGAATGTGTCTAATAGACAATCGGTAGGGCTGCAAAAACAGCGCCCACCGCATGAGACGCTGATTAGCATTTTGTAAAGACTGTAGGAATGTGAGCGGATTGTGGTCTGAATAAACCACAACGGGATGTACCCCACCCCCCACATATACCTCGAAATGCTGGAGCGCCCAGATCAACGCTAGAGCCTCCTTTTCGATCGTCGAATAATTAAGCTGGTGGCGATTAAATTTGCGTGAAAAATAACCTACTGGTCGCTCAATTTCTTGCTCATCTTTTTGTATGAGCACTGCGCCAGCCCCCACCTGACTTGCATCCACTTGAAGTTGAAAAGGGTCATCTAACTTTGGTGCCGCCAGGACAGGCGCAGAACTCAACAAAAGCTTCGCATTTTCAAATGCCCGCTTACAATCATCGGACCACACAAACCTGACTGATTGTTTTAACAACTCGGTAAGTGGGGCCACAACGGTTGAAAAATTACAACAAAAATTTCGATAAAACCCAATCATCCCTAGAAAACGCATCACTTCCTTTTTGGTAGTCGGCGAAGGAAACCGGTCAATGGCCAATACCTTAGCCCTAATTGGCCGCACTTGCCCCTGCCCCACCACCTTACCCAAAAATACCACAGTGGCCTGGGCAAACTCGCATTTCGCAAGATTCACCGTGAGCGTTGCTGCCACCAACCTCTCAAACAGCGAACGTATACGCGCCAGGTGTATTTCCCAGGTGTCTGCGTAACACACCACATCGTCTATGTAAACTGCGCACCCATCCAACCCCGCAATGACACGATTCATAAGACGTTGGAATGTGCAGGGGGCGTTCCGGAGTCCAAAACTCATACGGGTGTAAGAATACAACCCCGAAGGTGTAATAAATGTAGCAATTTCCTGCGCCCTAGGCGTAAGCGGTACCTGATAATACCCCTTTAATAAGTCAAATTTACTTACATATCGAGCACTACCAACCTGATCCACACAATCCTCGATACGTGGCAAAGGAAAGGAGTCAGCCTTTGTCACCGCATTCACCTTTCTATAGTCTGTACAAAACCTAAATGTGCTGTCAGGTTTTTTAACAAGTAAGCATGGTGATGCCCAGCTCGAATATGATGGTTTTGCTAGGCCATTATCAAGCAGATATTTCACACTGGCATCCAAGCTTTTTCGTTTGTCCGGAGCAACACGGTAAAATCTCTGTCGAATGGGTTTTGCATCCCCTACGTCAATGTCATGTTCAATAAGACTGGTGCAGGTTGGTGTGTCGGAAAATAAAGACAAAAACTCAAAAAGTAAAGATTTTAACTGATCACGTTGTTCCCGAACTAAATGCCCTAAGAGGCTGTCCAAGCTAACCAACGTGTCTGAATTGTTTAGCCTAGCCTGCAGGACCGCATCATCCGGATCCCGCACCCCATCCCCAACTGCCACTTCAGAAGCGTCGGATGCGCCCTCCCCAATAGCCAGTCCAACAGGTCTATAAGCAGTCTTATCACCCACCACCTGCAATGGTGAGGAATAATATGGTTTAAGTAAATTAACATGAACCCGTTGTGTTTTCCTCCTCCGCTCAGGGGTGGACACCACATAGTTGTTATCTGATATTTTCCGCACAACAGTATATGGACCAGTGTATTTAGCCTCTAATGCCGAACCCAGAATTGGCAACAATGCAACAACTTGATCACCAGGGCTAAATACTCTTACCTCTGCTTTAAGATAGTATCGTCGCTTCATTTTAGTTTGCGCTTCACATAGATTTTCATTAGCCAACTTCCCAGCTAAGAACAACCTTCGGCGAAAGCCATGAACATAATCGGCCAAATTCCCAGGTATCTCCACCCCACCATCTAAATCACCACTCAACACCGATAAAACGGTACGGACTTTGTGCCCAAAAACTAAATCATTAGGGCTAAACCCCGTGCTCTCCTGTACTACCGCACGGGCCGCCAATAGTAGCCACGGTAAGCCCTCTTCCCAATCTCTCTTAAGTTCTACACAATAAGCACGTAACAACGATTTCAATGTGGCATGAAAACGTTCCAGAACCCCCTGGCTCTGGGCATGATATGCACTACTTAAATTATGTTTTACTCGCAGTTCTTTTAACGCCGCTGCAAATGTCTTGCACGTAAAATTTGACCCACGATCGCTTTGTATTACTTTTGGTAGACCAAAAATAGATATAAACTGAGACAAAGCCTTCACAATTGACCTTGTGGTTATAGTCCTTAAAGCATACGCCGCAGGATAACGTGTCGCTTGGCACATCACAGTGAAAAGATAAACACTGCCAGACTTTGACTGTGGCAAAGGACCCACACAATCAATAACTAGATGTTCAAACGGAATGCCCACGGACCGAATGGGTTGTAGTGGTGCAGGTTTAATCGAAACATTTGGTTTACCTGCAATTTGACACGCATGGCAACCTTTTACGAAACTCGCTATGTCCCTTTTTATCCGGGGCCAATAGAAATGTTGCAATACATGATTGTAGGTTTTCCTCACCCCAAAATGACCAGACGCTTCTCCGTGCGCTGCTTTTAACACCAACTCCCGGTATTTCACAGGCACCACCACCTGCAACACCTGATCTGCCACATCATTGTCCGCCCGAGGTGACCACCTGCGCAGCAACAAACCATTTTGGATCAGATAACCATGATCAACATTATCATCGCCCGAGGCCAAAGCAAAATACTTCTCGAGATTACGATCATTCTTTTGCGCCTCAATTACCTCACTAGGAGATAACGGTGCTGGTAAATCTGGTACAAACACTTAAACTGCACTAGCCTTAGATACATCAGATGGTTTCACTGTCTGAGCACGAGCCATTGCTCGCGTCACCGCGCAGGCAGTGAACACCTCTGGAAAATCTTTAAGACATTTGTCTGGCTCAACTGATAGCGTAGCCACTGTTTTAACCACAGGGGGCAGACATGACCTCTCCGGCCACACACAACCCCCTCCCAAATCATTTCCGATAATCAGGTCAATATTTTCAACTGGTAGAGTCGGACGTACAGCTATAGTCACCTCTCCATTCACAAACCCAGACTGCAACTGAATTCAATGCAATGGCACTGGAAACGGTTGAAGCCCAATTCCTCGAATTAACACAAAACTCCCAATATCAGACAAATAGGAGAAAGGCAGGACCGATTGGCAAATGAAACTCTCCGAAGCTCCAGTGTCACGCAATATTTTAACTGGTACTCTATGAGCATCTCCCACTAGTGAAACAAACCCTTCGGTGATAAAAGGAGCGTAATCAGACACTGTGGTTTTAGGTTCCTCCCACAACATTTTAGAATGCTCAGGGTCAGTTTGAGTTCCATTTAACTTAACATTCCTCAACTGTGCAGCAGGAATCAACGAGGCACAGGCAACATCTTTGATATTGCTTACTTTACTCTTATTACGGGCACTCAAGACTGGACATTACTTTTTCCAATGACCTAATTCAAAACAATAATGGCACTTACTGTCGGCATCACTTTCCCATGTTCTATTACGAGGCGCAGGGTAAAACCTTCCAGGAGAACCTGCATTAACGCGGACGGGGCGATTTTCCCTACGATTATCGTAACGCGGAGAAAAATCCCGCATATGAATTCTATGCGTCAACACATATCCATCCGCGAGGACAGCAGCCTCGGCAGCTGTCTTCACCTTATGTTCGTTTAAATATGTAGCAATCTGTTCGGGCAAAATGTTCTTAAACTGTTCCAAAATAACCAAATCGCACAAATCATTAAACGAATCAATCCCCTTCGCTGTGCGCCAGCGATTAAAAAAACTACTAAGCTCTCTGGCCACATCAGCATGAGTTTGTTTTTCCGACTTTCTCCAATTGCGAAAACGTTGTCTATAAGCCTCAGGAATCAATTCGTAACTTTTTAACACTTTTACTAATTGGTAACTCTTTCTTTCTACAAAAGGCAGTGCCACAAATGCCTCTTGTGCACGACCAAGTAATACCGTTTGTAAAAGCAAAGTCTTATCCTCATCACTCCAATTCTGGTCGGCCGCAACATTTTCAAACAAAGAGAAAAATATATCCGGATCCTGTTCGTTGAACTTTGGAAGAAACTTTATCATATTTGCTACACCCAATTTCTGAGTGGAATGTCCACCGACTTTACCTTCAGCCATCAGCTTAAAGGAACACTTCACCCATTTGCATTAGACTTTGTATCTTTAGAAACCCAGTCACATTTTCGAATGGTCATGGTTTATTCCCTTATTTTCCCCTGAGATGGGAGAAATAAGGATTTAAGTGTTCCACTTCCTGCTTTTTATGACGCAAAAATCGTCAATTTGCGTCATAAAAAGCAGGAAGTCAAATTTCTTAGAATAAGGGTAAGACTACAAACACTAGCTCATCATTTATCCAGTAGAAGGCGCTGTTCCGCATGTTTTCAACCCGCCCATAGAGGGATCTCACTCACAGAATGTACATATAGTGTCAGCCATTTATTCGGAAGCTAAGCTAACAGTTTCTTATTCTGTGGAGAAAGCTGAGTAGTAGCGGTGACCATCCTCTTTTTCCCGGTCATGTCCGGCCGTCGAGATCGTCCAAAATGTCCAGGATTCGGCTTTTGCTTTCTGCAGTCGCATTCATAGTTTACATGCACACCTTTTGTTTCAATCTAACTGAATTAATTCCGATTGGTGAATCTGAATGTAGTGTTTACATGAACGCTAAACAAGTGATCGTTTGATGTGCGTTTTAACATTGCTAGGAAAATTCCCTCTCCTCCGTGAGAGATACGAGACCGGTGCGTCTCACAGGCGCCGGCGCCACTCATCAGTAATCACGCCACCGGGCTCGCATCGTTCTCCGCGGCCGTCAGTCTCGTTCCTGCTCGCCACAGTAAACATGATGAATGGCGACTGAAGAACGCAAAAGCCGAATCCTGGACATTTTGGGCGACATCAAAATACTGGACAGACTCACGGAGACTCACTAGTAGCATAGCCTTGTTGTTTACTGCGATCTCTTACCGGTAGGCGTGGCCTACTAGGGCAGCGAAGCAAGTGCATTCTGGGAGTTGTTGTCTTTCATCCCCATAAGCCAAAAATACATTTTCTGGCTTTTCTCAGTCTAGAAGGCTCCAAATTCAAAAATAATTTCACATTTCTTCTACATAAATGACCCATTTTAAATACACATTCATCTTTCCAGAGGTGAAGTGTTCCTTTAAGCCGGGTGCGTTCAAGTTCATAAGCCCGCTCCTGTTCATACTCCAAATGCTTCAGTTTTTCCCTTTCAAACACACAATCTTTTTCTCTTTCAACAGACTCCATTTTCTTGCGTTCTAAATCTTGTTCTATTTCAAGTTTCTTTTGCTCAAATTCCAATCTCTTTTGATCCAATTGCATCTGCAAAAGTATTTTTTGTTGTTCATAGGTTAATTCGTTACTTTTAGCTGGGGGATTTAAAACAGACGGGTCTGTTGGAAATGCCGCTGCTGGGGTAGGCTCTGCCAGAGTACCCTCGGGCAACACTTGATTTTCTTTCAAACGATCACGAATAAAATCTATCAATTTATCTTTCTTTGCTGTTTTTGGCAGTGTCAGTTCAATCTCATAAAAATCTGCAACATTCACCAATTGCTCTTTTGTTACCGCCACTAACAAACTCTCCGAAGGAGCAGCAAAAAAATCCTCCAACACACCCATATTACAGACTATTCAATAATATCGTACCCTATCAACCAAACTAAAGTATAGGTTTTCCAATTATTCTTAAACAACCACAAACAAACAATTTTGCAAAATGGAAAAGCAGTTCAAGCAGCAGAGCAAACCAATCACAGAGCTCTCCCCCTAAACATTTACCCCCCACTATACTAATCTATCTTCACACTGAGTCCAAGAATCAGGATAATTTACTCACCAATACCGACAGAGACGTACTGCCCCGACCGAAGCCAATTCAGCCGGTTCTCTACGGCGGTGCCCCGATCCAGACTCCAGTGACAGCACAACCTAAATCCAAGCGCGGAAGCGCTCTAGCACGGGGATTACGATAGCTCCAGCAGGTTAGTCGTCCTACTACGTGAACAGCGATCACACACTACAAACAAAGTGGCTGCACTAAATGCTCCAATCTACAACATAATGCTTCCCAATTTACCTCAAATCCAAATTCAAAACCAAACAGATCAGCGTAGATCTCCCCAAAACAAACATTCGGCGGAAAAAATAAATAAATAAATCACACCGATGACGTAGCTACACACCGCACTACGCTGCCATAGACGACAATGATCATCAAAGTAGACAATACGTACCAATAATCGGGATCAAAACTTATTGGACGAGCCCCCATATGTCAAGACCACTTGGCTCAAGGTAGGGTTGACATAGGGGAGACCACACTGAACTTAATATTTAATTAAAACGCCAGCCTCTCATTGTCGGGCCGAAATATCAGGAAGAGACCAAGGCAGTGATTTTAACAACTCCCTCATCAGTCCACCAATTAGCATCACACGACCCACTGCAACAGCTCCACCTAAAAGTGACACAGAACATCAGCAGTAGGCAATACAGGCTTGATTATCTACACCTGGCCAAACCAGGGAGAGACACACCCAGCACTGCATAGCCGGGCGTGACAGTGTGTGTGTGTGTGTGTGTGTGTGTGTGTGTGTGTGTGTGTGTGTGTGTGTGTGTGTGTGAGTGTGTGTGAGAGATTTCACGTCGCGCGGCGCTTCCTCCCCCCCCTTGGGGTGAAGCGAGTGTCTGTGTTTCTATGAAGTTCGTGCATTTGTTTATCTGGTTGTTTTCAGTTCAGAGCCATTAAAGTCAAACGCAGCGGGAGTCTCCGACGTAGCGGCGCCTATCTCTGTGAATTACATGTGGCCGGGTTGTAAAACACAAATCCTTGTTTACTCAAGATTTTAGTACGGTGTAAAGAATGTGTTTAGAAAGTTCAGCTGCCATTAGTGTTACAGTGAAGTTAATCAACACTGGTTACCATATCGTGAAGAGTGAGCTCCCCTTTACTGCTTACGAGAGAACGGTCGCTCTTCTCAAGAAGAATGGCGAAGACGTTGGCGAAGTCACGATGTAGAAAAAAAAGTAGTACATACATACATGTCTTTCATTGACTACTGGTCCCACAAATGAAACATATATACTATAAAATATTATCCAATTATAACATTATTCTGAATGTCTTTCATTGACTACTGGTCCCACAAATGAAACATATATACTATAAAATATTATCCAATTATAACATTATTCTGAATACCAAAACAAACTGAGAAAAAAAACTTTTCTAAACGTGCACGGACATCAGGGTCGTTCTCGCGTGAATGTTTCATGAACAACACGGAAACACGTAGAAGGCTATAGAGTGCGGATCGGGCGTAATTTTTCTGTCCGAGCCCGGCCCGCGTCCGCTAGAGCAGTAACCGAACCCGACCCGAGCCCGACAGGCATAAAGACATTTATGTCCGAGACCGACCGTTAAAATCCCATTTTTTTTTCATACTAATAAGAAGTAAGTTTGTGTGGAAACTCGCTTTTATTAAGCAACTGTAGGAGGAAGGCATTCGGAAATGTCAACAGGATGAGCGCATCAGCGCGCATGGAGCAACAAGCGCACTTAACACAGGCGCGCATGCATGTTTCGTTGTCATGGCTACATAAACAAATTTCCGCACACAGGAAGACGGATGTTATGGTAATATTTTACATGTATTTTCATCACAAAAAAGAACGTTTGCATCAAGTGAAAGCATCAGGCACATTGGCTACCTACATAATAAGCTGTTTCAAATTTAAAATGTTCAATGCCTTGCGCTGATGTGACCGAGCCTGACCCGAACATAATTTCTAAATATCTGTCCGAACCCGGCCCGGCCCGTCGGGTACCAGCGGGTCCCGTCAGGCTCGGGTAGGGTATCCATCCTCTTGTAGGCTACTCTGAAAAAAACACATTGAAACCACAATCTGGGCAAGAAAATAATCATTTATGGTGTAAATAACCAGCATTTCTAACAAACGTTTCGTAAATACCTCACCTTTGGCTTATAGTCAGAAGTTACGCTGTTTGCGTAGATCACGCAGCACAGTGACAACCACGCCCACTACGGTCACAGATTTTGACGGTCACAGAATCTGGTCTGACACTGGTCCAAGCGCTTCAGATGCACCATTACCAAATGGGACGGAGCTGTTGTTAGCAACAATTTGTTAATATTGTGACAATAGGCCTACATTTTGTTACTTTAATTTTCAAAATAATCAGTAGTCAATTTTTTATGCATTTACGGGGGGCTGCACTGACGGACTTACCTTCAATGGCACCATTTATTTTCCAGTATTACAGCTTTATGCTAATGGAATATTTTTATGAATGAAGGCCAGTATCACTGATATTAATATAGCTACTGATGTCTCGATGAATGATGTTTGATACATTGATATCATACGATACATTGTTGCTTCCTAATGTACTATAATGTGCTGTCTGGTAAAGTAATGCAACCAGGTGGTTGCACAAACTTCTTCCAGCAGCGCAAATATAAGTATAAGCTGCCATTTGAGGTGGATAGTTTGATTCAAGCGTGATCTGAAGAAAGTGATATTTCACATCTTTATGTAACGTTTGTGTGTTGTTCATTTAGGGTGTACACTGGGGCTTTTTGGTGTACATAAAATATGTTGTTGTAACGTGATTTCTTTTTAATGTATTATCACTCACTTTATTAATGTTTTTAGTCTAAAATTAGTTTTATATTATTTATTTGGCTTATTTCATTATTTTCATGTTTAGATAAAATAGCAAACAACTGAACTGACCGCTCCACTACCCTCCTCGGAGGATCGTATGGGGACGCTGACACCACGGTGCCCTGTAACGGCGAACCGGCAGGGAACAACCGTTATGGCAGTGCTGCGACTTTCCTCAGAAAGTCGCCCCCCCCCCAGAGGGCGCCGAGGAGGAACGATTTCTCGAAACCGTCCCTCCCCGGAGGGGACCACCCTCAGAAGTTTGACACCATAAGCTTCAGGACTTCTTCTTCTTAGACCAAGCCTTCTTAGATATGACAGTCCTCAGATCTTGCCTATCACCAGATGGCCTGGCCTGCGACCGCCACCCAGACCCCCCAGGTTGTGGAGGAGCCCGAGCGGCGACGCTACGTTTCTGTTGCACTCTGTGCTGTGAGGAGCTCGTAGACGGCCGAGGCTGCTCTGATTTAATGATTTTACGAACAGCAGTCTCGGGGGCATCAGATCGGCAAGGAAGAAACTTCTGGAACGCTGCAGATTGCTTTTTTGTTTCTTGAAACCTATCAACGACACAATTTATAGCATCACCGAACAGACTTGAAGGAGAAAGCGGGGCGTCCAGAAGAACAGATCTATCTTTATCTTTGATTTCAGAAAGATTTAACTATAAATGGCGCTCCGTGGCCACCAGGGCTGCCATAGACCGGCCCACTGATTTGGCCGTCTCCTTGGTGGCACGGAGAGATAAATCTGTCGCACTAACTTCCTCACATTGATCGATATCCCTCAGCAGGTCGGCTTGATAAGCTTGCAAAATAGACATAGTATGCAAGCACGCTGCTGCCTGACCTGCTGCCGAATACGCTTTACCCACAAACGATGATGTAGCTTTTAATGGTTTAGTGGGTAATGTCGGGGCTTTCAGTGATGACGCTGACTCTGGAGAGAGATAGCTCGCAAGCTTCTCTTCAGCCTGAGGCATTGTCACGTAACCAAAATCTTTAATACCTTTAACATTGCTATAAATAGATGTTTGGGGAATAAAAACTCTGAAAGATACCGGTTTATTCCACGATTTCGACACCTCAGTGTGGAGATCGGGAAAAAAACGGGAGTTCCCGACGGGGAGGCTGTGATCTAGATGGGAAATCATCTAGTAAACTTTTTTTAGAATCACATTCAGAATCATCGGATGGCCAGTCAATATTTAATTTAGCTACAGCGCGAGATAAAACCTCCATAAGCTCCTCATCACCAGAGGTATGAGCTGGCGAAAACTCATAATCCCCTGTGTCAATACTGGCAGCGTCCAATTCCTCGGAACTGGATAGCTGCATCATTGGTGCCTCAACCCGGGGAGAAGAAACCGCTGGGCGGGCTTCCCCCTGGGCAGAGACACTGGATCCAGCAGGTAAAGTCTGAGATAGGGCGGTGCCCGTCTCAAACCCCGCTGCTAGATCTATCTGCGAACCCCAAGATACGTTTCCCCGCTGTGCCTCGGCAGCAGCGGGACCCGTACCTCGGGGAGCGCGGACCGAACCGTCCTCCTCAAAGAACGTCCGGCGAGAGCGGAGCGTCCTCACGGACAGCAGCTCACAATGCTCACAGTCAGCTCCCTCGAGAACTGACTGGGCATGCTCCACTCCCAAACAAGCAACACAAAGCTGATGTGTGTCCCCACCCGTGATGTAACGAGGGCAGGGGACAACACAACGCTTGAAATCTTACTTGCTCGCCATAATATATATATATATATTGAGTGTGATTGTGACATACAACAATAAATAGACAAAGGACAAATACAGAGAGCACTTCGCTGAAGAAACAGAAGCTGTCACGCTCTGCGTTCAGGGGTGGTTTATAGTTTCCTGATCTATGACGTCACCTGACGTCCCGCTCATTCATTGGACTGATTATACATGTGCTTCATGACGAGACACTTGGAAGTGTTCCCACAGCATAAACGCAGCCTTTCGTTTCCTTGATAGGGAACAACTGTTAATGCAACTGAAGCTTAACATTTATGATAACTTTTATTAAAGTATGAGGTTTGTGTTTTAAAAGAATTTTCAGTTGTGTATAAAGCAACATTCAAAGCATGCAACTCCAAGTTCTTGTGTTATCTTGAGCTATAGGCTAAGCCTAGAATTTAAAGGCTATTTTAATAATATGCAGACAACTTTGGGAGACAGAATAAAAACACAAGAATATATTTGTAAATATTTATTAAAAAGAAAAATCATGAGAAACAGTTCTACTATCATAAAATGTCAACAACTAATCTGGGAGACATATATTTTTTTAGTAGGTGTGTTGTCTTCCAACGCTTAGTGATCAGGGGCCTGTTTCAGTAAGAAGGTTCAACCAACTCTGAGTTAAAACTTGAACTCTGAGTTGACTTACCCTGAGATGGGAAACGTTTTCGGTTACAAGATCAGCTGAAATTAGTTAGTTCAATCAACTCTAAGTTGACTGACTCTGAGTTAGGCGTGTGCACCACAACTATAAAAAGCCATTATCAATGGAGCACAGATATTATGAGTAACCATGGCAATAGCGCCAGACAAAAAGAAGAATTACTGTTATGCAGTGTTGAGTGTAATTAATTACCAAGTAATCAAAATATTGTAATTTAATTAAAGGGATTACTCTTAATTCTTCTGTAATTTAAAATAAAATCTGATGTAATTACATTAAATAGGCTACTGCATAGAACAATATTGTTATACAGTATATATATAGAACAATTCTGTATAAAACAATAGTGGATTTAACATACATTTTTAAAAAGTATATTTTTTATGTAACCTTCTCCCGCTACACACTTTGGTCAATTCCAGAATAATTAATGCAATTGTATATTGTTAATTTGAAAGTATTGTATTGTTCAAGTGGTTGAGGTTCATATGGGATTTAGTAATTAGTAATAAGTAGACCAATACTTTCTAAAGATAGTAATTATTACATTAATTTAATTACACTGTTGAAGATGTCATTTAGTTAGTAAATAATAGCTATTTTAGAGTAACTTACTCAACTGTTATAATATCAGAGGTGAAACTGGAAGAACATGTTATTGAACCTTTCATTTTCATGAAGGCTAGGTGCAATCCTGCAGGCATTAAAATAATGTGGCATCAGCTGAAAATTAAATAAAAAAATATAATTCAATCAGGTAAGGCTTGAGCATATCATGGGTGTAGGCTACCTGACTTTACAAATATTTGACATATGGGTCATTCTCTAATTTAGGGTACATTTCATGTCAGCAAAAAAGCACAAGAGCACTGTCCTTTCTCAGTGGAACATTAAGTGTCTCAATATAGTATATTAATTCAGTGTTACATATCTGTTATCTGCAGAGCTTAAACATTAACTGTTTTTTTATTTTATTAAAAACATGTTTTTACTTCAGAGTTTGTCAACTATGTTACGGACAAACAGGGTGTTATAAAGACCATTCAATTCAGTCTTGCACTTGAAATTAAATGCAATTTAGAAGGCTCTTGAGTCTATTTCTGCCACACATACAATTGTTATTTAAAATTATTTCCATAATCAACCTTTTTTTAAAGATGAACATGCAATGCATTTATAACTGTCCTTATGGACAAGGATGTTTTTCATCATAAATCTCCATTAAAGTTATTTTTGATAATTAAAAAAGATGTTATAGTAAACTCCAACCTATGCAAATAAGTAGAATTCTATAAAATGTCAGAATCATCAATATTGGCTATTTTAACTTTAAAAATCTAAGTGTAACCTAGGTGACAATGAAAATCACATGGTTGACACTAGTAACCTAGTTGACTGTACATATTGTTAACCATGGACAACATTTTATTCATGAGACAGAATTTAATTAGCAAAGTTGCTTTCAAAGTTGCTTTGCTCTTTTATTTTAAATGTAGAATTATTAAACAGTACAGAAATGCACATAATTCCACAGAGAATACATTGAAATGCACACTAACAAAACTTTCAATTCACAAAGACCTGTGACGTAAAATCATCCTATATTATCCTAATATAGAGTGATCAGGAAATAGCTTTAAAATGTCCCGACAAAGCCTAGAATCAATATTCAATCAATCAATAAAACAAGCTTATCCTTATGGAATGAATTTAGTGAACTGAACTTCTCAATTATGCATTCAGAATGCAGTGACAAAAATACAAACAGCTACATATAATTTTATGGAGAACATCCAAGTCAACACTAACTAGTCAATATTTGACAGAACAGGGATTGCGCAGTAATTATATAATCCCAAACAAATCCTTTTGAAGATATTTTATGCATTTTAGAATGCACTGATAAAAGGCAACACATACTCTTAGTAATTAATTTCTCAGCTCAATTCAAGTAATTTAACAATTACAAAAAAAAAACCTCTAAAAACTCTTAAACAGAACAGTAGGCTGATGCAACAGAGCCTTTAAAAAACAATGCTATTCAAACTTATTTTTTTGCATTCGGTATGCAACGGTGAAACACTGCACACAAAACATATAATTTCAGAGAGAATGCCTCTAAATGAACACCAAGTTAGATCTTTGACAAATTCAGGGTATCTGCACATTTTTCAAGTGCAAATTTAAAGACTTTTAAGACCTTTTCAAGACATCTAAATGGAAAAATTAAGACTATACCACGGCAAAAAAAAGATAAATACGACAACTTAAAACTGTTTTCTTTGATAGTTTTTTTTACTAACACATTATGCATAATGCACACATTTGGTGAACAACAAAATGTCAACTGTTACACATGCAAACAGCTTAGATAAGCCAAGTCTTGTGTTTTGGGCCTGCAGTTGCAGCCACTGTAGCAGCAAGGAGAATACTGAGTTACTGGAGCAAGCACCTTGAAATATTTAAAAAATGAAAAAATAAACTGGTACAAATAGTACCAGCTGAACAAGAACCGCAGCAGGCATTATATGAGAAATTAAAACTGTATAAGACGAGCCCTAATGTAAAGGGTGATCCTGCACCTCAAAAAAAACTCAAAATGTACACCTTTGATGTACATCAAAGTACATAAATAACATAACATATCAACTGCAAATGTAACAAAATCAGTATAAAAAATTATAAAGATGAAAAAAAAGTGCTATTTAAAAAATAACAAATAAGATTGAGGTGTTAAATTTTTTTGAGCTCAGAGAGTTTGTCCTCAATTTGTCCATTTACTCCCTTCAACTCCTGCTTCTCTTTGGCCCGTCTTCTCATGGTGTTAGACTTTGTAATTAACGTGGCCATTTTGGAGCCTGCAGAATTTTCTGCCTGTTCTGCCATTCGGTCTGCGTCACTTTCAAGTGACTTACACACCACAATGGACCTCTTCTTTTTCTTCAGCCCTTGCAAATCATCTTCGATGTTTTTCCTCTTCTTGTACTGTTCCTCTTTTTCCTTTTTGTGTCTTTCCTCCTCTAAGTGCTCCCTATAGCGACTGCGTGCCGAAGCACAATAACTGATGAGCTCCTTGGTCAGAGGCACTTCCGCTAACCCCCCACAAACTTTAACGTGGTCACAAATCAGCCTCTGGGTGATAACTGTGTCCTCTGCCATATTACATGTTTCCACCTCTTTATTGGTGGAAAACCCCCGCTCAACTTCTGCCTGTCCATGGGACAGAAGAAGAAGTGACTGACAAAATGTCCAGAGTTCAGGGTAGGACTGAAGATATTGCCGCAAAAATACATCCACTCTGGACTTCTCAGAGGGCCTGAAGGACATGAATTCAGCAGCTTTGGCCTCATTGAAAAGGACCTTTTCAAATTGCTGTGCAATCACATCACCTATAATAATGCACAAAAAATATTTTCAGTACATTTGAAGAAAAGTATATGATAAACAGCCAGGTATCACTTTATAATAACGTTTAGGTGAGTAATTTATAAGTGGTTATATAATGATTAACTAATCTTTTACAAAACATTCATAAGTGATCAGCAAATGATATACTAACATTTTATGCATGTTTTGTAAATTCCGTTACAATTCATTTACAATTTATTAGTAAACGATTAACTAATCATTTACAAAACATGAGTATGCGTTTCATAAAATGTTTAATAAATCATGTTTTGTTTTTTTATATGAAGAATAGTTTATACTTTAGATTAGGGGATGCAGAAAGTGTTGTAAATGGATTTGTAGGAGCCGCATTTGAGCTTATTTTTGTTTTCATAATTTACTTATAATAGGCTACTTGCACGCAGACTCGTTACGTACTTCCGCTTTGAAGTAATAGGGCTCGCTGAGTTCCGGTTTGTCGGCCATTGTTTTGGAGTTAGGAGGAAAATGTTCAGAAAAAAGTGTGTTTATAGATTTCAGAGACAGCAGAAGGTATACAATGTACACTGTTGTGTTCCGCTGTGTACATCTTCTGCAAAGTTCAACGGAACTTTAAGTTTTCACAGTTTTCCTTCAGATGTGGACCTTAGAAAACGGTGGCTTGTGAACATACGCCGAGACGATTTTTGTCCTACCAGCAATTCTAAGGTTTGCAGTAAACATTTTAGCAGTGATCAGATTATTGAACCGCAAACACCAGAGGCACGAAAAAAGTTAGTAACTGGCGCTGTGCCAGTGCTTTTTGCCTGGAATGATTACGCCGTTAAAGCATCGCGGTCCAGTGTGTGGGAGAGGAGAGAGAGGCCTGCTGAAGTGGTATCCGTCGAACCCATACCCATGGATGTTACGATGGATCACGATTACTGTAGCACTCCTGAGCCTTCATTTTCAGACCTGGCATGTGCTAAAATAGAAGAACTTTCTAATAAAGTGGAGGAGCTGAACAAACAGCTACAAGAGCTACACGTTCAGCGTGATTTTGGATTGGAACGGTTTGCCGGCTCAGATGAGGACATCAGATTTTACACAAGGTAGGTCTAAAGATTGGTAGAATTTTACGATTAGATGTGATTACATGTACTCAGTTTTAGATGCATGTACCTGCATTACTAACACGGAAACATGTCAACAATTTGTAAATGTATTCAGTAACACTTCTGCTTATAGGTTCCCCAGCTACCGTCACCTGATGTCATTCTGGTGGCTAATCGAGCCTTCCATACACAAAATCATTCGTGTGTCCAGGGCTAAATCTGCTGCTAGAAAGCAGGAAGACATCATACGTGTACTGCCACCATCAGAGGTAGGTTATATTCACACAGTAAGCGTGACTACATTTACAGAACACAGTACAGGGTAGTATTTACAATGTGTTATCTATATATACTAGCAGCTACTCTTAGTCTACCTCATAAGACTCTTGTCTGTTACAGGGCTGCTCTCTATCACTTTATCATACTTACAAGCTCTATTTGCACTATACAGTATGTCTGCATTTGCACTACTCTGTCTGGTTTGCACTCTCTGCCATGTGCTCTTACTTGTATATTGCATTTGTTTTTTTATATGTATAATTGTATTTATTCATTTTTCTTTGTATTTTTAAAATTCTACTTTATGTTATCCGTTATCCACCAAGGGTCTGAGAGTAACGCAATTTCAATTTTCTGTATGTCCTGTACATGTGGCAGAATTGACAATAAAGCTGACTTTGACTTTAATATGTTCTTATACAAACTTAACTTTCATGCATTTTTTTTTACCTTTCCAGAGACAGCTGCTGCAACCAATCGATGAGTTTTTTCTTTTCCTTGTCTACCTGTCAGTTGGATTAAAGGAGAGAATCCTGGCACACCTTTTCCATATGCATCCTTCCACAGTGAGCAGAATAATTGCGACATGGACAAACTACCTCTATACGCTGCTGGGATCAGTGTGTGTGTGGCTTTCAGCAGCTGATGTAAAATCTAACCTCCCTGAAGACTTCTCTGATTTCCCAGACACACAGGTCATCATTGACTGCACTGAGATCAGATGTCAAACACCATCCTCACCACTTCTCCAAAGTGAAATGTACTCAAATTACAAATCTCACTGCACAATGAAAGGCCTCATTGGAATAGCTCCTCATGGTCCAGTGACATTCGTCTCTCAGCTTTATGCTGGGTCAGTGAGTGACAGGGAGATCTTTAAACAGTGTGGGATAACAAAAAGACTGACAGAAGACATGGCAGTTATGGTTGATAAAGGCTTTCTGATTAGTGACTGTGTCAAATGCAAAGTGTACTGTCCACCATTTCTGTCCAGGGGAAAGCAGATGCCAGCACATCAGGTGAAAGAAACGCAGGCAATAGCGAGACTGCGTGTGCACGTGGAACGGGTCATCAGGAGGATCAAACAAAACAAACTTTTTGATGGTGTCATCACACTTTCCCACAGTGTTAACATTAATCAACTTTTTACAGTTGCATGTCTGTTGTCAAATTATCAAAACAAGGCATTAGTCAAGACATGGATCAAATGAAATCAAATCTTAGATTACTTTTTATGTTAACTACTGGAATGCTATTCCATATTTATGACTTACTCTAACTGTTAATGTTTCATTGCCATTCTCAATAAATGTTAACTCAATCTATGTTTATTTTAAGAAGAAATTGTTATGACAAGCAAGATAAATAGTTTACTGTAAATTAAACTGACATTGTACATATCAGAAAATGAAATTGAACATAAGAAACAGACATTGTACAAATAAAACATTTAACATTTAATAACATGTTTGAGTGCTGTTTTACAGATTTATCTAATTTCTCTGACTTCTTTAAAATTTCAGTTATTACATTGACTATTTCATACAGTAAGTATTTACTGTAGATGTGCTGAACAAAATAATCCAGTTATTTCATTGACAAGTATTTTGGCATGTATGTGTAAAAGTAAAAATAATCCACCTTCTCTCTGATAACTTTGTGCACTGAAGTGTCACTGTAGATACGCTGGATAAAATAATCCTCCTGGGCCCACACCATGAAATCACACCACTGCATTCCTGAGACCAGTAGTTGTCCCTGCACTTGGTAATAGTAGGCATGGCTCTTTTTCAGGGTGAGAAATCCATGGTCCATTTGCAAATATTTGCAGTCAACAATGTTTTTGACATTAGGACATTTAATTTCAACAAGTCCAAACTGAGGATTGTCAGTGGGATCGAAAACTACGCCATCAGGGGATGCACCAAGCCAGGGAGCATTAGGATGGATGATTAAACCACAGGGTGAGTAGTTCACATTTTTCAACTTGCTATATTCCACTGTTACCTCTGACTCCATTTCAGCACCTCTTCTCATCTCTGCTGTCTGTCGGGTTCCTCTGATGATTCGCTCTGCAAGGGACTCTGCAGAGCTTAGGCCTCTGACATGGCATATCTCCCGAAACCTGGAAGCGGTTACTCTTGATCTGCGAAGCTGATGCCAGTCAGGACAAGAGCTTTGCTCACGTGTTGCCTCTTCAATTTTCTGAGCCGTATCTAATGGTGTGTTTAGACTTTGAAGGTGTAAGAGCTCCTCCTCAGTGCAAACAAACATGCATTTAGATGGAGCAAGATAATATCCTTCAAGAGGCAAAGGTGGAGTTGATGGGGCATCGTGTAGTGTGATGTACCGTGATGTTAAGACAGGCTGCTGGTAAGACAATGCGCTTCCTTCCTGGACCAACCCGAATGCACTTTCAACAAGTGGCTTGTCAGGTGACATGTTCATGCTGGTAACAAGTGGCTTGTCCTCAGGGCTGAATTCTGCGTATGCCTCCTCAACTCTAAACATGCATGAATCTGGTAAAGGGCCCACCATCCCTCTGTAGAGTCCACTTCTGTAGGAAAATGTTTAGCTGTATTATTGCTTTAATTACTATTTCTATAGTTTTTTACAATTTTTATGTATTATTTTAAATGTTTAAAGACTTTAACAGCATAAAGCCTTGCAATGAAATGCAGCAAAGTATCTTTGTTCTCAGCATCTTTGTAACAAAAAAAAATGTGGTTGCTGAACTTACCTCACTCCACCTTGTGCAGAACGATTTGCTACAGGTTTTGTGATGACCATGGCATTGATGGGGCCTGGTTTCACGCCCTGACAGACAAGTGTAAATAATCTTAGAGAGAAGAACAAAGCTGAAACTATAAACTTAAAATGCGCTTTTAAAAGAATTCAGTTTCTACATAAAATGACCCTGCATAATGTAAAGAACATACTTTGAAAATTTAACCTTAATATCTTTAATATGAACTGAATAAAATCATGTCAAATATTGAAATCATGGTGAAATAAATGGTTGAAATTTAACTTTGATGCTCCTGATGTCAAAATTACACTGTGATTTTAGTCTAAATTTCACAAGCAATGCCACATATTGTGATTATATTTTCTTATAAATAAGGCTAAATTTCTGATGTTAAATTACCATTGTTCGTGGTTTATGCCAGGATTGTTCTCTTTCAGTGCAGCTAAGCACAGGGGGTACAACAGATAAATTAAGCTGGGAATAATGGGCAGTTTGAAACAGCAAGGCAACCGTGTGATTGCACAAAGCAGTGCCTGCCACACATGAACACTTGCTGTGTGTTAGCACCACAGGTGAAACATCCCTGAGTCCAACCTAAAAAAAAAAAAAAAATTAACAACTTGTACTTCTTGCTAATAAAGTCTAAGTTAGTAGCATGTTAATTTTAGTAGAACAATAACCAAGGTGGCTTTGTAGGAGCAGAATACACTGTGGCTACTCTGGGTTTATGCAATACTTCATACTGGAACCACACAGGTATCTTAAGAAATACGGATTTCAAATTCAGACTGACAGCATTCTGATTATTTTGCAAAACCTCCTTGTTATTTGTAATACTTCAAGAAAATGAACACATCGGAACACACATGAACAATTCAGAACACACATTAAGGCATTTGAACACACTTGAACACCTGAACACTTGAACACCTGAACTGGTTTTGGAGAACGGTGAACCCTATGTCTCTAGCATACTATTAAATTGTGTGGTGCCTCATTCTTCCTCATTGACCTGTAACACAAGGCTCTAACGCAGACTTCCCCTGACAGCCTGTCTTTATTTGATACTGAAAGCAATAACACAAGCACATATTATGCAAACAATTAAGGCATTCCTGTTTGTTTACAGTTAGCTTACAGTTAGCTAACAGTTAGCACTGAAAGCTGATTAACATTAAATGTTGCTTACCTTCGTAACCGTGTATATACGAGGCTGCGTATAATTTAAAGCCTTTCTCCAGCTTGCTGGATGGAGCTTTGGTTGTTTTGCAAATACGATGCACGTCAGTAACGTTAATCCGTGGGAGATCTTGGAGACAGCGGGTGTAGAACGTAGCCATTGCTAAACCGGAACTGACTGAGCCCTATTTAAAAGAACGCGGAAGTAGGTGTGCAAGTAGCGTATTGTCTTTTCTATTGCATTTGAGTAGTACACCTTCTACAGCCAGAGAGGGCGCTATCCTATAAGTTGGAGCGTGTAGCGCATGAGAGAAGGAGAAGGCGTGCCAGCAGATTCAGTCTTTGACCTCGGCCTGGATCTGCGTTACTGGAGCTTGGCCTGTATGGGAAAGCTGAACTCCAAGCGCTACAAAGGAATCTTTAAAGACATTTAAACCAGTTCTCATTTTTGTTTTGTACTTTATGTTTATTTGTAATAAATCTCAACAAACGCTCAACAACAAAACTCTTGGATTTTCTTGGATCCGGGCTGCGAGTCTGACCCGGTACTCGCATTCTCCAGGTGGTTGAAAACAATAACAGGGGGTTACAGGAAAAACCCAACGTTGTTTTTGCCACTACAGGATTTATTAATTAATTTACACATCACTGTGTTGAACACTGTTACTTACCTGTTACAAATGATCTGTATGTGTATAAGGCATTTACAACACTTGTTTTTTTACAACACAATCCAAGATGGCAGCTTGTTAGTTGGATGGTAGCTTGATAGTTTATTAGCATCTTTTTATTATCTTTGTTTTTTATTATTTTATATTATTTTTGTTTTAAATGTTTAAATGGACTACAGATACAACAAACACATAATTTCAGCCTCCGAGAACGTTTTTATTACATAATAAACATTGGTTGACCAACGCGTGTTCCTTTGGGACTTGGCACGCTGTAACATCAGGAGCCAAATTAGCTCAAGCCGACGAGCTTGTGCAGGATCGTGAGCTGGTGTTTGAGCGCAGATTCCGCGAGCCTGGCAGCGAGGGAAAGCAGCCCGCGTGTGACGAAGGAGAACAGCATCTTTTTGACGTTCTTGTAACTTTGGACTCGAGCCTTCCAACAAAGACTTGCTTGCTGTTGCTTTTTCGAGGAGTTCGTGAGCCTTGCTTATACGGGCCTGACAGCGTGGGAAAACAGGGCTTGACAGCGTGGAAAAACAGCTTCGCAGTTCGCGGCGGCTTGTGTAGCGGCCCGTGCGCGAAGGAGAGTTTTTGGTACGTGCTTTTACTTGCTATACTGACTTCTACGGACCCCGTGGCTATCGATCATTCGGCCAAAATGTGGTTATTAACCGTTGGATGTGTGCTCTTTCTGAGCTGTTTTTGTCGGACACCGTACCAAGCTTACATCAGTGGCCATGGCCATGTTTCTAGCGCTTCACCATTGTTTAACTTCTCATCTGTAAATTTTAAAAATTGGACATTTTATGGACCGTCTACTAAAATTGTCTCTTTTGAAAAATATAATTTGTTGTTGTATCCCGTAAATCTCAAGTACTTTGATTTTACAAGATGCACTATAACCAGGGAAGAGAACTATTGTAATATTTACAATGGTTTGCCGATTTCTAGGAACAGAGTGAGTAATCCAGTTAAACGAAGGTGTTTAATAGTTTTATTGTTATTAATGTCTGGGAATGTATTATCTAACCCAGGTCCTTATGTTGCTACAAATTTTACCACTCCAACTGATCTAAAATCAAGGTCAGGACTGGGTTTTATACATCTAAATATTCGTAGTTTGCTGCCAAAATTGGATATGGTATATATTTGGGCTAAAAACACAAATGCGGATGTTATAGTTATATCCGAATCTTGGCTAAATAAATCTATATCAGACAAAGATATTAGCATTTCTGGATATAAGGTTTTTAGAGCTGATAGACCAAAAAGGGGTGGGGGGGTGGCAATTTATGTCAAAGAACACTTCGAGACAACATTGCTACTTTCAACTTCCATAGCTAAACAGTATGAATTATTAGCTCTAAATTTATCTGTGTCTAGGAACTTGCAGCTCACCATAGCTGGTTGTTACAGACCTCCGTCGGCAACAAGTTGTACTCTACATTCAGTAATGAATTCGTTGGCTCTCTTAAATTATAAAGAATTGATCTTATTAGGAGATTTTAACTTAAATTGGATGCATAAAATATCCGATCATTTTAAAGTACTTTGCGATAATCTAAATCTTTTTCAATTAGTAGATTCACCAACTAGGCCTAACATGAAATCTATGGAAAAATCAACTTTGATAGATCTTGTCATTACAAATGTTCCACATAAATACTCGTCAGTTTCTGTATTCGCTAACGATATCAGTGACCATTGTGTCGTGGCAGTAGTTAGAAATATGAAATTACCTCAGCAAAATCCAAAAATTATCACGAGGCGTTTTATGAAACATTTTTATGAACAAGCATTCTTATACGATCTTGCTCAAATTGATTGGGATAAAATTTGTCCTAATTCCGGATGTTGATTGCGCATGGGAGTATTTTTATGATAATTTTATGTTAATTGTAAATAAGCATGCACCCATGAAAAAATTTAGAGTTAAAAATCGTGATAATCCGTGGTTTTCGACCGCCTTACGTGATCTCATTCAAGAGCGGGATATCGCATGGGCTAAGGCTAGACAAACAAATCTAAGCTCTGATATGCTGCATTTTAGGCAGCTTCGAAATAAATGCACGGTGGCGACTAGGAAGGGTAAATCAGATTATTTCCTTGATAGAACTACAAACAATGTAACCAACTCTGGGAAGTTTTGGAGGAATATTAAGTACTTAACTGGTAGTAAAACTACAAACCTTCCTTCTAGTATAATTAAAGACTCCATTAAAATCGTAGATAAAAAACAAATGCTTAATAGTTTTAATACAAATTTTATCGCATCGGGGTCTTTATTTGAATCAAATAATTATATAAATTCAAACTTAGATTTCCTTGAAGCAGAGCGTAATCTATGGCAAAGTGAATTTGTTTTTAAACAAATTATTTGCTCCGATGTCTGTTCTGCTTTAAAAGAACTAGATGTGAATAAATCGCCAGGTCCTGATCATATTGCCCCGTTGTTTCTAAAACTTGCGGCTGATTTTATTTCTCCCTCACTGACGTATTTGTTTAACCTTTCTTTATCAACAAACAAAATTCCACGGATCTGGAAGTCAGCATTCGTTGTTCCTCTATCCAAAGGAGGTGATCCTTCTCTAATGGACAATTATAGACCTATATCTAAACTTTGTATTATCTCGAAAATGTTGGAAAAATTAGTAAGTGAGCAATTGACACAGTATTTAAATACTCATAATATTTTGTCTACTAACCAATCCGGATTTCGTAAAGGCTACAGTACGTGTACAGCTGTTTTAAAAGTCTTAAATGATATAGTGGAGTCCTTAGATGATAAGAAACACTGTGCATGTCTTTTTATTGACTTATCAAAGGCCTTTGACACTGTGGATTATGATGTGTTACTAAAGAGACTTCGATCAGTAGGATTATCGGAAACTGTTATTTTATGGTTTAGTTCTTATTTAAAGGGAAGAACCCAACGTGTTCAGGCGGAAGGTTTTCAGTCAGATCCTTTGGAGGTCGTTAAGGGAGTCCCTCAAGGATCTGTGCTAGGACCGTTATTATTTAGCATATACATAAATTGTCTGGATTTTAATATTGATAATACAAGGTTTCACTTTTATGCAGATGATACAATTATATATTGTTCTGATTCTTCTAAGCAACAATCTGTGGCTCTCTTACAGTCTGCTTTCGATAAAATCCAAAATAGGTTTTGTGCATTGAAGCTGGTCCTAAATGAGAAAAAAACTAAATGTATGTTATTTTCAAACTCTAAAATTTCTACTGAGAATTCAATCTCTCTTTTGACTTTTCAGGGTAATCTGATTACATCAGTATCGGAGTACAAATACCTTGGTATCATTATCGATAACACATTACGCTTTGGGTCACATATTAAATATCTGAGGGAAAAACTTAAGAAAAAATTAGGATTTTATTTTAGAAACAAATCATGTTTTTCATTTAATGTGAGAAAGAAACTAGTGTCTGCTACCTTTTTACCAGTTCTAGACTATGGGGATGTAGTATATCAGCATGCTCCCTCTTACCTTCTTGTCTCTCTGGATGCTTTGTACCATGGTGCTTTGAGATTTATAACTGACTGCAGATTTTCGACACACCATTGTGACCTATATAAAATGGTTGGTTGGTCGTCGTTGAGTATTAGAAGAAAAAAGCACTGGTACCAATTGATTTACAAAGCTATATTGGGTTATCTACCCCCTTATCTTTGTTGTCTTATTAATCAGAAGTCATCTGGAAATTACTCATTACGTTCTAAATCGACCTACAATTTGTGTGTGCCTTTTGCCAGAACCGAGATGGGTAAAACCTCTTTTAAATATGCCGCAGCATCGGATTTGGAATCTTCTCCAGACTGAGATGAAGTTAAAAGATTTAGTATCTTGTGGTCAATTTAAATATTTATTGGATAATCATCAGAGTAAATTGGTTGTGTGTAAATGTTTGTAACCAGATGCATTTTATATATATATATATTTTAATTTTTATTTATGTAATGAGATTTGTTTGTGTGTTGTAAATTTTGTAAATTGTCTATGTAACTTAGCTGCCTATCTTGGCCAGGACACTCCCGAAAAAGAGATTTTAATCTCAGTGAGTTTTCTTCCTGGTAAAATAAAGGTTATAATTTCTGCACCCTCTAATTGCTACATACACAAAAATATATAAAAAAAAAACAAAAAACAATATTAAACATTTATGAAACGCATATTCATGTTTTGTAAATGATTAGTTAATAATTTACTAATCAATTGTAAATGACTTCTAACTGAATCTACAAAACATACAATAATATACATGCAATAATCAACATATCACTTATTAATCATTTATGAACACTTTGTCATGTTTCGTAAATAATTAGTTAATCATTTACTAATCACTTCTAAATGACTTAAAAAATATACATAAAATGTAGTATATCACTTGCTAATCATTTATGAATGTTCTGTAAATTATTAGTTAATCATTAACTATATAAATACTTATAAATTACTTTCAACTGAACGTTATAATAAAGTGTTACCCAATATGAGGGAAAGTTACTTTCTTGTAAATAACATGCAACTTAACGGTCCCATTGTATCAGTAATGAACTATAATTTGAAGTCAGTGTACAGCATATCAAATATCTTTGATCATTGAAATCACAACATAAATATATTGATCTAATACACCCTTTCAAACCATGTACTAGTCTTCATGTGTTAATGTTCATACCATTCATGATGTTGATACAAATGAGAAGAGGTGTCATATTAAGATGTCAATCTATTCAATTCCATTCTATTCTTATTCCTATCATTTACCAGCAGATATCCCGCCTGACAGTTGTTTGTCTTGCACAAACTTCTGAATGAGGCACTTCATTTTCTGAAGGCACTCGTCAGGGTTGGTGCACATTTTGCCTGGATCCAAGCACGTCATGTTGTGGACTATGGCGTACTTCAGAGGGCACTTATCAAGAGCCTTCTTGCACATACTTGAAAGGGCATTCTAGCAGTCTTTCTTAAACTGCAGGACACCAAGCTCGCTTACACAGCTTTTTGGTTTGTCAAATCTCCAAATTTTCTCTAGATGCTCAGCAGTAAGTTAGCATGAACTTAGCTGTCCAGATTAAATTATTTGAAAAGATATTCTAAAAACAGCTCTAAAACATCCTCAATTAACCTGACATCTTTGACTTGACCTCAAATTTCCCTGTCATACATCTGAAGATGAGTCATTAGTGAATTTCTCTGAATGGTTAATGTACTGAATATACTGGATGTCTCACCTTGATGACAGCAGCTGCACCCATGCCTATGTCGACATCCTTTGGACTAAGCCAAAGCTTGTGGTCGGTGACTTCAAGCCTTACCAGCTTATATGGAGTACTAGGCAGTGCATCACGCTTCATAAATCGTCTGAGAAGACTCTAAAAATAATTAATAAAGTTAAACTCCTATGTCCTGGCCATTTAAGTGTGTTGTGTATTTTTACGATGAATAATTACCCTGATCAAATCCTCCAGATCTTTCCACAAAAAAGGCATCATTGGAGCATCTGTCTGGTATTTCTCCAGGAAAGGTTGGAAAGCTCTTGATATGGCCATGAAAAAATGAAACTTGGCCTGCAGAAGGGGATCCAGTCGAGCCACAGAGAGGGTGTCATATGATGATGTCCCTGGGTTCTTCACCACTTTTGTCTTCACCTGGTCCACAAACTTCTCAATGGCAGGCCAAATCTCTATTGCTCTTTGCACAGTTGGCAAGTTCTCAAGCTACCGATCACCACAAAAGGGTAAGGGGAATGTTGTTGACGACGTTGATGAAGTGAAATCCTCTCTCCTGGCTGGGGCATTGTGAAAAAGGTAGTGCAGAGATTTAAGCACCTTCTGTATCTGCCACACCTCAAATCCACTCTTGAAAGCGTTATGGAGGGTATGTAGACCACAACTTCCAACAATTATGAGTTGAACCCCCCTAAATTGTACGCCATGCTCCTGCTGTAGGAGGTTCACAAATTTCCAATTAACAGAGGGTCCATCCATCGACAAAGAGATCATGCTCCTCAAGTTGAGATCTTTGGTACACTCCTGAAAAATACAATATAAATAAAGCCAACTTTATTAACAATAACCACTATGTTATTTTATTAATGTTTTAATTTACGTGTTCATTCAGATACGGTTTATAACAATATATTAATATGTTAGTACAGTAGAATTGCTTTAAGATAGATTATGGGCAAGACATATTAGAGTCGCGTTGACGAGTCAACGCCAGCGATGTTATGCCTTAAATTAATACATGATTAATCTAACTTTTTTCTTTTTCTTTAACATTCTCTTTCTAACATTTCTTTAATATTCTCTTTCTAACATTTTTTTTATATGTACATTTATGAAATGCACTTTCTGTAAAGCTGCTTTGAAACAATGTGTATTGTAAAAAGCGCTATACAAATAAATTTGAATTGAATTGAACATATTAGCCAACTACAGTATGTGATATGCTTGTGTCTAAATGACTTGAGATTCCTAAAATAGAAGTATAATTGTTATAAACAAACAATTTTACTTATTTACAGCATAGGGTAATCCTGGCTTACTTCCAGGGCAAGTGTTATTTTCCCTTTATCCACTAGATGTCACACCTACCCACCATCACAAATGAATTGCATGGAAAATGCTTGATTACAGTGGGATTTTTTTTCTATACTAAGGAGCATGAAATTATATAAAAACACTATGTCTACACATTTTGGTTAGTAAAAGGCTAGTAGGGGAATTTCTTACCTTAAAATGTTCCAACAAATCCTCTGCTGTAGAATGGCCCATGAATTGGGACCCAAGATAGCGGGATTGAACGTGATGAGTGCCAGTCTGGTCAGTTACCCAGTGTCGGACATGCAGGTCCAACTGTTTACTCTTTGTTGCTCTGTTCATGCTTTCGTCAAACATGATGACAAAGTTTCCCTGATTTATCCGTGCCACAAGCTCCTTTTTCACATATGGAGCAATGCCAAATCGCGCAAGATATGCCGTCTTGTCTCTGCCACAACTAAACGCGCTCGCGCACTCGGAGTCCGGGAACATCGCCTGGAAGACGTTGTGAATGTTATCATTTGACGTGTAAGATTGGTGGCGGCTAACTGTGCGTAAAACCCAGAGCACTTCTGCCTTTAACGTGGCCGTGTTAGAGAACGTACTGAAAGCAGAGTTAGACGCACCGGAGGTACTAGACGCAATAGGCCTACTAGTAGCAGATGTAGGCCTACTTGGCTGAGCACTGGGTGATGGCGTTGTAAACATTTGAATAGGTAAACTACCCGACTGATCCGCAATGTAGCGCTTGTGTTTCTCGCCTTCGCGTGAGAATCTAGGGCTGTTTGACCCATTGTCCCCAACTGTATATTTTTTTTGCAGAGATCACATCGCGCCTCTTTCAAGTTGGCAGTTTTCTTCAACCAACCCTTATATTTATCATCCTCCAACCACTTGTCGTTAAACAGACATTTGCCCATAATGTCGCTAAGCGCTTCGCTACTGGCTTACCAACTCCTCCTCCCGCTCACTCGCGTAGACTACCTGCATATCTCTCACTCTGCAACTACACTCCAGTAGCCTTCTAGTTCTTGATCTACGAATGCATGACACCCGCACAGAACAAATACTGCCCCCAAGGTACGCTGGTCAGTTATAAAATTGCGTCTAAAAAATACACGAAACCGGACGGAGACATTTCACTCGCTCTGTCCCATACGGAATTTAATACCTCCCTTGCAAAAATTCAATACATTCCATACAATTTAAGACTTTTTAAGGCCTTAAAAAACTAACTTTGAATATAAGACTTTTTAAGGATCCGCGGGGACCCTGAAATTTTATCAATTTCAACATGGCGGGAATTTACTGGCTTTGGAGGAGGAATAATTCGCAAAACATCTTCAAACAAGTACCAGAGCACATCATCTCTCAGGGACCAGAAAAAGCGGTTCTCTGCACGTCCAACTTTACTCATGCACTTCACCTGCACATGAGTCTCTGTGATTTCCTGAATGGTGCCAGGGTAAATCATCTCCTCATAGGTCACAACACACCACTGTCCAATCAATTGAGGACTCCACAGAATTTCATTGTCCTTGTTTGAGTGTACTAGAGGCAGTGCAGGGGTTGATGGCTGAACCTCAAAGCTGAAGGCATGAGTGTCTTCACACTGGCACTCAAACATTTGCTTGGTTGTACAAGGGCAACTTACATCTCAATAGAGAAGCTTTCCCAAGGCCCCTATGACCACCTGATGTATTCTCATGGTTGAAGGCACTGCTGGCAGAGAACTTGACATCTTCTGGAGGAATTCATTCACAAGATTTTGAGAGATGTAGAACACTCGTACAGTACCACTATCAACCAAAGCACTGTACAAGTCCTCTGCTGATCCGATATCATGCCCCTGGCTTACAAGCCTGTCAGCCGTCCGTTTCAGGAGGCCTCCCACTCCATCGGGAGCACCTTTCCCGTGGCTCGCTTCAAAAAAAATTCCATGTTTCCCTTTTGAAGCCACGGTTCACCAGCTCTGTGGGTAAGAGGTAGAAATTTCCCTTCTGCCTATATTGTGTTGTAGGGCCATCACTAAAGAAATGTACCACCTCAATAGAAGGATGTGAGGCCTTAACTTCATCGAGAATGGGGGACAGATGTGCCCATATGGCAGGAGGGCCCTTCTCTTTTGATGAAGAAATGGTGCCAAAGCACATGTGCTTTGTTGTCCCCCCAACATAAAGAACTCCTGTGTGGAGGGTAGCTTGTTTCTGGTTGAAGTGCATTGCTTGTATTTCAGATGAAAGCTTACATGAATAGTTTTCAGAAAAATCCACGTGAATTAAGCATTCGTTGTTGGACATATTTAGCCTCAATTCACGGTAATGTGAAAATTGACTTTTGATGTTAAATATGTGCCGTTTCAAATGGGTCAATTGATCTTGAAACATCTCCAGCATGTCTCCTAACTCTATTTCCTTTTTCTTCTTTGCCGTTATTCTCATAGGGACCATTTCTTTGACACCATCATTGTTCTTCTTTTCTCTAATCACTGTTTCAGTCAACCACTGAGTGATCTCGACACGTTTCTGCTGGTCACCTTCTGCTAGTATAGCAAACTCCTGCCCTTTGCAATCAGGACACACATTGTACATGCAGTCCTTTGATTTTGTATTGCAGCTTATGGATGTCATCATATCCTCCATGTCCACACCCTTAATTAATTTAAGCGTGTGAAGCTTTTCGGCAAGAAATGAACAATTCTCATGGACCTTGCAAAGACAGGTTTCTCTGTCTGCGATTGTTGGATGAACTACCCAGAATGGACGCAGACGGCAAAACAAGGAGTAGGAAAGGCTGGAATGAGGATGGTCAATGAGAAATTTCCTGTGGAGGTTTCTCAAGGTGTCATTTAAAAACCTCTTCTGTTTTTTCTTCTTCCCTCTTTTTGTTTCTTCGTGATTGTTTGAGCTTTGCCTGCCGTCAAACGGCTGTTTTCATCCCTTGTCAAAAATTCGTGAACATTTTCTTGCATTCTATAGGATTCTGAAAGGATATGCATTTCAGGATTCTTCCTGTTACAAGCCCTGACATTATACGCCTATGTGCCCTTTTCTTGTTGGTGATAAAGGCATTTTTCATGTTGGTCATGAGTGCATTGTGCACAAGCAGTGACCTGCGCACCTCAGAGGAAACAGAGGCATGTTGAAGTTGTCGCCTAGTCTTGGATCCTGGGGATTCTGACACATGCTCTTTTGAAGTGCTATTGTATCTTTTTAGTTTCTTGCAAAATTTATCTGATTTTCTTTTTTGCTTTTCAAGCAAGTCTCTCAGTTTCTGTATTTCTCTATGTAATTTTGAGTTTCCTCTTTTGGCCTTTATTCTTCCAGACTTCTTCTGTCTGAAATAAACAACCAGTATATTGTATATTAATGTACAGACAAAACATGTGGGTAACTGGGAACATTAAATGCATAAACCTGTTTCTGTCTAGCTTCTTGAACTCTACCTGCTGCTCTGAGGTGGATGGTTGTCTGGACTGTCCGGTGGTGTAATTACGTTCTCAAGCCTGCTCTTTCTCTCTCTGCTATCCTGTTTTGCTTTCTTCCAGTAGGCCCTCTTTCTTCTTTTCTCTCTCTCACTCATATCTGCCACTGTCTTCACCTTTCCTTGTGACCTGAGCCTGTGCCATGCCTCTCTCTGCTTCTCCAAACATGCTGCCCTTCTTTCAGGATCTGCATCACGACGAGCCCTGTATCTCCGCTGTCTCTCAGCTGAGGAGACCCATTTAAATGTATCATTTTTCAAAGTAAAATAATATATATCTACATACATAATATATATACACATGTTCAGTCCATAAAAATAACATAGAAACAATTAATGATCATGATATGCCATAGAGCACTGATGTAACTTAGTTGAAAGATAGTTGACTGTAACTTAGTTGACCATAACTTAGTTGACAATTTCCATATTTCTTCCCCATAACAGAAATGGTGGACCTAGCCTAGCTAACCACATGTCATTTTTTTGAGCAGGTTAATGTAAGAATTCAACGCAACATTTCATTATAATAAATAAAACTTTGTAGCCATGACAATGTACATAACATAGTTAATGGTTAATAATACGGCCGTTGACAATATGCTTTTCTACATCAAATATTGAAAAAACTGAGAGGAGACTCACCATGGTGTGTTTGAAATGGCCTCCACAGAGAAAAATAGCATCACATGGTGCTGGTCACACGGTCTTGGGACAAACCATTTTTGAGTTGCTGGGGGAGGTTTTGTTTGTAACATAGTTGACCAACATTTTGTGGACACGAATAAATTAATATATTTTGCTATTTAAATAAATAACTTATATTTTAAACTATTATTTTCCTTTCATATTAAGACTTTTGTAAAAGACTGCAAAAATAATTGATTTATTTTAATTATTTTAATGGATGTTTTTGGACCCTCAACTTTCTCATATTGAAATCAGACATGGACAAAACTGTATATTTAGGGCCATAATGACACATTTTAAGCAAAATGAAGAATATATTGCACATATTGTCTGTGTGATGTTATTTCATAAAGCAAGTTTACACATAAAATGCAATTTGTTTGAAAAAATTTGATTGTATAAGTATATTTAACATCAGTGGACATGCAGTGTACCCTAAATTATAGAATCACCCATATTAAATAACTAAATAGCATCCAGTGTCTAACAGTGCAGCAGCATTTTTGGCTGAGGGAATTCCTGGAGGGACTTCATCAGAGCCAGTCACTCCCGGAGATCCAAGGGCCTTCATAAAATGTAAGATATCTACATATCTATTTTTTATATAGGGTATTTTTGATATTTTACTTTGGGTTGGGTTTTTCGTTGGTCCCAATATATTCTGATGGTAATATCTGTCCCAATTTGTCCCAATATCTGTATAATCCTGTCCCAGCAGAACCCCAGGCAGTTGCAAGTAGCCTACTCAATACACCAGAAATGATGACAAATAGTGTTATAAAGTGTAGTCAACCAAATGCTCATCTTCACAGGATGATGGGGATGAAGAAAAAGTTTCTGCTGCCGCAGAGAGGCCTACAAAGGTAATGTTAATATTATGTGTTGTAGCAACAATGACAATGACATCCGGTCAGCTGCTTTTCCTTTTAGTGAATCCTGATCTCGCAAACACATCCTTCATTGTCTGAAAAGACAAGAGGTCTCTGACAAGAACCCCCTCTCTCTGTACTCTGTACTGTATTAATCAAACTTTAAATGCTTCTAATATGTATATCTTATGCAACATTCTTCCTATAAGCTTTCATATGACATGTTTGATATCATTTTAAATCTTGAGACCTAACGGAGTTGAATCTCGATAATAGACTGCAATGGTATGATTATTACAATATGAATCCTTTTCAGTCATAGAAATGACGAATTCCAAGCTCTATCATAAATTATACAGCAGGGGGTCTTCTCGACAAGACAAAGAAAGTTTCCCGCTTCCAAATCACTGAAGGTGATTGGCCACTCGCGCCCCCGAAGGCGTGATCCATAAATTCCTTTAAAGAGCCAAACCCCGGTCAGCTCTCTCTCTTCCGCTCTCGTCCCTGCTTCGTCATGTGAAGAAGTCTCCGGTTCTGAACTCCTCAGGAGTTTGCGTCTTCTTTTATTTTCTTTATCTTAGTCTTTTGTTTTGTTTTCAAATTCTCCTTTGTTCGCTTCCACCTAAGAGTGAAATGAACTTAGCCTGAATTATTCCTTCGGTAATTTCACTTTCGAGAGACCTTCAAATCTCCCACGACCAGCGCGCTCTGGAAACACGAGAGAACGCGCTCTGCTCCGAGGACACATGCACATGCGTTTCCCTTCCTGGTCTCAGGCCCCGTTTACACGATGGGAAAACGCAGATATTTCTCTGCGTTTTGGCCTGTCATTTACACGAAAACGCCGTTTTTATCCCAGAAAACGATAATTTCTAAAAACTCCGGCCAAAGTGGAGATTTCTGAAAACGCCGGTTATATGTTGTCGTGTCAACTGGGAGAAACGGGGTTTTAGGTTCTCTCTTGTCGATTCTGAGGATTCTGATTGGCTTGCATGGCTTTATCCTTCTCCCTACTGCCGCCCATAGGTTTAGCATAGTTATAAAGGCGCTCGACGGCGTATTTATGCGGGTTGTGTGCACGATGTTATTATTGAAAACGGAGGGGGAGAAATATTCGTTTCTCTAAATACCCGGCTATGTGTAAATGTGGCTTCAGAGACACACAAACGAACTATGCAAGTATAACTCCAACGAGTTTTAATGTTTTAAGGTTTGATTCATTGTTGGCTCTCAAAAAGGTCTTTGAATTTGCTACAGAAATCACAGAATTATCTCTCTCTCTCTGTCTCTCACCCTCAAAACTCTGTTTCGGTTTAAACTCTGTTTCGGTTTAAATGCTCGTAATTACAAAGTCAATGAGATATAGATCCAAGAGCTACCAGCTCTTATTATTTCCTACGTTGAGTAGTTTAATTTTATAAACACAGGAAAATTAATGTTCATGGCCAGAAAGTTAATATTTCTTGGAGTTTATAAGAAGGGATAACTTTATTGAGAAATTGATAGGTTAATCTTATGGTCGTTTGCTGGACAAACACCTATTTGATAATTACATTAATTTCCCTTAAGGATTATCTCATAATCGATCTGAAATAAGATTATTGATATATGAATGAGGAATTATAATTTGTTGTGATTGATTATTCATATAATCAATCTATTTTCAATATCGATAATTTAATGTAACTGTAATATGCAATATATTAATCATATTCATGATTAGTTATTAAAATTCCCTATAGATCATTTGAGCTAATGTTCAGGTAATACCCAATGTTCTTACAGTGTCTACATGTCACAAGGTCGAGGTGGGCCAAGCCAGACTGCACCCACCCCTGGACCAGGATCACCCTGAGGAGCGTGTCAAAGGAGGAGGCAGGAGACAGGAATAAAAGAATAACAACTTTATTTAATGTCTAAAAGAAATTTGAAAATCCTAATCTAAAATCCTCTTCTTTCCTTTCCCCAGGAATCCAAGGCAACACCGTGGTAAGTTATGGCCAGGTAGGTATCGCAGGTGAGTAGATAGGACAGGGCTCACTTCCTTCTGGCGCTAGTGCCAGACTCACAGTGGTGAGTGACGAACAGGTGGGTATCCCAGGTGAGTAGACGGTCGGGGCTCACTTCCTTCTGGCGCTGGTGCCAGACTCACAGTGGTGAGTGACGAACAGGTGGGTATCCCAGGTGAGTAGACGGTCGGAGCTCACTTCCTTCTGGCGCTGGTGCCAGACTCACAGTGGCAAGGACCTCCAGCAGAGATGTACGGTTCTCACGTGGGTTGTAAAGGGCGGGCACTTCACACCATACAGGTGGGTTTCAGGGCTGCAACAGACTCAAGTCACAAGCTGAGCGGGGCTTTCGCTGGGGCAGACAGCATAACACTTCAAGCAGGGGTAAACCGTTCTCACGTGTGTTGCAGGGGCAGAGTCACAAGCTGAGCGGGCCTTCACTGGAACAGACGGTATCAACACTTCAAATAGAGGTGAACAGCTCTCACATGGGTGGCAGGAGACAGAGTCACAAGCTGAGCGGGGCTTTCACTGGGACAGACAGAATCAATACTTCAAATAGAGATAAACAGCTCTCACATGGGTGGCAGGAGACGGAGTCACCAGCTGAGCAGGGCTTTCACTGGGACAGACAGCATAAAAACTTCAAGCAGAGATAAACAGTTCTCACGTGTGCTGCCGGGGACAGAGTCACAAGCTGAGCGGGGCTTTCACTGGAACAGACAGCATAAAACTTCAAGCAGAGATAAACAGTTATCACGTGTGCTGCCGGGGACAGAGTCGCAAGCTGAGCGGGGCTTTCACCAGAGGTCTCGATCTGAAGAGCCGATGATCGTCAGAGTTGGGACAGATGTTGTGAATAATTTCCTCACCACTACAAGCGGGCTTCACTTCGTCTTTTCCAGTCCAGGCGACGAATTCCACTCTTCAAAACTGCCCTCGGATCCCACAAGCAACACTCCTCTTCTTTCACGATGATCCTTCAGCTGCAACACTCTACAAACATTTCCCAACGGGAGAGAACCACACCAGATCGACGGGGGAAGACACAGAAACAACAAGCCTTCTCTTCCCCTTGTGTTTTATCCTCTCCCAACGCTGGCACCACCTCAATCAGACACTCAGAGTGAAGTCCCCACACCTGTTGTCAATCTGCCGTTTAGTTGTCATGACAACAGACACACACACAAGCCCGGGGACAGTATTACACTAAAAGTGCCCCGGCGGGAACACTTCTCCGGTGGGAATAGTTCCGGGGATTATTTGTCACCCCGTGACATACACATCAGACAATCTACACATTCACATTTGTATGTGGAGTAGCCTACATAATCTAAGTTTATATCTAAGTATAGATATACTCACAAGTGTTCAGTCGACGGACAGCGAGTGGGTCTGTGTACAGGGAAATTATGATGCCGCAGATGTGCTGTTCCTGGCTGTGGACAAACAACATCTTTGAATACGCTGCGAAAGATCCAGACGTCAGGGAAAAATGGATGCACTTTATTTTTTGCGGACGTCTCAGTCACGGCAGTGTTAGTTTAAGCGTTGAATGATGACTGTTTTGAGAACAAATCCCAAAATGATGCTGCCTTTGGCAGAAAACTGTTGCCCAAAGATAAGTCCGTGCCGACTATTCTGGGCTCAACAACGACGACGCAAACTGTAAGTAATGTATTTAAAACTTTAAACTACTTTTTAAATACGCCGAATCCGCAATGTTCTGGCTGGGGGCGTTAATAATTGATGCATAGGCACTGACGTTAGCCAATCATAACAGTGGGCGTTAACACTGAACTCTTAAAGGGGAAACACCCCCAAAACAGACTGTTTGAATCAGAGGATGAGAAACAGGGTGGGAAAAGATCATAAATCACTACATTTAAAAAAAAAATTGTAAAAAAAACTATATTAATACTATAATTGCACTTAAGGGAACATAATAATAAAATAAAAAAAACCCATGTCATGACCCCTTTAAAACAACTGATCTTTCCAACACTGAACCAGGGCTGGACTGGGACAAAAAATCGGCCCGGGCATTTTGGCCCAGACTGGCCCACTACATATGATCATAAACACCAGCCGTCTTTGCACGCCTTTGATTTTTTTTTTTTCAACTCCTATTCATTAAAACCACTATTGCCATGTAATGAGTGAGTAGGAATCAGAGAGAGTTAACAGATGAAATAAGTACAAAATTATAATTTATTAATACAATTGAACTATACTCCACAAGCTGCATTAGCAATACCAGTGTTTCCCCACAGGATCTTTGGTAAAACTGTGGTGAGTACCTCTGTCCCTCTAGGGGTCCCCCCCCCCCCCGTAAGAAAATGTTGTGCATTTTTTTGTTAAATTCATCAATCTGGTGCAGTTTGAGAGTTCAAAATTAAAAGCTCCAACCCATATTAAGTGTGCAAATTAAACAAAGAAAAGAAAAAAATCAAACCTCTTTTAGTAACAGTGTCTGTCTACATTACACTACTACATAATAATAGTTATAATATTAATCTCATGACAGTAGCCTAATAGCCATATATTGTAAAACAAATGCAATGAAAAATAAAGGAAACTTTCATAATTAGTTTTGTACTAATTTCTATACTTGAAAGAGATAAGCACATTATCTTTTATTTTGGCGGAAACTGCATTAAGCTTTTATTTTGGCGGAAAACATGGATACAAACGCGTCTTATTAAACTTCTAGTAAATTGCTGTAATCGTCAACTATGCAGATGTGGAAATAATGCGTAACTGGGTAATGGGTTCCTACACTCATAGCCTAAGTGTTTTGAAAGTAGTTCTGCTTACCGCGGACTCTACACTTTCTCATCTCTCTGAGATATGATGCTCTTATCATCCGATCGTGGTTTTATCTCTCTATTAGTATTACTTGATCTTAGTGCTGCATTTGACACCATTGACCACAACATCCTTTTAAATAGACTCGAACATTATGTTGGCATTAGTGGAATTGCACTAGCATGGTTTAAATCATACTTATCTGACCGTTATCAGTTTGTAGCAGTAAATGAAGAGATGTCTTATCAATCACAAGTTCAGTATGGCGTACCACAAGGCTCAGTACTAGGACCGCTGCTGTTCACACTGTATATGCTACCATTAGGAGATATCATTAGGAAACATGGAATTAGTTTTCACTGTTATGCTGACGATACTCAGCTGTATATTTCTTCAAAACCTAACGAAACCTACCAATTCACAAAATTAACGGAATGCATAGCTGATATAAAAAATTGGATGACTAGTAGTAAAAAAGTGTAGGCAACACCGATTTTTGTCGTTGTTCTCTGTATTGACAGCACTCCAAATTTACTAAAAATTGAGCTCAATGTTAAAATTGACCGGAGTTCTCCTTTAAAGGTGGACGATGATGAAATTGTTTTTTGTATTATTTTCATGTTATCACTGTGAAGCTGCTTTGATACAATCTGTATTGTAAAAAGAGCTATATAAATAAAGGTGACTTGACTTGACTCCTGAACCTCCTCACTATCACCATCATCATCACTGGAGCTGATGAAGGTCCTGTTGCAGCAGAAAATATATATTTTGACACATTTTACAGCGTCTGCTTGAAGGGCCTGTATCTATTTTTCACGCTATTTCTCTGCACATTCTGTGCGTTTTTTCTCCACTATTTTGACAGATACACACTGACACTGCACGCTCCCTCAAAGGGGGAGGTGTTTAAAGATGTTATTGGGCCAGCCCAGTGTCAATCAAGAAAACAACCAATGGGCCGCTGATCTACGCGTTTCATGGGCCGGTCTGTCAGTGGAAAAAAAACTAACGCTTACTTTTTTTGGCCAATGCATTACACCGGCACTAACCCAGCGCCGTAAATTAAACAAAACAAAACGAATGGGCCGCCGATGCATGAGTTTTATGGGCCGTTAAAAAAAAAAAAAAGTATGAGATGCATCGGCCCAAAAAGCACGTCGGCCCACCTGGCATTTGCCCGGTATGCCCGATTACCAGTCCAGCCCTGCACTGAACTCACAAGACGTCTGAATCTGTGTATAACTAATCAGTAACACTTTACAATAAGGTTCCCTTTATTACTTAAATTACATAAAAAGTACAGTTTGCTTACTCAAGTGTAAGCTTTTAAAACCACTTGGGGTTTTTTTGCAGAAAAAGCACAGTTTTTCCACAGTGCTATCAGGAATCGATAAGAGAATTGTGAAAGGACAAGTTCGATATTTTACACTTAAAGCCCTGTTTTCAGATTGTTTCTGATGAAATAGAACGGTTAAGATTGAAATTTGGACACATGCTGCTGGCCCGAGAATTTAAAAAAATTATGATAAAACCTGTTGGAAAGCATCTTTTGCAGCGATTTTTGTGAAACATTGGTCACTGGTTGTAGGTGGCTTTGCAGATACTGAGACCTGATATAGAGACTAAATTGACCACAAACATTTACCAATGATGAATTTTCTTTTTATGCACAGAGACAGCTAATTGTTAACCTGGTTTTAAGTTGGTTAATTAAAAAAAAATGTTGTCTTTGTTGTAATTTTAATTATATTTTTATTATTATTATAACCTTTATTTTACCAGGAAAGGTTTAACAAACAACATTCCTCCATACATATATAGAAAACACAAATTAATTTTTTTTAATAAAATAAGTAAATCAATACATAAGTCAGGCAAAGCATCTACAAACAGGTGTTTCTGTCTCCAATTCTTTCAAAATCACTTAAAGGGGTGGTAAAATGCCATTTTCACACGATGTAAAATAAATCTCTGATGTCCCCAGAGTGTGTGTGAAGTTTTACCACAAAATACACCACAGATATTTTTATAAAGCATGTTAAAGTTTTAGGATCAAGTCACTAAAGTCACTTTTTTAGGATTTGCAAAAAACGCACCGTTTTGTGCCTGGCCCTTTAAATGCAAATGAGCTGCTGCAGAGGACAGGGTGTCAAGAGCTCATGTGTGTTAGCATCTGTGATTACCTCACGCAGACACACTAAAATGACAGAAACTGTTCTGCCTTTAATGTTAAAACGGAGTCAGACAAAGATGGAGAGACTCAAGAAGAAGTGACAACATGTAGAAATGCAACAGGATGTCTCTGAAAGGTAAGTTGATGGATTTATGTTGCTGATGTGGCGTTAACTATCTTCAATTAGGATATTCTGTCATGATAATCTATAAATCGCTCGTATAGGAACTGTTCTGAGATGCACACAGAGTGACTTTTGATTGCATGTGAAAAGATGAATGCTTGAGCTGACTCACAAATGTACTCGTATACAACAACTCTTCCTCTCCTCAACATATGGACTGTGTTCCCAGGGGCTAGTTTATGTACATTTTAGGCTTGCTGATGTCACTAACCCGGGAGGAATGTCGTGTAGTCCCTACCAGCCGTTTGTTGTAGTCCTTTTCTTTAAAAGCAAATATCTTCCTTTGCTTTGAACTTTGAGCGTTGTAACTTTGCAGATGTTGTTTATGCTCAAACAGCAACATTACACACTAACTAAAGTTAGAAAAGTGAAATCATACTTTACCACCCCTTTAAACAAAAAAGACACGCCAGAGACACAAATGTGTCTGTCAACAAGCAAATAATTTAATGACTTTCATTAAATTACTTTCACTTTCAAGAACTTTCATTTTCAAATATATATATATATTCTGTTCAGCTCCTGTAACACTTGAACAGATAGAAAAGTAATAATAAAAAAGCTAGCTTAGGAGCATATATATATAAGAGATATAAATTCCTTCCAATGTTTAGATGGTAGGATCTCCTCACTGTGACTCAGTATCCCTGGGAAGTAACAGACAAAGATATGTTAGTATACAAGAGACTAACAAGATCCACACACCATAAAGACTGTATTATAGGATATATTTAGATAAATAATGAAGTAAAAAGCCCACTGTCACACAATACAATAATTTAGCAGTAGAAAAAAAGGATGTAGTGTACAATGAAGCATGTTGTAAATCATTTACCTGGTTTAGTGCCACATTGACCACTGTAGAGTCTTTTTTGCAGGTGGCTTTGCAGGCAAATCCTGAGATACAGATTGAGATGATGAACTCAAGGATGGATAACACCAGCAAGATTCCACTGATCCCCAGATCATATCTCTAAAAAAATATTCAACATGATCATATTAAAGTAGTTTCACATATAATATTCCATCAATTATACTGAGTGAGTTTCTAAATATTTGAACGCTTTTTGAACACTTGAAACATAGCACACAAGTCGCATGGACTACTCATTTTTATGATACTTTTATGGTGCCTTTGCATCATTTTGAAGAATGAAATCTCCAGTCCCTGTTTATTATAATTGTATGGGGAAAAAATACCATCACAATCTTTATTTGTAAAAATTACTTTAAATGATGACACAATTGTAATTTTTGGATGAATGAAGTTAATGAAATGAAAATAATAAAAAAAACAGACTACATTATTTTTTTTTGTATTGAACATTGAACATTTAATACCGTTAAATTCGAACAGATTTTCCCAATAGTTTGGTAGCCATGACGATCATAGTTAAGACTGTAGCTATAGCATCCTTGATAGACCAGTGAGCTGAGAACTATCTCCATAATCATCAGAACAATGGAAATCCCTGCAGTTATGGCATTGATCACATTCATTCCAAGAGAGGCTTTCACCTACAGAAAAAAATCATGTGAAAAGTGACATTAATATTACTTATAAAAACACCTTGAACTCAATTTTTAACTATATAAACTGATGAGTCAGATGTCTGGATCCTTTCAAGTTTCAGACGATGTGGTCTGAAGAGAGCTTACCATAGAAAGTATTGTGGTCGTAGAAGAATTGTGGATTTATTTTTTTATTGTTTTGTTTTTTTGATGGTGCCAAAATGTATGATGATAAAAAAAAACATTGTACCCTGCTGCATGCAGTCTTAGGGCTGGGCAATATGGCAAAAAAAAAATCAGTATCAGTCGATATCAATAATTATAACGATAAATGTCAAATCTTTATTTCTTTCAAGTTTAAGATCTCAGACAACCTCCGCAATTATTACAAATAACTAGAGGTCTCCAGATAATACTTAACCTGTGCGAATAGGGCTTTTGAGTATGCTGACTACTGAGCTGGAAAGAAAGCGCGAATATCTCAGAGGACATGAGTGAGTTGATTAAGTCTTCCCTAGCACCAATCCAACTTTCCATAGAATTGTTTCAAGAAACCGTGGAAACAACAGCTGGGGAAAACTTTGAGGCCCTTGCTAAAGCGGAGGTAGACATTACTGCGTTAAAAGCAACCAACGAAGCACTGTTAAACCGTTTAGACAGTAAATCTTCCCGAGGACAGCGAAATCTAATCGGACATGATCAAGTTTACCACGGATCTTCTAAAAGACCTGATCATGGGGGATCAGGTTTTCGAGAAACCAGAGATGGTCTTCCTCCAAGACCCATTATCGTCTGTTTTCATCGATTCCAGGAGAAGGAACGAGCTTTGCGCTGGGCCAGGCAACACAAACTGCAATACCGAGGGAAGACTCTCAGATTTTATCCTGACCTAAGCGCGGCACTTTCCAAAAAGCGCACTGCTTTCAAAAATATCAAAACAATGCTCTACCAAAAAGGGATCCGTTTCAGATTTCTCTACCACTTGCGATTTACATACGACAGGAAACCTTCACTTTCGAGTCAGCACCTGTAGCTGAAGCCTTTTTCGAACAACAGATCAACGTGACCGCCGCTGCCAGTGAGTAATCTCTGCTAACTACGTACTGTTTTTAAAGGGATAGATATAAACACGTTTACTATTCTATTAATAAAAACACCTGCGAATATACTGATCATTACATCTTTGCTCGATAGTTTACTGTTAAAACATTGGAAGGCGGACTATAAATACCCCCTTTGGTTGGTTAGAGAGGGATTGAAAATGTAAAAAATGCAAATTCTGAAAAAACAATAGCATTTGTCTTTGGGAATAAAAAAAGAGAGAAAAAAATGCATTCAAAGGGAAAAGTTATTTTAAATTGGAATAATATATCACAACATTGCAGCTTTTACTGTATTTATGATCAAACAAATGCAACCTCGGTGAAAACAATATATACATACACTATTATTGACTATTAAAAGAAGAGTTATCCCCACAGATTTAAGCAAATGTACGTACGACCCGTGGATTAAGTTTATTCTGCGCAGCAACAGACAGAGATCCAGCACTGATGTCCTGAGAGAAAAACAAAGGACATTTCAAGTTCTTTATGGTAATTAAAAATGAGAGGTTATAAAGCAAAAAATTGTTTTATTAACTTACAATAAGGGAACCCCAGTAGGTTATGCCACTTTTGACAAGAATATCTGGGTATTCGTTGAGAACTGTGGTGGGTACGATACCAACCAAGAAACTCACCACCCCAATCATTATTTGGGCAGTCTAGAGAAGGTAGATAAGGGTCAAGTATTTATATTTTTGCATGATGGCATATTATGTTTGCACACACACACACACACACACACACACACACACACACACGCGCATGCACACAAAATAATCTCTATTAATGTTTTATGCACTACAGTCTAAAGGCAATTGGACCAACACAAACATATTAATTTGAGACCATATGACAGCAACTTTGAATTAGTTAATTTTAGCACACATGGAAATGAGACACTAAAAATATTCCTCAAATCATAATTATAATTCATCATTAAATGCATTACCCCCAATGCCTTTGGTTGTGCTTTGAAAAATCCAGCGAGAGCCGTATTGTGATATACTCCTCTGGTCTGCTGTCCATCATCACAAATAACAGTATTTTGAGCCGCCTGTGGGTTTACTTGGATGACAACTGTAGCTTTATCAATTGAGATGACTTTGCTGGTTTCCATTGTAAGTTTTCACCTGTAATTAATCATTTAAAATGTGCCTCTTTTTTTTTTTTTGCGTTTCATGCACAGTACAGGATATATATATTAAAAGCATTAGCTAATGCCTTTGTCCAGATTGACTAATAAAACTGTGAGACTGTCAGGGTTTTATACACTGTAATAAAAAAGTTAATAAAAGGATTGCACAGTTAAAAATGTTGGCACTTTAATATATAATCATATCACATTCATTTGATTTTCTGAGAGAAACAGTTAAGATATACGTATAGAGTATTTTATTTTTATTTTTATATGCCTTTGGAGTTTCTCCTCTCTTCTAAAAGATCAGAGGATAAAATCTACATTCTTCAAAAAAAAATTGCCATATGTCCAAACAAATAACAAAACTTGAAGAAATGGAAAATTGTTATGTTATGAACCATAACAATAAATGAGCAAGTCAAAAGATTATATATTTTTTAAATTGATATCAACGTGTGTATATAAATACAGACAATATAACAAAAAAAAAAAAGTATAGACATTAACTGATGCATAAAATATATTACCTGAAATTAAATGAGAAGTTGAAGTAGATGTCTGCTCTAATGGCTTATCTTTGTGTTTGTGGACTGTGAAGAACCGCTGAGGAGGAGCTTGCTTTAACTGAGTTTGCTTTATACTTATACTATAGGATTATGTTGATGCCCTTCCTCCAAAAATTCAAAGGGTTTACGACTATACTTTATTTTGTTACTCAACTTTAGACATTCTACTACCGTAACTATGATCTATGAACTATGATAACTTTGAACTAAAAATAGAGATAATGATTTTTTTTTATAGTGTACAAACAGTATTTTCTAACTCATAACCCTACACCTACCCCTTAACTACCCATCACAAAACTTTCTGCATTTTTACAAGAAAAACACACAAACTGTCAATCATTATCTTATAATGTTTCCCTCATGGGGACCAAAACATGTCTCCACAAGGACAGGGGTTTTGTATATTACCATCTTTGTAGAGACATTTTATTCCCATAACTCAGGGTATATCTGAACCACTCACACAAACTTATTTTATATCTTTCCATAGATGTAATGGTTTTTATACTGTACAAACTGTATATTCTATCCCCTTACACTAACCCTACCCCTAAACCTACCCATCACGGAAAACGTTATGCATATTTACATTTTTCAAAAAACATCACTTGGTATGATTTATAAGCAGTTTTCCTCATTAGGCCGGACCAAATGGCCCCACAATGTCAACATTTTCACATTTTACTATCTTTGTGGGGACATTTGGTCCACTCAATGTAGGTTAAACAAGAACACACACACACACACACACACACACACACACACACACACAAACCCTGTAGTTGGACACTTAAACAACAAATGATGGAGAAAGCCCTTAAATTATTATAATCAATTTAATCCAGATAGGTCTTTTTTGTATCCTAGCATGTAATTGAATTAACTCAACAAATCTGAAATATCACGGTGAATATTAATGGTGCACTACTGATTAATTACTTCATTTATTTTTTCTTAAAAGCTAAGCTTAACTGATAAAATGTATTTGAATACATAGCAATATAATATAATAAAATAATTTAGATGTCAAACAACCACAGCTGAAAGTCCTAGTTTCACACCAATGAAATAAAAGGCCATTGTGGTCGCTTTATATTTACACTCCATTCTGCTAGCTGTACATTTCCTCTTGTCATTTGTAGAGATTGCTTTATGTGACATGAGAAGACAGCAGTACTGCAGTAATTGACAGTAACATAATAAGAGACACACAAAAGACATAAAAGCGCATGTCTTTGTGTCAGCAATCATATCATGCTCCTAAGAAAAGTCAAGTATAGCTCCATCATTGCTCAAAAGTAAAAAAAAATATCATACTTTATGGTGTTAGTTTTATTAAAAATATAATTAAAAAAATTAAATCAAGGAAATTTCTCTGGCATTTCTTTCGGTTTGCTGTATCGAAAATGTACCGAACCGTGACACAAGTGTATCGTACCGAACCCTGAATTTTGTGAACCGTTACACCCCTAATATATATATATATATTATTTTTCTTCTTTCTTGTGTGACACACCTGAATGAATGGCTCATTATGCAGCTCATTATTATGCGGGTCATTGTCTTCTCAGGTGTGTACCATTCACTATACATGATGGTGTTGGATCAGTCACGCCCCTGAGCATACTGAGTTTCGTAACGATACGTTCATAAAATACAGCATTTTAGCACATAATTCAAAATGGCCGACAGCCAAAATGGCCGATATGGGAAAATTGGATATCAGTCAACTCAGTATGACGACCAACTTTTACTCGGCACGGTCTGGAGATGACACGATACGATTTTGGTGAAAATCGGACGTTCGGTCTAGGAGGAGTTCGAAAAAGTAAATTTAAAAAGAAAATAAAGATGGCGGACAGGAAGATTGGCTGACTATGGCGAAATTGGTATCTATGTTTTCAGCATAACCCAAGGAATCTATTGAGATCAGTGTCATTACTATAGGCAAATTTATTCAAAAGTTATTAGCATTTTTGGAAATTTCATTATAACTTTTGACCAAAAGGTGGCGCTGTCTCATAATCTTTTGAGTACCTTTAGGGCCTTGTACTGATGACCCATACTGAGTTTCGTAACGATACGTTCATGCGTTCATAAAATACAGCATTTTAGCACATAATTCAACATGGCCGACAGCCAAAATGGCCGATATGGGAAAATTGGATATCAGTCAACTCAGTATGACGCCCTGAATCTAACGAGACCACTTTTGTGATTTTTGGACAAACCGTTCAGAAGTTATAAGCAAAAACATAAATTCTTCATATCTCCGGACCAGTAGGTGGCGCTGCGCCGAAACGCCGCATGTAGCATCAGGTCATGCTTGTGATGACATGTACCAAATTTGATCTGAATACGATAAAGCGTTGTGGAGATACAGCCTTACGTCTGTTTTTGCAAGCGCTACGTAAAATTAAATTGCGCGGCATTCGCGAACGGTTTTACAAATCAACTTGATTTCCATAACTTTTTGTCATCATGGTCTGGAGATGATCTGGTTAAATTTTCGTGAAATTCGGAGCAACGGCCTAGGAGGAGTTCGAAAAAGTAGGTTTTTCAGAAAATTCAAAATGGCGGGAAAACTATTATGACGGAAAATGACGTCATAGGGTGCAGTCGAATCGTCGTGAGCTCAGGAATCAGAGGGAAAAAGAATTTTGTTTCTAGCCCTTGTGGTTCAAAAGTTATTAGCATAAACATGAGTGAAACTTTGGACAGCTGGTGGCGCTAGAGAGAATGAGTTGGAGACTCCAAATTTGCTATGGTGATAGTTCAGGCTGTCCTCTATCACTGTGCCAATTTTCATAAGTTTCCCGCAAACGGTTCTATAGGCTGCCATAGACGCCCAGTCGGAAGAAAAAGAAAAAGAAGCAGAATAAGAACCAGAACAGATACAATAGGTGCCCGCACCTTCAGTGCTTGGCCCCTAATAATAATCCTTAGAAAAACAATAGGGCCTTCGCCTTTTCAAGGCTTGGGCCCTAATAAAAATGACCACTATACAACATGACACTTTTCAAATAATTAGAATTTAAAATTGCCATAAAGGTTTTTTTCAAACCCATATGTAACCAACATGAATACAAAATAGTACATTAAGAAATTCTTTATGAAAAATCTTTTTCAAAATATTCTTAATCGTGGACACCACTGCACTGCTCCAAAAATAATGGTAAATATAGCTGCAAGCAGCAATCACCGGGGCCAAGCGCAAGCAAGACGACAACACATGCCAAAGTGGCTAGGAGCGTGAGACCAACTGCAGCAAGAAGCAATTGAAGACATTTAAAGATGAATTTTGGCAAAATTGTTGAAAAATCACATACAGTAACTAAAAATATGATTTAATGGATTATCACTTTCGACCAATAGGTGGCGCAATTACGAAACTAATGTGATGTGGTCAGAGTGAAGTGACAATGACACTTACAAAGTTTGGTGTCAATATGTAAAGGCATTGCAGATATAAAGCCTGAATAGTCATTTTGGCATCATGCCTCAACTTTGCCACTGCGGTATACGAAAACGGTTTTGTCTATCGACACGAAATCCATAACTTTTCCTCGGCACAGTCTGGAGATGACACGATCCGATTTTGGTGAAAATCGGACGTTCGGTCTAGGAGGAGTTCGAAAAAGTAGGTTTTAAAAGAAAATAAAGATGGCGGACAGGAAGTTTGGCTGACTATGGCAAAATTGGTATCTATGTTTTCAGCATAACCCAAGGAATCTATTGAGATCAGTGTCATTACTATAGGCAAATTTATTCAAAAGTTATTAGCATTTTTGGAAATTTCATTATAACTTTTGACCAAAAGGTGGCGCTGTCTCATAATCTTTTGAGTACCTTTAGGGCGTTGTACTGATGACCCATACTGAGTTTCGTAACAATACGTTCATGTGTTCATAAAATACAGCATTTTAGCACATAATTCAAAATGGCCGACAGCCAAAATGACCGATATGGGAAATTGGATATCAGTCAACTCAGCACGACGCCCTGAATCTAACGAGACCACTTTTGTGATTTTTGGACAAACCGTTCAGAAGTTATAAGCAAAAACATAAATTCTTCATATCTCCGGACCAGTAGGTGGCGCTGCGCCGAAACGCAGCATGTAGCATCAGGTCATGCTTGTGATGACATGTACCAAATTTGGTCTGAATCCGATAAAGCGTTGTGGAGATACAGTCTTACGTCTGTTTTTGCAAGCGCTACGTAAAATTTATTTGCGCGGTATTCGAGAACGGTAATTCGATTCAACTTGAATTCCATAACTTTTGGTCGTCAAGGTCTGGAGATGATCTGGTTCATTTTTCGTGAAATTCGGAGCAACGGCCTAGGAGGAGTTCGAAAAAGTAGGTTTTTCGGAAAATTCAAAATGGCGGGAAAACTATTATGACGGAAAATGACGTCATAGGGTGCAGTCGAATCGTCATGAGCTCAGGAATCAGAGGAAAAAAGAATTTTGTTTCTAGCCCTTGTGGTTCAAAAGTTATTGGCATAAACATGAGTGAAACTTTGGACAGCTGGTGGCGCTAGAGGGAATGAGTTGGAGACTCCAAATTTGCTATGGTGATAGTTCAGGCTGTCCTCTATCACTGTGCCAATTTTCATAAGTTTCCCGCAAACGGTTCTATAGGCTGCCATAGACGCCCAGTCGGAAGAAGAAAAAGAAAAAGAAGAATAAGAACGGGAACAGATACAATAGGTGCCCGCACCTTCAGTGCTTGGCCCCTAATAATAAGAACCGGAACGAAAACAATAGGTGCCTCCGCACTTTCAGTGCTTGGCCCCTAAATAAGAACCAGAACAGATACAATAGGTGCCCGCACCTTCAGTGCTTGGCCCCTAATTACAAGCTCGAAACAATACGGTCTCTGCTGCCAAAGCAAGAAGACTGTTGGAGAAAGATTGCTGATTGCGTTAATGTGTAAGCTAAACAAATACGTTCTATAGGCTATTAATGTAAAATTATATATAGGCTATGAATGTATGTGTGTGTGAAATATAGCCTATATTTTTATAATATATAAAAATGTGCATGTATATAGCTACTAATAAAGATTAAGGCTACGTTTACACATAGCTGGTTATTTTCATAAACGGACATTTCACCCTCTCCGTTTTCAGAAAAGTCTTCGTTTACACAAACCCATGTATATGCCGTCAAGAGCATGCCAAACCTATAGGTGGCAGTGTAACGAGAAGCTCAAGCCCACGTTAACCAATCAGAATCCCGAAAATATAGGTCGCACTTTTGACGCAGTGCAAGTTCTGTCGCATACTGTGACGTCGCTGCCTAAAACTCTGTTTTTCTCAGTTTACATGCAAACGTGAAACGGAGGTTTCCAAAACCTCCACTCTGGCCGGAGTTTTTAGAAAGAATCGTTTTCAGAGGAAAATTCTCCGTTTGCGTGTAAACCGGTGGAGGGCCACTCCTCCAGAATACACTGAGTTGGCTCTGAGTAGCGATAAGGGACGGCCGATTATATTATGGATGGGTTTACAGGTGCTGTACAATCTGACCCTGGTGCTGGCTCCTCTAAGCAAGTAACACTGTGTGCGATACATTACTATTTTAAGTTTGAAATATGGCTGACTGTATGTTCTGCAGTCGAGGGAAATGCAGTGTCCCTGTTGAAGCCAGCACACACACACACACAGTCTCCCACACAGAGGTCAGTATGCAGCAGACAGAACACCAGAAACATAACCTGCTTTATAACAGTTATGCTTTATATTGGCCTACTTTTATTTATTAGGGTGGAGGAAATGATGAAGACACTCTGTCTGTGTTCTGAGACAGTTGCTGAGGTGAATGCACTGGGCTTTTTATTAAGGCAAACATTTTAATGTGTGGCATAAAACAGGGACTGGCCCTAACACATCTCTTTTATTGTAGGATTTTTCACAACCTGTCCCAGAAACTGAAGCCTCTACCTCAACAGGCTTCAGAAGAAATGTGAACAAGGATTTAAAACCCTTGACATAAATTACAGGTGTTTTTCAAGGAACTTTTTGTGAGTTGATTAGCCTCCAGAAAACTTGTAATGATCATGTTTGTGGTGGAATCAGACTCAGTCAGGGCCCTTTACAAAAGGAGCCTATGGAGCTAGACTGCACACTAAAATAGCCTATGGAGCTAGACTGCACATTAAAGGAGCCTATGGAGCTAGACTGCACATTAAAGGAGCCTATGGAGCTAGACTGCACACTAAAGGAGCCTATAGAGCTATACTGCACACTAAATGAGCCTATAGAGCTATACTGCACACTAAAGGAGCCTATAAAGCTAGACTGCACACTAAAAGAGCCTATAGAGCTAGACTGCACATTAAAGGAGCCTATAGAGCTAGACTGCACACTAAAGGAGCCTGTAGAGCTAGACTGCACACTAAAGGAGCCTATAGAGCTAGACTGCACACTAAAGGAGCTTATGGAGCTAGACTGCACACTAAAGGAGCCTATAGAGCTAGACTGCACACTAAAGGAGCCTATGGAGCTAGACTGCACACTAAAGGAGCCTATAGAGCTAGACTGCACACTAAAGGAGCCTATAGAGCCAGAATGCACACTAAAGGAGCCTATAGAGCCAGAATGCACACTAAAGGAGCCTATAGAGCTAGACTGCACACTAAAGGAGCCTATAGAGCTAGACTGCACACTAAAGGAGCCTATAGAGCTAGACTGCACATTAAAGGAGCCTATAGAGCTAGACTGCACACTAAAGGAGCCTATAGAGCTAGACTGCACACTAAAGGAGCCTATAGAGCTAGACTGCACACTAAAGGAGCCTATAGAGCTAGACTGCACACTAAAGGAGCCTATAGAGCTAGACTGCACACTAAAGGAGCCTATAGAGCTAGACTGCACATTAAAGGGCACCTATTATGGAATTTTGAAATTTACCTTTCATGTAGTGTGTAACATAGATCTAAGTGAACAAAAACATCCTGCAAAGTTTGAAATATGAAAGTGCACCGTATATAAAGTTATTGTCTTTCAAAAGTGAGAGTCGACTCTGAGTCATTTTTATGAATCGTTAGAAGACCGAAGCTTTTTCTTTGACTAGTTGACGTCAACTTGTCAAGTTATTTGAATATGATACGCCCACTTATTGCGCTCCAAGGCCAGCAGGGAAAACATCATGGCGACGAGACGCTGTGTTCTGAAGTGCAACTCAAAAGACAACTTTTTTCATCTGCCCAAGGAGGAGCATTTGAAGACTAAGTGGCTACAATTCACTATACCACAGAAGTATAGTCCGAGCCTTGAGCTTTGTTCGCGTCATTTTGAAGACGATTGCTTTTTTAAATGCAATCAAACTTGGATTCGCTGATATTGAAGGAAGGTTCAGTTCCAAGTGTATTTGCATCAGCTTCCTCCTCCGTATCACAACCTGTAAGTGTTATTAATAATTTTTGCTTTTATATTTTATGTAGCATGCTTAATAATTATTTTGTTTGTTGTGTAAGCACCGTTTAGCTTCTAGGTCTTCAATGGCAAGTGTAGATATGTGAAGTGTTTGTCGTTGTTTTCGGAGTTGTCTAAAGAATAGAGTAATACCTCGTAGTAACGTAACTGCATTTTTTTTTTTTGTAAAAACGTTATGTTTATGCATCGGGCTAACGCAAACAAAGACTGATTGTGCTTTTACAATATGAACTCTGGGCTATGCTCGCTAACATAACATTACATTCTTTATCTTATTTTTAGTTTTTTACTACAAACTATAAAGCAGTGGACTATAATCATTATTATAATACAATTTAATTGATAAAAGCATCATTGTACTCCGTTTTAAAAATAAGTATTATCTCTGTAAACACTGCTGGGTCATCTGACCAATCAACGCAGATTAGCGTCGCGCAAAGGAGGGGTTTGAAAAACGAGTCGTTGAACGATTCATTTGGGAGTCGGTGAGCAAATCAGGTAAAAATAAATGCATATTATACGAAAACAAAAGTGTTTTTTGTCATTGCATGCATGTAAAACTGTTGTTGGGGACTCCCTAAACAACATTAGGAACATTTTAAATGTCATAATAGGTGCCCTTTAAAGGAGCCTATAGAGCTAGACTGCACACTAAAGGAGCCTATAGAGCTAGACTGCACACTAAAGGAGCCTATAGAGCTAGACTGCACATTAAAGGAGCCTATAGAGCTAGACTGCACACTAAAGGAGCCTATAGAGCTAGACTGCACATTAAAGGAGCCTATAGAGCTAGACTGCACATTAAAGGAGCCTATAGAGCCAGAATGCACACTAAAGGAGCCTATAGAGCTAGACTGCACACTAAAGGAGCCTATAGAGCTAGACTGCACACTAAAGGAGCCTATAGAGCTAGACTGCACACTAAAGGAGCCTATAGAGCTAGACTGCACATTAAAGGAGCCTATAGAGCTAGACTGCACACTAAAGGAGCCTATAGAGCTAGACTGCACATTAAAGGAGCCTATAGAGCTAGACTGCACACTAAAGGAGCCTATAGAGCTAGACTGCACACTAAAGGAGCCTATAGAGCTAGACTGCACACTAAAGGAGCCTATAGAGCTAGACTGCACATTAAAGGAGCCTATAGAGCTAGACTGCACACTAAAGGAGCCTATAGAGCTAGACTGCACATTAAAGGAGCCTATAGAGCTAGACTGCACACTAAAGGAGCCTATAGAGCTAGACTGCACACTAAAGGAGCCTGACTGTGAGCTGAGGAGGCTCCAAAAAAAAAAAAGGAGATCAAACAGCTGGATTAAACTGATCTCAGTATGTGAACTTATTTAACCAAGTAGCACTTTAGCATGAATATTTATTAATGCAACTTTATCTTGTCCTCTTTTATGGACATGGTCGATATATCTCCGGGGAACATTATTAATGAAACTATTACTCTTGCAGAGCGATGACCACCTTGAGAATAGTTCGACAAACCCCTAGATTCTGTGCATCACCGATCGTGCAAGTATGTACCACTTGCAAAAAAACGCAACACAATATAGGCTACCATTTGCGGTACAGTAATGAATTCGACGTGTTAAATTATTTGTGCGGCTCAAGAAGTTCGCAAAGATAAGATATTCCTTCCGCAGAAAATCTGTATCTTTCATACAAGTAACTATCAGGAAAGGCAAGGGGAATTTGTCCGGCTAAAAACTCTTTCTCTACGATGTGCTCGTCTAACAATTTGCGCTGAGATGTCCACAGGATTTGGAAGAAAATGTAAAGCCATTGCAACAGACACTGGGAATTAGTTACGTCACCTATATGTTTCTTTGCTCACAGCTTGATTGGTCAAACTTCAGTCTGAGATCTCGAATCCAGAACTTAATCTGCCCCGGAGCAGGTTAGCCGTGCAGCGTAAGATACCATGGCAACGAACACAGATTAAAGCTGAGCTACTTTCATAGTACCTAAAACCCAGGGTTGGTGGAAACTAAGCTGAAACATAGCTGGCTAGCCACCTAAACCGGCTTCATGGTATAGGCCCCTGGTCTGAGGTGAGACCTGCTGATATTTTTGTGGATGTGCCACTAGGCATTGTTTAGTGACAGTTTTGCTGCTCACAGCCTTTTTCTTTTGTTTTAGCATTTGTATTAGTATTTGTTGTTTTTTTGTTTTTGTATTTTTTTGTATTTTGTGGACTGCACCTGGCAAAATGCATCTTTTAAAATAAACCACAACTGGCCTTTTGCAAACTACTCCCTTGTACTGACCGTTCCTAACTTCTCCCAGGCCTCTCGACAATTCTCTACATAACACACTCTCTCTCCTTTCCACCTATAGCTGGTGTGTGGCACCGTTGTACTGTGGCTGAAGTCGCATCATCCAAGTGGATGCTGCACACTGGTGGTTGTTGAGGAGAGATTTCCTGATATGATTGTGAAGCGCTTTGGGTGTACAGTAGTACATATTGTAGATTTGAAAATCACGAGTGTAGTGGTGGGCGATATGGCAAAAATATTATATCACGATTTTTTTCAGGAAAATCACGATTCACGATTTTATCACGATTCCGTTTCATGTTGGTTTTACTATTTTGCAAGTGACTGAGCATTACAGACAAACTAATGTCCCTATTTTAAAAACAAACTCTTAGGTAACAAAATATAAAAAAGAATGGCAGACATTTAGGCCAAAGTGGCTAAGATAAAAAAATCTTTGTCATTTTCTTTGTTATTAAAAATTAAGAACAAAAATACACATACACAACTTGATATACAAATGAAATAAACAGTGCTTTATTTTTTCAGCTACAGTAGGTGTATTTAACAGCATTGAAGAAAGTAATTAACCCTTTATAACCGAATGTGTCGTCGCCAACACAGATCAGCAAGCTGTATTCATTGTACCGTAACTCTTCAACCATTTGCACTATCAAAACCATTCAACTTGCCCCTGACAGTAGACAACATGCGCTTTTCGGCAATATACGGCTTATTACGGTAATTTCATGCTTTCCGTCAGCAAATGACAGCGGGCTTTCTGGCAGAGCGGTAAGGAAGGATTTGAACCGAGAGATCCGAACGCGGCAGGTTTGAGTATTTTGGATTGCCTAAAATAATAAAAGACACAAACAAATACATGGAGAAAGAAGTGGTGGACAGCAGAAGAGGGGATTGGGATGAGTTTTAATGAAACTTGGGAGGCGGATGGTCGTTACTTTTTCACGTATCTTTACATGTGGTGTATGCATGTGTATGTGTGCGTGCCTAATATGAATGGACACATTTGTATGTGTGCGTGTATGAAAAAAGTGTCCTAAATGTAAACTGTGCAACCCAATGTCACAAAAAAGACTTGTATAGTTGTATTATACTTAATTTTTCAACTTTAAAGTGTTAGTTTCTTTCGTTCGTGATTTTTCTGTTTTTTTCTAAATAAAAATCTGAAAATTTATTCTCGTTTTTTTTATTTTTGTCTATTTAAATTATATTTACAAACTCACCACACACAATAATGGTCAATACCTGTAATTTGTTGAAAGCTAATCTTTTTCTGAAAAAGATGACATGAAGATAGCACATTGTTTTAGAATTTTACAGTCAAAAAATCAAAATATGTGAAAAGTGTCACAGGCCGGGGGGAGGCGAACTAGTACAGTGACGGACAGCCAACACCCCCAAACTACCACACCACCACTGAGGAGCTACCCCGCGGGACAGAAGAGGCCAGACGACAATAATTACAATTTTAACTTTTATTTATTAAAAGGATGTCTCTTAAAATACGGTTGTCTCTTCCTGTGTCTCTCCAACACACATCGGCTCCGCCTTCCCTATACACGGGACTAGATGGCAACAAGAGGTGAGCTCAATTCAGCGGCTCTGATGAGCTTCAGCACAGAAGAGGATGTCAACGGCAGAGATGAACTCAATTCAGCAGCTCTGATGTGCTCCAGCACAGATGGAGGCAGACGAGGATGTCAACGGCAGAGATGAACTCAATTCAGCAGCTCTGAGGTGTTTCAACACAGATGAAGATGTCAGCATTAACTCTGTCTTTCGTACTCACAGGATTAAAGGGGCAGCAAGAGATGAACTCAATTCAGCAGCTCTGATGTGCTCCAGCACAGACGGAGGCAGACGAGGATATCAACGGCAGAGATGAACTCAATTCAGCAGCTCTGATGTGCTCCAGCACAGATGGAGGCAGACGAGGATGTCAACGGCAGAGATGAACTCAATTCAGCAGCTCTGATGTGCTCCAGCACAGATGGAGGCAGACAAGGACGTCAACAACAGAGATGAACTCAATTCAGCAGCTCTGATGTGCTCCAGCTCAGATGGAGGCAGACGAGGATGTCAACGACAGAGATGAACTCAATTCAGCAGCTCTGATGTGCTCCAGCACAGACGGAGGCAGACGAGGATATCAACGGCAGAGATGAACTCAATTCAGCAGCTCTGATGTGCTCCAGCACAGACGGAGGCAGACGAGGATGTCAACGGCAGAGATGAACTCAATTCAGCAGCTCTGAGGTGTTTCAACACAAATGAAGATGTCAGCATTAACTCTGTCTTTCGTACTCACAGGATTAAAGGGCAGCAAGAGATGAACTCAATTCAGCAGCTCTGATGTGCTCCAGCACAAACGGAGGCAGACGAGGATGTCAACGGCAGAGTTGAACTCAATTCAACAGCTCTGAGGTGTTTCAACACAGATGAAGATGTCAGCATTAACTCTGTCTTTCGTACTCACAGGATTAAAGGGCAGCAAGGGATGAACTCAATTCAGCAGCTCTGATGTGCTCCAGCACAGATGGAGGCAGACGAGGATGTCAACGACAGAGATGAACTCAATTCAGCAGCTCTGAGGTGTTTCAACACAGATGAAGATGTCAGCATTAACTCTGTCTTTCGTACTCACAGGATTAAAGGGCAGCAAGAGATGAACTCAATTCAGCAGCTCTGATGTGCTCCAGCACAAACGGAGGCAGACGAGGATATCAACGGCAGAGATGAACTCAATTCAGCAGCTCTGATGTGCTCCAGCACAGATGGAGGCAGACGAGGATGTCAACGGCAGAGATGAACTCAATTCAACAGCTCTGAGGTGTTTCAACACAGATGAAGATGTCAGCATTAACTCTGTCTTTCGTACTCACAGGATTAAAGGGCAGCAAGGGATGAACTCAATTCAGCAGCTCTGATGTGCTCCAGCACAAACGGAGGCAGACGAGGATATCAACGGCAGAGATGAACTCAATTCAGCAGCTCTGATGTGCTCCAGCACAGATGGAGGCAGACGAGGATGTCAACGGCAGAGATGAACTCAATTCAGCAATGTTTATCCACTCGGCCGCCCGAACGATCTGCGGGGGTCCCACACTCGTGTGTACACTGCAAAACACTCAACTCCACACGTGAAAATATCAGCTTAACACTGCAAAACACTCCAACCTTTGTAATGAATAAGGCAGTGTTCGGGCTCAAATGGACATCTTAATAGTGAGACTCTTCGTACGCTGGCAGTATTATAAAGATATACTCGTTCCTCATAGCTACAATGTTTGTGCCAAAGAAAGTTAGCCACTTAGCTGGTAGTATCCTGTTCCCTCCGTCCTCTGTCCTCAGTCCTTCTCTTGCCTCACGTAAACCCGCTGTTTCTTCCTCCTTCCCTCGCTGCTCTCCTCTCTCTCCAATGTCCGCGTCTTTTATGCTTCTCGCACCCTGATCAACGCATGGAATTTTTCCCTCACAGGTGCCGGTGATTTCGCGCAATCATTTGTCGCTGCACTTCCGCCCCGTTCGTGAGACCGGAACCGTCCTGGTGTTGCGACGGAAGTGTTCCTCCATAGCAACAATTCCCGTGCAAAGGTTCCGGCCCTTGGTCACCCCGTGACATCCTCCCCCACCAATGAGTTCTAGTCCCTAGAACTCCTGACCGGAGGTCCACTCGCCGTATCTCGCAGGTGGTTGCCCCCTGTTGTCTCGCTGCGAGCGTCGGGGTGGGGATGCTGGAGGCTCCCCTGTTGCCACAGATTCCCGTCTCTCTGGGACGACGGCCCAACCCACCACCGGTGGTTCCAAGGTCCTAAGGGCTGTTGGAATCTCCCCCGTAGGCCTCAAATAATTAGGGCAAGGCCGAAGCAGATTCCGGTGCAACACCCGTTCCGGGCCCGACCTCCCTTCAGGGCGAATGGTATACACAGGTAAGTCAGGGTCTCTCTGTCGTTCCACCACGTAAGGCATAACCTCCCACCGATCGCTCAACTTGCCCTTTCCTTGACGCCGATTATCCCGAACCAATACACGCTCTCCGGGCAGCAAAGGGGCTTCCCGGGCTGTTCGGTCGTACAATCGTTTGTTTTTCTCTGCAGCTCCCTTTATTCGGTCCGTGACTCTCCCATAGGCGAACTGGAGCTGTTGGTGGTGCCGATTTACCCATTCAGTGGTGCTCGGGGCCCCTGCCGCCGAAGCAGTCCCCCAAAGTAGGTCGACGGGTAAACGCATGTGTCTCCCAAACATCAGAAAAGACGGCGCAAAGCCTGTGGTACTATGTATGCTGTTGTTGTATGCTTGCAGCAAAGAGGGGAGGCAATCCGCCCACGAACTCTGCTGGTCCGAGTCAAGAGTTCCCAATAGGGTTAACAAGGTCTGATTAAACCGCTCACACCCCCCATTCCCTTGGGGGTGGTATGGGGTAGTGTGGGTCTTACGGCAGCCGTAGAGTTGGCACAGTTCTGCGATAACCCTCGACTCAAAGTTTGGACCTTGGTCGGAGTGGAGGATCTCTGGACATCCAAAAGGCTGGAACACGGTCCTCCAAAGGGCCGTGGCGGTGGTAGTTGCCGTCTGGTCGAGAGTGGGAACGGCCCAAGAATACTTGGTAAACAAGTCTGTTGCCACTAAGATGTTCTGAAAGCGGTCTGCAGGTCGACCCAATGTCAGGAAGTCCACTCCCACGATATGTAGAGGGGCCCGTGGCCGTATCGGGACTAATGGAGCTCTCACCTCCTTCCGGGTCTTAAAAAGCAAACAACGGGGGCAATCCTGAATAAAGGCTCCGACCATCGCCTCCATCCTGGGCCAAAAGAAGTGCCTCCTCAACAAGGACAATGTCCTTTCTTGGCCTTGATGTCCCATCTGGGTATGGTAAGCGTGCAACAATGGCTGGACCTGGTCTTCAGGAACCACCACCTGGTATACCTGCTCTCGGGTTGCCGGGTCCTGAACAGAACGGCAAATCACCCCTTCTTTTAAGCAGAGCCTCTCCCACTGTCCACAGAGTAGCCTCACCGTCTGTGCCTGTCTTTCTCCGGCTTGTGGCAAAGAGCCTTCTTCCAAGCAGGAACGAATCACCACAAGATCTCTATTTCTCCCCTGTTGCTCCCTCCACCGCCTTGGGTCCCATCCCCAACTATCGGGGGCGTCGATGGTACTTGATCCTGGGGCTTCTACTACCCCCACCAGGAGTTCCTCAACCTCCGTGGGAGTCACCCCCGGACCCCCCGCGTCAATCACCGGGAGCCTGGAGAGTACGTCCGCATTTGTATGTTCCCGACCCGGTCGGTACTGTATCTGATAGTCGTAATTCGCCAACTGTGCCACCCAACGCTGTTCGACGGCCCCCAGTTTAGCCGTTCGTAAGTGGACCAGGGGGTTGTTATCCGTCACTACTAGCACCTTGGCCCCCCACAGATAATCTTTGAACTTTTCGCTCATCGCCCACTTCATTGCCAGGAGTTCAATCTTAAAAGAGCTGTAGTTCGAATCATTCCGCTCCGCTGGATGGAGACTTCGACTTGCGTATGCGATCACTCTTTCCACTCCCTGCTGGCGCTGTGCTAGTACTGCTCCCAGCCCCAAGTTGCTTGCATCGGTATAAAGGACAAACGGCTGAGAGAAGTCAGCATAGGCGAGAATCGGGGCCTGTAACAACTCTTGCTGAAGATTCCGGAAAGCTACCTCACATGCAGAGCTCCAAGTCACCACGGGAGACCCTCGGCCCCGGGGGCGTGCAGTGCCCACAAGTAATTGGTTTAGGGGCTTGGCGATTTTTGAGAAGTCTTTAATAAAGCGTCGGTAGTACCCCACAAAGCCGAGGAAGGATCGCACCTGTCGAACAGTTTTAGGGGGCTCCCACCCTTGCACGGCCGTCACCTTTTCCGGATCTGGGGAGACTCCTGCAGCGCTGACGCAATGGCCCAGGAATTTAACTTCCCTCCGGAACAGTTGGCACTTTTCCGGCCGTAACTTCAGCCCGTACTTTTCCATAGCTTGGAACACTTGTTCAAGATGGAGTAAATGAGCTGCAAAGTCCGGGGAGAAGACAATAACGTCATCCAAGTACACCAGCGTGGAGTCGACCAGTTGTCCTCCCAGGCAACGCTGCATGAGCCGCTGGAAGGTTGCAGGGGCGTTGCAGAGTCCGAACGGCATCCTATCCCATTCAAAAAGGCCGAAGGGAGTGGTGAAAGCGGTCTTCTCTCGGTCTCTCTCTTCCACCTGGACCTGCCAGTATCCACTGGCTAAGTCCAGCGTGGAGTACCAGGCGGCCTGGGTTAGACTCGTGAGAGAGTCCTCAATTCGTGGTAATGGGAAGGCGTCTTTCTTAGTCACACTGTTCAGTTTCCGATAGTCCACGCAGAATCTCCAAGCTCCACTCTTCTTCTGCACTAAGACAATAGGGGCCGCCCAGGGACTACTGCTCTCACGGACAATGCCTCCCTCCAGCATCCCCCTCAACAGGGCACGAACCTCCGAGTAAAGCGTCGGTGGTACTGGACGATACCGCTCACGACTTGGGGCTGCGTCCCCCGTGGGGATCTGGTGTCTCACAATGCTAGTACAGCCATAATCCTCTTCGTGGGTGGAAAACACATGCCGCCACTTGCTCAAAAAGTCCTTGAGCTGACGCCGCTGGTCCTCCTCTAATCCTTCTCCCCATAGGGACTCACTCGCCAGATGGTCCGGCATTACGCCCTCAACCGGGTCTGTTCGCTGATCCTCTTGCACAATAGCCACTTCAACCACCGCAGCATCCACTCGGCTGAAACACACATCTCTGCTTTCTAGCACTTGTTGAGGTTCCACTGATGTCACCCGGACCAGTTGCTGATGGCGATGGAGGCCAACCGGATATGGGCTGGTATTCCGCACTCTTACAGCCACCCGCCCTCGGCGGACTACAGCAAGCCCCCGGGCAACCTCAACAGCCCGACAATCCCCGTGCGGCTCCACAAGGACCCAGTCGTCCGGTCTATCCGACCGGGCCGGCAACCGGGTCCAAACCATGGCCTCACTCCTCGCCGGAACAGACAGGGCATACCTGCAAGCCACCCGACCGACATCTTCCCGGTCCCACTGTGCTCTGGCAGTATGGATCCGATGGCAGTCTGTGATTATGCGCTCCCACTCTCGCCCCTCTGTGGAAGGGGGTCTTAGGGTGGGCCGACTCCGAAACAGCTCTTCCCAACATTCTGAAATAACATTCATACCCAAAAGGGCTCGGTGGGCCCCCAGGCACTGGTCTCGGACGATGACAATGCCCTTTTGCTGGACACCGACCCCCTGGATGTGGAAGTCTGCTACTACGTAGCCGATGTAAGGGATATCGAGCCCGTTCGCCCCCCGAAGAGTGAGCCAGGGTGCTTCAGTCCCCTGGCCTCGGCATCCATCAAAGAGTTCCTTGGACAGGCTTTCCGAGAACAAGGTGACTTGGGAACCAGTATCGACCAAGCATTGGAGCCTCTTACCGTTGACTTGGATTTCAACTGTAGGACAACGCCCGACCAGTTGGTCTCTGGGAGCAGGCAAGGAGGGGGGGTCAATCGAAGGGGTCCCGACCACTTGACCCGCAGTGGCCGGTAAACCTAAAAACCCCCTTGCGAACCTCGCCGTGGGCCACACTGACGACTCATGTGTCCCGACTCTCCGCAATGGTTACAGATTGGCCGTCCCTGATCGTCCCACTGGAACCTGGCCTGACCTGGCCGCCCAGGGCGGCGCCCCATCTCCCGACTCCCATCAGAATAGGACCGCTCTCGGGGCGGAGGAATTCCACCAGACCGGCCCCGGCGGAGTTCATCCAAAAGGGTTTTTGATAGCTCAGCCATCTGCTCCTTAACATCTTTCATGAGCTCCGCACGTAGCTCCTGCTTCCAGTCGACTGGAACTAAAGCCGCAGGGGTACAGGCTCCACTAGCGGCCATGCAAGTGGGCGGGTCGGTGGTCTCGGTATGGTCGACCTCCTGGGCCAAGGCCTCGCGTCGGAGAGCCTCGAAGGACAGTGTGGGGTCCTGGCGGAGTTGTAAACGTAGGTTCTGGCGGATTGGTCCATCGCGGAGCCCCAAGATAAATTGATCCCGCAACAGGGTATCTTCGTCCCCCAGACCATGATCGCGTCGTCCTTTCAGACAAGTATACTGCTCTCGGAGTCGTAAAGAGTAAGCACGGAGATTCTGCCGGGGACCTTGCCGGAAGTTGAAAAACTGGGCCCGGAGAGCAGCCACCGGGGTGGCATCACCGTACAACTCAGTAAGGAAGTCGAAGACAGCCTTTACATTGGCTCGTGCAGTCCTGGGAGCGGCTTGGACCTCCCTCTTGGCCTCCCCCTCAAGGGACCCCAGAACAAATTGCAACTTCTGCGGTTCACTCAGCCCTTGTAAACTGGCCAAGTATTCAGTCTGGGTCTTCCACTCATTCAGACTCAGCTCTGACTCGGGCCCTCCGAATCTTTGCGCCCAAGGTGCTCCCATAAAGACCGGCATAACTTGAGGTCTAGCCGCTGGTGCCTCTTCGTCTGCCATCTCCCAGAATACGGGTGCTCAACTCAAGGTGGGAACCCTGCCGACTACGCCAAGTGTCACAGGCCGGGGGGAGGCGAACTAGTACAGTGACGGACAGCCAACACCCCCAAACTACCACACCACCACTGAGGAGCTACCCCGCGGGACAGAAGAGGCCAGACGACAATAATTACAATTTTAACTTTTATTTATTAAAAGGATGTCTCTTAAAATACGGTAGTCTCTTCCTGTGTCTCTCCAACACACATCGGTTCCGCCTTCCCTATACACGGGACTAGATGGCAACAAGAGGTGAGCTCAATTCAGCGGCTCTGATGAGCTTCAGCACAGAAGAGGATGTCAACGGCAGAGATGAACTCAATTCAGCAGCTCTGATGTGCTCCAGCACAGATGGAGGCAGACGAGGATGTCAACGGCAGAGATGAACTCAATTCAGCAGCTCTGAGGTGTTTCAACACAGATGAAGATGTCAGCATTAACTCTGTCTTTCGTACTCACAGGATTAAAGGGGCAGCAAGAGATGAACTCAATTCAGCAGCTCTGATGTGCTCCAGCACAGACGGAGGCAGACGAGGATATCAACGGCAGAGATGAACTCAATTCAGCAGCTCTGATGTGCTCCAGCACAGATGGAGGCAGACGAGGATGTCAACGGCAGAGATGAACTCAATTCAGCAGCTCTGATGTGCTCCAGCACAGATGGAGGCAGACAAGGACGTCAACGACAGAGATGAACTCAATTCAGCAGCTCTGATGTGCTCCAGCTCAGATGGAGGCAGACGAGGATGTCAACGACAGAGATGAACTCAATTCAGCAGCTCTGATGTGCTCCAGCACAGACGGAGGCAGACGAGGATATCAACGGCAGAGATGAACTCAATTCAGCAGCTCTGATGTGCTCCAGCACAGACGGAGGCAGACGAGGATGTCAACGGCAGAGATGAACTCAATTCAGCAGCTCTGAGGTGTTTCAACACAAATGAAGATGTCAGCATTAACTCTGTCTTTCGTACTCACAGGATTAAAGGGCAGCAAGAGATGAACTCAATTCAGCAGCTCTGATGTGCTCCAGCACAAACGGAGGCAGACGAGGATATCAACGGCAGAGATGAACTCAATTCAGCAGCTCTGATGTGCTCCAGCACAGATGGAGGCAGACGAGGATGTCAACGGCAGAGTTGAACTCAATTCAACAGCTCTGAGGTGTTTCAACACAGATGAAGATGTCAGCATTAACTCTGTCTTTCGTACTCACAGGATTAAAGGGCAGCAAGGGATGAACTCAATTCAGCAGCTCTGATGTGCTCCAGCACAGATGGAGGCAGACGAGGATGTCAACGACAGAGATGAACTCAATTCAGCAGCTCTGAGGTGTTTCAACACAGATGAAGATGTCAGCATTAACTCTGTCTTTCGTACTCACAGGATTAAAGGGCAGCAAGAGATGAACTCAATTCAGCAGCTCTGATGTGCTCCAGCACAAACGGAGGCAGACGAGGATATCAACGGCAGAGATTAACTCAATTCAGCAGCTCTGATGTGCTCCAGCACAGATGGAGGCAGACGAGGATGTCAACGGCAGAGATGAACTCAATTCAACAGCTCTGAGGTGTTTCAACACAGATGAAGATGTCAGCATTAACTCTGTCTTTCGTACTCACAGGATTAAAGGGCAGCAAGGGATGAACTCAATTCAGCAGCTCTGATGTGCTCCAGCACAAACGGAGGCAGACGAGGATATCAACGGCAGAGATGAACTCAATTCAGCAGCTCTGATGTGCTCCAGCACAGATGGAGGCAGACGAGGATGTCAACGGCAGAGATGAACTCAATTCAGCAATGTTTATCCACTCGGCCGCCCGAACGATCTGCGGGGGTCCCACACTCGTGTGTACACTGCAAAACACTCAACTCCACACGTGAAAATATCAGCTTAACACTGCAAAACACTCCAACCTTTGTAATGAATAAGGCAGTGTTCGGGCTCAAATGGACATCTTAATAGTGAGACTCTTCGTACGCTGGCAGTATTATAAAGATATACTCGTTCCTCATAGCTACAATGTTTGTGCCAAAGAAAGTTAGCCACTTAGCTGGTAGTATCCTGTTCCCTCCGTCCTCAGTCCTCAGTCCTTCTCTTGCCTCACGTAAACCCGCTGTTTCTTCCTCCTTCCCTCGCTGCTCTCCTCTCTCTCCAATGTCCGCGTCTTTTATGCTTCTCGCACCCTGATCAACGCATGGAATTTTTCCCTCACAGGTGCCGGTGATTTCGCGCAATCATTTGTCGCTGCACTTCCGCCCCGTTCGTGAGACCGGAACCGTCCTGGTGTTGCGACGGAAGTGTTCCTCCATAGCAACAATTCCCGTGCAAAGGTTCCGGCCCTTGGTCACCCCGTGACAAAAGCACCCATTCTAGCTTCAGGTTCTAAAGGGTTAAATGAACAAATATGAAAATAAAACACAACATAGACTTCGCTGTATAAATTGTACATGGATTCTTATTTAAGTTACTATTAAAGTTCTCAGTCAAGAGTGAGTGATTTGCTCTCTTTGTATTTTGTTGTTTTATTAACAGAGATAGTTCCTCCAAAAATTTAATTGTCATCAATTACTCTCTCAAGCCGTTTCAAACACGAATAAGTCTCCCTCTTCTGTTGAAAATAAAGTTATTTGGAAGAATGTGGGTAACCAAATAGTTGATGTACCCCAGAGTTCCCTTTCGAGGGAACTCGCGATGCATCGATGGCGCTTTTACGTCTGAACCAATGGAAAGAATGAGCGTCACGGGCGGGTGACGTCATGACTAGGAAGAGATAAAAGCACATCCGGTGCGTTATTCGCGTTAGCTTTTGTGCCTCAGCAAAGCGCTATATGTCAAAACTGTCTGTTATATTTATTGTTGTCTGTCACTCTATATATATATATATCATGGCGAAACAACTGTTCAAATCTTGTGCTTCTCCCTGCCCTCGTTTCCTTACGGGTGGGGATACTCATGAGCTTTGTGTAGTTTGTTTGGGAGTGGAGCATGCTATGTCAGCCTTCGAGGGGGCTGACTGTCTGCATTGTGAGCATCTCCCGCTCCGCATGCTCCGCTCCCGCTTGTCCACATTCGAGGATGATGGACAGGCTCACGAACATCAGGGCGCTGGACCCGCTGCTGCCGAGGCAGCACGGAGAAGGCTCACCTGGGGTTCGCAAATGGATCTCTCGGCGGGGTTGGAGACGGGCTCTGCCTTATCTCCTCCTTTACCCGAGGGATCCATTGCTCTCTTGCCAGTGTCGGAAGCCCGCCCAGCGGCTTCTTCCGCCCGGGAAGAGAGCCCAATGCTTCGGTGCTCTAGCTCTGAGGAGGTAGAGTTACTGAGCATTGGAGATAGTGACACAATAAGCACACATAGGGGGGAGTATTCGCCATCTATTTCCCCCGCATATGAGGAGCTAGTGGAGGTGATAACTCGCGCTGTGGATAAATTGATTATTGATTGGCCAGCAGAGAGAAAAGATACTCGTCCTAAGAGCAAGTTAGACGAGCGATTTTTAACCTCTAATTTATCATCTCCATCACGGGCCCTTCCATTTTTTCCTGATCTACATAGTGAGTTAAGTAGATCATGGAATAAACCATATTCTTCATGTCTTTTCAGTCCCCAAGTGCATACTTATTCAGATATTAGGGGACTGAAGGAACATGGTTATGGGTCGATGCCCCCGGCAGAACAGACGCTCGCGAGCTATCTGTCTCCTGGGACAGCATCGTCCCTGAAGGCTCCCGTGTTGCCCAATAAACCATTAAAAACAACATCTAATTTAGTGGGCAAGGCATACGGCAGCAGGTCAAGCTGGAGCCTGTCTGCACACGATGGCAGTGCTCCAAGCCTACAGGCAGATCTGTTGGGGGATATCGATAAGAGTGAGGGAGTTAGTCCCGACGAAATTCGAGAACTTGTATTCGAGAATCTGTCGGGCTACAGATCTTTCTCTCAGGGCTACGAAGGAGACCGCTCGTGCTATTGGGCGGTCTATGGCAGCCCTCGTAGCTACTGAGAGACATCTTTGGCTTAATTTAGCTGATTTAAAAGAAAAAGATCGGGCTTTTCTTTTGGATGCCCCCATTTCTCCCTCTGGTCTTTTCGGTGACTCATTTTCTCAACAGAAAATGAGTGTTGCGTCTCGTGCTCCTCCTACTAAATAATGGGGGCTGAGCCAACACTCTCAGCCGAAGTCTTCTAAGTCTAAGCCGGATCTGAGGACCGTTCTTATGGCGAAGAAGGCTTCGGCTCAAATGAGTTCCTGACGCCACGTGCGTCAGACCGTTGAGGACAGCCCTACCCGGGGTGGAGCGGTGTTCACCTCATTATACGGTGCCCATTCCACTTCGGGGTCCTCAGGGGACCGTTCTGCCAACCCCGCCACCCTTGGTGCCTCGGGGCGCAGCGGTCTCCAGCGAGCTCTTGGCTCAGTGTCAACTCGACATTGCGTCAGACTCGCGCCCTCTGAGGGGGGTTCAAAAACAGTCAGTTTGGTTGTTTGCTGCCAGTATGCTTCAGGTCACCGAAGTGGCTGTTCCGATAATACCAGAGGAGACTCGAGAGACTGGTACCCTTAGTAGATTTTCTGACAGAGTGGAAGAATCTGCCGAATATATCTCCATTCTCCATGGGTCCTGCAGATAATAGAGAAAGGTTACAGAATCCAGTTTGGTTCTCCTCCACCTCGTTACAATGGCGTGTTACTCACGTTAGTACATCCCGAGCAGGCTCTGGTAATGGAGCAAGAAGTAGAGTCTCTCTTAGCGAAAGGAGCTATAGAGCAGGTGTACTCGCCCGACAGAGAATCGGGGTTTTACAGCCGCTACTTTATTGTTCCAAAAAAGGATGGGGGGTTGCGTCCCATTTTAGATCTTCGTCTGTTGAATCGTGCAGTCATGAAACTCAAGTTCAAGATGCTCACACTCAAGTAGATCATGACTCAAATCAGATCCGAGGACTGGTTTGTCATGATAGATTTAACCCTCTGGGGACCAAAAACGCGCCAGCGCGTTTTGCTCGTGTTTTTTTTTAGCAATGCAAAATAAACTCAAAATGCTCTGTTAATTTTGATCTTTCATTTTCGTGTTATACATCAATCGATTCTGTTCGGTTTCTATTTTTTTTCTGTATACTCACAATAAAAATAAAGTGTTTTGCTTTTTGCCAAATAAAGAAAAATTAACATGATGCGAGTTCTGCACTCTCTCTGTCAATGAACTCCGAAAACTCAGTTCGAAAATGATCTGTAACTCCGCGAAATTTCAGTCAAACAGGCAAACATACCCACGGGCATAAAGCTTGAGATCGCATCTTTCAAATGAAGTAATTTATATAAAAAACAAATATTCTCAGCTTCTGTAATCTGTATGAAAAAAGAGCGATTCCAGTCGAGCTCATTACGAGCTCATTGACTTTAATTTGTTCACGCCTACTGACGGAGCACGCTATTCACAAGATAATGTGTTAAGCCATCTATGCAAAACAGGTAAACGCCCCCAAGCAATGCTTTAAGTTTCATCATTCAGTCACCTGCGCATTGGGAAGATGGCACGATACAATAATATTCTTACACTTTTTCAAAAAGAAATGGAGCTTCATCACTACCTACGCTTAGCAACACATTCAGAAATCAGAAAGAGTAAGTAGGCTACATATTTACCCACTATTATTACAGATATTTTACAGATATTTTCACAAATTAATAGGGAAAACATGTCAATTTTACTGGTTATCTAAGGCCAAATTAGAACCTGGAATTGATATGTTTGAGAAGACATAATGAATGAGAATGAGAAGAGCCATTAATATTATTAATAAACTATTGTTTTCTAAGTCGGCTAAAAACATCTCCATCCTGATTGTTTTATTTTATTTTACAAAAGCACAACGCTTTCTTGTTATTGTGAGTTTACACAAATAAAAGTAGTTGCGAATAATGTATTATTATTTTCTGTATGACCAGAAATGATAAGAGTAGGCTATTTTAAGTTGTTTCCACTGTTGATAGGAAAATGCAAGTGTTCGCGTCCGCGGCTCCGTGCCATGTAGTGCGCGCTCCACACTCCACACAAACCCTTGGATATGCGTCAAAATATTGTGTTTAAAACATTGTGTTTTAAAATCTTGTGTTTAAACCAATCCGTTGTTAGGCTACTCCAGCACGTTTGAGGTAAAATTTCCAGGATTATCACGATATTATTATTCCTCACTACAGTGTGTTTTCCAGCTGTAGTGGGCGTTGACTGGTTTGCATGTGTTGCTTCAGATCTGCGCTTGAATAGCGCGCGCTCACCATGGGCGTGTCAAATTAGCAGAGTAAGGCCGGTGACACACTGGATGCGTGGCGTAAGCGTCTCAGCTGCGTGGCGTGTCCGTTTTTATTTCGGCTCCCATGTTAACAGGTTAGAGCTTGCACACTGCTTGCGTGACACGCGCGTCTCAGGCGCGGCTCGAGCCGCGCGGAAAACGCGTGCATGCTAGAAATAGAACCGACGCCTATTTTTCACGCGACACGCAAGCGTGTTGGAAGCGTTTCCATGCAAAATATAATAGGAAAATATGTTTCTGGTGTGTAAAGACAGAGAAAACGCGACGCAGCTGACACGCAACAGAAACGCCACGCTCACGCCACGCATCCAGTGTGTCACCGGCCTAATGAGGTACCAGAACGATAATGAGAACGGCTTATCTCTCACTCTTTTTATATAGATTGCATAAACAGAGAATATTTGTTTTAGTTTTGAATTAGATAATTTAAAACTACACACTTATATGATTATAGAGATATATAGTTCATGTCTGAGTGAATAGTATTCGCTGAGTTTTGTTTAAGGGATAATTCCGGTATTTAACACCTTGAGTCTATATTGTAGTTTGTTTTGGATGAACAAGAGTGGTGGACAAATTTTTTTTGACAATGGTTCCTCTCTCGAGTTTTTGACTATAATAGAATTGGCCATGGACCCATTTAACATTGGAGTCAATGTGCATGTCCGAAAATGTCATTAAAACAGCCAATAATGTTCGTTTACAAAACTGTTAAACTCACCGAGTGGTTAGTGGTGTTCGTTGATGATTATAAACAATATATCGTCGCAATATATGATTCCAATCCGTTTATTTTGCTATAGTGGAACAATTTTTTCAGACACTTCACAACCGTGTAACTTCCCGCTCAATATTTGAATCTGAAGCGTTAGCACACTCCCGACCACTTGATGGCGATAACTGATGTTTATGTCTCGCGGGACACTCACGATCACAGTCGAGTTCAACTTCATATTGCACTGGTCAGTGGTCACGTCTTTCAATATGGTTAGCTGCACAGTTGCTCTGCTCGCTAGCCTTATGAGAAACGGAAGAGAGCAAAAAGACTACATCGACCAAATGTAAACAGCCCCCTTTCCGTTTCCGGTAGCGCATTTATATTAACGAGCACTCAGTCCTTCAACAGAATTCAATGGGATTTTACAACACGACAGAAACTGTATTTCGCAACACTTTTTGTTTCTGGAACATCAACTAACAACACTAATCACTCGGTGAGTTGCCCAGTTTTGAAAACTAATGTTAAAGGTTGTTTTAATTACATTTTCGGACATGCCTATTGACTCCCATGTTAAATGGGTCCATGGCCAATTCTATTATAGTCAAAAACTCGAGAGAGAGGAACCATTGTCAAAAAAAAATTGTCCACCACTCTTGTTCATCCAAAACAAACTACAATATAGACTCAAGGTGTTAAATACCGGAATTATCCTTTAAGTTTAGAGACGTGCACTAGAAAAAAGTTCACGGAGATGGAGAGGCAGAAAGCACTCCCTGTTTACTTTCTTTATTTTACAAAAGCACAATGTTTTATTTCGATTTCAAGTGAACCCATTAATAAGACATTTAACAGTTTATTTTTTCATATTTCTTAAGCCTGTATGACAAAAAATGACGGGAGTATTTTAAGTCTTTTATTTTGCTGCTATGTGAAAAAAACCGAGGAAAACGCGCCGGCGCATTTTTGGTCCCCAGAGGGTTAAGATCTGCACGCGACGAGTCTAATATCCACGCATTTGACAAGCAGATTTTTTTTCTATTGTTCTTTCAATTTAGACATAACCAACTTTGTTTATGTAAACATTGTGTGTATTTGACAGTATTAGCGAATAAGACTCGAAAGATAACTTAGTCCAGTAATCAGGCTGTTACTATTAGTCCAGCTGTTAGACAGGCTTTTAGTGCATTTGCGCGTCGGGTGTATGCGCTCAAGAAAAGCGCTTGTTAAAACAGCGCATCAGCAGCGAATGACATGTTTAACCGGCAAGGCTTTAAAGCACATGCAAATAATTAATTTTTATGAACTACAGTGTCCCGTTCCTCTGTATTTCATGTGAATATACTCAGTGCTTAATTTGTAAAGTGGGAGGTCCCGGAGCGCAGAGGGGGGGTGGATCCGACGACTCAAAACGGGGGTTGGAGGTAACGGAACAAAAAAAAAAAATAATAATTACACTGCCTAGCTTCTCTGCAGGGACAGCATATGTGCTGAGTGGGTGCTGCTCATTGACGGGGAGCTGCGCAAAACTTGGTCACTAAATATTTAATATTCAGTTATGTTAATGATCACAATTAAAGTTTAAATTTTATTAAATTGAACAAGCGCAACATTCAGCATTCAATCAAATAGATCTATTCTAAAAGATGTAGGCTATTATTATTAATAATGTTATTTCAACACAATATCTCGTTATTTCGAAATAATATGTGTGCGTGCATCTGTAAATCCGGTGACACGTGTATTGATTTTTATTAATAAACAAGTGTTTTCTCTAGAAGTGTCGACTCGGCTGCAAAGATGAAGTTGACGATTGCCATCTCCGTGTGAACGCGCTTATAGAGAGAAATGCACATAAATAAGCCTAATAATGGATTACATAATCAGAGAGTAGCCTTTTTCTTTTTTCTTTTTAAATTATTTAGTTTAAAGACATTTCAAGCTTTGTGTATTTGATGTATTTGTCATGTCTGTGTGAGGCATACACTGAGTTTCGTTAAGTTAGGATGTGCTCTAGTTCACATGCAATGCAATTGAGCGTGCGGATGCCTCCGTTATATTTGTTTCGTCGGCCTATTCATTAAATACAGGCAATTGGTTGATGAAAAATTTATTCATTAAGATACAATTTATACAAAACGAAATTCACTTTAAAGAAAGGCTTTCTATAACAACTTCAACTTCAACGGTCAAAATCATGTCTGACCCGCTCCATGTCTCATATTGCGCATCTATCTTACTCGGTCGTGCTGTTCACTTTTCATAAATCAACATAAATGAAAAAAAAAAACATAATATTTTAACAAATATGAAACGTGCTTTTTTGAATGGCTACAACAGTATAGTAGACCTACATAGCCTACTCTCTATTTGTACACATTTCTGCACATTCATTTAATTCTGAATTTTGCACACACAAGTTGAAAGGCATTTGTTCAAAAAAAAGTTCACGGATAATTGTGCATGCATTTATTAGCCTAATCATTATGATACTAAAATCCTAACAAATAGGCTATGTACAAAAAATCAGATGAGCCCATAATATGAACGGTTAAGCATTTTCCTCCCATAGAAAACCATTAGTCTACAAGAACGCGTAATGTGGCTTAATGCAGATTAGGATGTCCCCTTATTATGTCGAAATAACGAGATATCGATACTAGGCAACTTTGTCCACCGTGGTCTCCTTTCTGATCAGCGGAAACGATTTTTGATTGTTTGGGATCTGACTGTCCAGCGTATTTGAAAAAGTTAAGCAAACTTTCCTGTCTTTTAGACATTTTTCCCCTGAGTGAAACGATCGAGGCTAAAACAGCAATCTCAACTCGTACAACAAGCGCGCAAGTCATGTGTCACAAACATTGAACACTACACAAACAGTCTTTTTTTTTCATCTAGGCAATTCATTTTAGTGACACAGGAGGTGCCGGATCCAATAAAAAAGGTTCCGGATCCAATGTCGGAGGTGACGGAACATGTTCCGGCATGTTCCGGCTCAAATTAAGCCCTGAATATACTAGAAGATGGATACCCGACCCGAGCCCGACGGGACCCGCTGGTACCCAACGGGCCGGGTTCGGACAGATATTTCGAAATTATGTTCGGGTTCGGTCACATCAGCGCGATAAGGCATTGAACATTTGAAATTTAAAACCGCTTATTTTGTAGGTACTGTTAGCCAATGTGCCTAATGCTTTCACTTGATGCAAACGATCGTTTTTGTGATTAAAATACATGTAAAATTTTACCATAACATCTGTCTTCCTGTCTGCGGACATTTGTTTATGTAGCCGTGACAATGAAATACGTGCATAATGTGCACGCGCCTGTGTTAAGAGCGCTTGTTGCTCCGTGGGCGCTGATGCGCTCATCCTGTTGACATTTCCGATTGCCTTCCTACAGTTGCTTAATAAAAGCGGGCTTTCCACACAAACAAACGTACAATTGTCATTAGTATGAGAGAAAAAAATGGGATTTTAACTGCCGGTCTCGGACATAAATATCTTTATGCCTGTCGGGCTCGGTTACTGCTCTGTCGGACGCGGGCCGGGCTCGGACAGAAAAATTCAGCCCGATCCGCACTCTAGAATATACGTTGCGCTGTACAGTATTTTGAAACGGAGGCGCCAGAACTGCAAACTGATAGAATGCATGATCCTTCGATATTTCTTCAAAAGCAGATCGTGGAGACATTTTAATCGTCCACGATCAAAAATCGTGATATCGCACACCCCTACGGTTATGCGTATTTGCCGTGCTGTCCGGGGGTAGGGCTCCGAGCTTGGAAATTGGGCCTGAACCCAGAGTACTCCCCCTGTATCTCTGGTTAGGAAGATAACCAGGCATGTGTGAGGAGATGGGGTGGTGGAGGGATGCTGAAAACTGTCGAGGAATATGGGTGAGTCGACTGCGTATATTTATAGGCCTTAAGGCCATTGCACACAGAGTCCTAAAATTTCGTATGCGTTTTTCCGTATTCGTGATTCGGTGGCTCTGAATTGTCAAAGCACCATTCAAACTGCTTGTTACGGATGCGAAAAACGCAGAAAATCGGACCCGTTTAGATTTTTTTATGACGGACGAAAGTTTCGGAGGCAGTGTACAAGCGTGATTGACATAACGTGAGTTCGTACTTATTTTTTAACGTGCAAAAATTTTGGATGCGAATTTCGGACTCAGTGTGCAATGGCCTTAACTCATGCTGATTGAGTGGACCTGTTGATTACTGATTGCTGACAGCTGGTTGGATTGTTTGATCATTAGAACGCATTCCTCTTGAATCTTGTTAATAAAACATCATAATGTACTCACTATTTGGTTTTTATAATATTTCACCTTATAAGTGAGAATGTTTGGCCCTCACAAGTAGCCAAACCTGTTCACACACACACACACACACACACGTTTGTTTTGCTATACTTAAATATAGAGTAAAAAAATATTAATATATATATATTTCTTATCACAACTTTTTATCTTTTGTCAAATCAACTTCGATAACTAATGTGTGAAGATAACATACTATTTTGAGTTTCTGTTTATTAAACCATTCTTCTTCATTGTATTAACTTTTTTTATTTAATTAAAATTGATAAAATGTTTAATTACAACGAACTCAACATTTTAAGGTAACTTACTTTTTTAAGTTAAACCAATTTTTTTTTTTACAATGCATAGGCGTAATGGTTTTTATACTGTAAAACTGTTTATTTTATCCCCTTACACTGCCCCTATCCCGAAACCTACCCATCTCAGGAAACATTCTGCATTTTTACATTTTTAATAAAACATTGGTTTTTATGTTTTTTAAGCTATTTGAATTATGAGGACTCATAAAATGTCCTCATAAACCACGTTTAGGTTATAATACCAGTGTAATACACATGTCATTATACAAATTTGTGTCCTCATAAATCACATAAACAAAAGCACACACACACACACACACACACACTTCTGTCATTGGTTGTGGTTTGTGGTCAGTTTCTTCCTCTACACCTGTTCTCAGTATTTCAGTAAACATGGTTTTGATACCTCAAAAGTATAGATATTTATTAAATTATGACATAGTGTGTAGCTCATGTCTTGTGTTTGTTATTAAAGAGAAACCAATTTGCTGAAAATATAAAGGAACATTTTATTAATGTAAGTAAAAAAAAAAGTGTGCACAAGTTAAGGATTTGTAGAGTACACAGCACCCAAAACAACAAAAGTACAGCTAGCAGGCTGAACAGGAATTATAAATCAACCACAAATGCACCATGATAAACTGCCTGTAACCTGATTGGTTTGAAACTAGGGCAGCCAAGACAAATCATCAGTTCCCACATTACCAGGGAATTCAACCCACAACCTTAAATATGGATAGTGCTCTACTTTTTAATCTGCAGTAATGCTAGATTTATGTTTAGTTCAGATCTTGGAACCTTTCCTTATAGAGCGTTGTCCCTTTTTGTTTACTGTAATATGGTGTATTAAATAGTCTTTGTATCGCTGTTGTTGAAACAATTATGGCTGTTGTTGAAACAATTATGTGTGACGAGTCTGGACTAAGTAACTCTGTGCCTAAATAAAATAGTATCCAACGTGACATAGCAAATAATTACTTATATTGTAACTAGGACTGTCAACTGTTGAAACCAATTAATTATAATAATATATTATTAATATAATTATTTTACATGTTTGTGTTTTGAACAGACATGGGTGCTGGTGCTCTTCACTTAAAAAAAAGTGTTCAATTAACTTAAATTAAGAAAAACAATTAAGATGGCTCAACAAAACATTATTTGTTTAAATTAATTTGTTTAGTTCACTTAAGGCAAGACACGGCAGGCAAAAACATAGTTTTTTTTCACTGGTCAATTTTGAGATTTTGGCCTATTTGTCTTCAATAACATGTCTTCTTTCAGACGTGTGGTGAAAAAAAGTCCAAAATACATGTGGTGGCGATTTTATGATATTCACTGATCTTTAGTAAAATATAGATGATTCAAAGAATGTCACATGTGTGACTCTCACTTATTAGTGTGAGAAGATTCTGTTTATGTACCTGGGAAGGCAGAAGGGAGAGGCACTCCAGAGAACAGACGAACAAGGACCTCTGACCTAGATGTCAGAAGGCCATTTGATGCAGGGGGGGGCTTAGTGACGAATCTAAACTAGTGTTATGGCTTCCTTGTCTATGGAAAATTACTGAATGGAAGACTACTGGGAGGAAGGCTCTGGCAAGAAGACCTTTGGAGCGCTAGGAGATAAAAGCTGGTTCAGTCTGTCTGGGGGTGTGTCACTCTTCTGCACAGGGTAACAACTGTGTATTAGACTGCTCCTATTCTTGCAAGAATAAATACTTCTATTTGATAATTTGACTGAGTCTCCCTTACGCAGTGATGTTTGTTTGATGAATTTTTGCCACAACAATTTGGTGTCAGAATAGTGGGATTCCTTGGACGTGCCTCCCGGACCTGAGATGGGACGGTGTTTGGCCACCTGGACTGAGTAAGTTCCAGCTCTACCTCGTAAACTTGAGAGAGAGAGGCCGACCGATGTCAGGGCCGGGAGAATCGGACACTGGAATCAAAAGAACTCAAGGTGGCTCAGAACAAAACATCTCTGGGTAATGTATAATTAAATTCAGTTTAATTGGGGGAAGAGTGAAATTGAACCATATTGGCTGAGGGCTGTTTCTGTGGTACGTAATCTGAAATGAATTGAGATCTACGTACAGATCAAGATATTTCAAACAGATACAAGGAAAATAATCTGAAATGAATTGAGGTCTGTGACAGAACAAGATATTTCAAGCAGATAAATAATCTGGAATTAATTGAGAACTGTGACAGACCAAGATATTTCACACAGATAGGTACCTGGAAATTAATTGTTCCACCACGGAGCAAGTTATTTTTGGGTGCTGAGGCTAATTAGGGGGAGCCAAGAAAATCGTAACAGATTTTTTGGTAAACCGTAATTAGGAGGGCACTAATAGTGCAACCCGTCCGATTCGGGTTAAAAAGAACAATCGGATTTGTCTAGAGACGTCTGACAAATAAAGAGAACGCGCGTAAAAGAGAAATCCACAGAAAACAGATAAGCGGCCAATATGGGGATGTCTCAAAAGCAAGCTTGCGAAATTTGGTACACCGGTGTTTTGTCAAATGAGATAAAATTAAGGGCAGAAATGTATGATATTAAGCGCCACAAGATTAAAGATGGTGCGGGAATCAGTTGAACAGGGCAGTGAGAAACAAAAGGTTGTTGTGTCTGCGTTCAACGTGTGTAAAAATGTGAAAAGACAATGAGTTGTTGGCTTGAAGCAGATAAAAGAGAACGGAATCGATGTAGAATGTATTTCCATATAGTAAGATTGAATATAACTGATAAAAGGTTTTTATTTTTCAAGACATTAGATGTCAGAAGATTTTGTTTGTAACAAAAGTTGAAGTAGCAAGCAGCAATAAGGCTGTCTTGGTGAAGGATTGAGATATGAGTAATATGATATTTTTGGTTTCTGTAAAAACAGTAGAGATAAGTGGGACAGAGACAGTAATGATAATAGTTGTTGAATCGGCAGACTAACCATTTTGAGAAGAAAACAACTGTAGAAAATGTATGTTATGAATGTATATAACATTTCTGATTTTATGGAACTATATATGAACGCCTGTTAAGTCAGATTAAGAAATGGTATGAAAAGTGAGGTTCAGATTAAAAATAATAAGAATAAGGCATTGAGTATGATTAACAGGGATTAACATGATATAAAGATAATGAATGTTTCATTAAGCAAAATGCTGAATAATTCTATATTTTAGTGGTAAAATAAAGAGTGAAATTATGTTTATTTTTAGTTTGACAACCATTGTCTTTTGAACCTAAAGACTCCAGCTGGGAGTACAGCAACAGCGCGTGCTTATTCAGCTCGGCTTCCGGATGTTAAATGTGTACTTGCTATTGTAATCAGTGTTGTTGATGATAATACCGAATTAGAGAGATGTAAAGACATATTTTGGAATTCAATAATGTAAAATGTCGGATATTTTGTTGATATTAAGTCATTGAGGAAAAAAGACATAGTCTGTTTTATAAAGGAAATTATGGGTCGGGATAATTTCCCTGGACAAGTTAAAGTTAAACAGAAACTTTGTGAAAACAACTTAGAAACAATTTATGCATTTCCGTGCAGTTTATGAAAATGAATGTTGTGCCAATAATAATGATGAAGATTATGATTTGGCTATTGATTGAATCCGCCACTGGTGGACTGTTAAAAGAATACAGAGAACTGCTTATCAGCTCTGTTTACATTCCTGAATGGGACACTGCTTCAAGTGTGCAGTAAGTTGGAGCTGTTTTGGAAGCTCACAGAGAGATCGAACTATAGGCAAGGGGACAGAGAATGTTTTAATTGTGGTCAGCTGCATTTAGCAGTTACTGTAAATGCCCACTCAGAAAGGTGTGAAAAGAAAGGTGAAAAGAAAGTTGATAGATGGAAGTCGTAAGTAGATTGAAAGAGAAAAGAAAGTTGAAAGATTTAAGTCGTAAGGAAATCCTTTTAAAAGGAAAATAACTAAAGTACCAGTAAATGTAAAATTACAGATAGGGAAAATATTTGTAAAGGTAAAGGTAACTAAAAAGATGATTGTCTTTTAATGAAACGTTATTGAGAACTAGAATAACTTTGTATTTAAGATCAAATAATCAGAAGCAGTAGCACTGGGTTTAACAGTTTAACAAATGTAAAATTGTAGAAATGGATCTGATTAAACAAACAGTTGACCATGAAGGAACTAGAAGCTGATGTTTTGGTTTCAAAAGATAAGCTTGGGACTTGACTGCCAGACAGTCTCAATATGAGTGGAAATTTGTAATGTCGAAATTTCCTGATATAAGAGTAAAAGACAACTATAAAATTATTTTTATATTGGAAACGCATGTAATTGCTGGCAAAGGTGCCTTAAACTGGGCTAGAATTAAAAGATAAAGTAGAGAATGTTTAGGGATGAGAAACAGTGTACCAAGTCCTGAAGGCCTCAGAGTCTCTCTCTCATTCAATGTCAGAAGGCTGTTATCTTAGCCTGTCATGACGATAAGCTATTTATAGTAAAGCACAGTGTTTCAGTTGAAAATTATAGATGTTAAAGGAAATCATGTTAAAGGAAATCATTGCCATTCATAGGGCAATTAGTACTTAAATATTTTAGATTGTAAAACTGAATGACTTTAAAGAAGTCTTTAAAATAATAATGTAGACCTGAATGACAGAAGTGACATTTTTGTACTTGTTATTTTAGGACCAGTAACGTATTTGTCTGATCTTAGCCTTCACCATGACACAGGACCTATGACCATGGCTATAGATGTACACTGAATAGACGGATGTAAATAAAGTGCAATAACACTGGACACCTCCGGATGGAGGTGTTAATATGTGAGAAAGGTATGAGAGTTGAGCGCTGATTACTGGAGGCCAACCGGGGTCAGCAGAGCATTTGGAGGTGAGGTGCGCTGTGATGAGTTGCAGCGGGTCTGACCCGAGAAAATGTGAGTTCCTCTATACCACTCACCAGAAAAAAACGCAATTCACTGTATGGCTTGTTTTCAATTGTGACAAGTCTGATGGAAATTATAGATAAAGAGCTAATGTGAATGTGCTTTCAAGAGCCAGCTGAGACCATCGAGCTGATTGTCATTATTTGTTGGGGAGACAGTAACAAAACTTATTAATTTATATCAGGAACATGATGTTGGTTGCCTTATGGGCAAGGAAAATTATAGAAGTGTTGATTTTGAACTAATATGTCTATAAGATGGTTTTAACTCCTGAAGGTTAGACATGGTGCTGACTAAAGATTAAGACAGGTTTTGTAGAGTTTGGATAATAAAAGGTGAATTGAGAATTTATACAAGATAACCTTAGAAAATGATAGCATAATGTATTTTAGATTGTTGTAATGGTTCAACATTTGAGTTAAACATTTGTATATTAACATTTGTGAACTATTAAAGGTAGGGTAGGTCAGAATTGTCTAAAAAAACCTTTTATTCAAATTTGTTTAACCTGTTAGCCTTCAGCGCCACTTTTGAAAAATCCCCAGAAATAGCATACCCAACCTAAAAAAGATTCAATTAATTGACCCTTTGTCCTAAAAGCTCAAGTACGGTCTCATTTGAAAGCTGACACCTGGCACTTTATTGGAAATGTAGAATGAATTATTGTCATAATGAAAAAAAAATTATGAATAGCTTCAAAGTTGTGTAAGTTATTAGAAATTTATTTTTATGAAACATCTTCATGAAAATTAAATTGAAGTTGGCCCGTCAGCACTCTAGAAATGCACTCCAGCTAAAGACACATGTCTGACCATGTTATATTTAAAATTTGAAGGTGATAAGTCTAAAACTCTGTATTTTGTTAAATGTTTTTCAAGATCATCTCAAATGACTTTATTTTGAATTGACTCTAAAATGCAAACTTGTGTTTATTGTCATCTATTAGCATCTATTCAGTCTATTGTCTCTATTGTTTTGTGGTGCAAACGAGCCCCATTCAGTGTCACTCTCTCCTGCACACATTTACACCTTTCCAGCCGGCTTATGGCCCTAAATATTATTTTCCTTTGTCTCCATTATAATCGCTAACGACTGGCTAATCACGGTGTTTCACCCCCTAATTTCTTTCATAATCTTCACTTCACATTTGAAACTGTATCAAATGCCTTTCTTAAATAAAGAAATATTTCAGTAAGCATTCCGATTTAGAAAAAAAATCATAAAAAATAACAGCTAGATGGCAGGTGCAACTAGAGAGCTAGCTAGCATGTTAGCTTAGCACACCATCAATACACGACAATTTATGAGATTAAAACCCTTTTTGTGCTCCAAACTTACTTTATAGTGCAAGTCGAGTGTTTTAAATAATCTTCTATGAGCTTATTTGGCTTCAGAAAAGAAAATCAGACAGAAAATATATGATTTGATATTATTCTGCACTATTGTAAAGTCTATACCGATTAGCATTACATTATACATATAATCTATTATTATAAAAATACCTGACATGGCTCGAAGAACACAGGTAAATCAAATATCATTGCAATCATGTTTATTGTCTTCAAAACATCTTTATCTGCATGTTATAGCGATCTCTGAAAGCTAACGTTAGCTGTGTTTATGTCAGTGACGTCCTGGAAGGTCACAGGTTATTTCTTCTTCGTGAGCTTTCATATTTGGAAAAAACTGTGCAAATGGCGCCCTCAGCCTGCTGTATGGATTGAAAACACAGTACATCAGAGTATCCAGCGCTCTTTATGTATACATCGACGCATTTGGATATAAATTCAATAAATATTATTCCTGTCTATAGAAATATGATGTAAACCTATGATAATATATCAATATTTCTCCAAATCTGCACATTTTTGAGCCAAAAGCCCTGAGGAACGTTGTTTTGTCACGCGTTCTCAAGACAACAGCACCGGAGTTTTTTTCTGAATGGAGCAGCTGACGCTCATAATTCATATTAAAGGTATCGACTCATTTTTTCATTACATAAATCCTGACACAAATTAAGACATAACTGTCACTATAAGTTTCTCAGAATACAATAGTGGTCAAATACTGAAACGTGAGACTTATATATTTTTAATGATGTATAGTTTGTCAAGGTAATAACATTAAATCTGATAGTAACTTTGAACTATTTAAAAAAAAAAACGCTTCAGAGCGTCCTCGCTCTGGTGAAGGTTAACAGGTTAAACTGTCTTTATATACCAATGCATAATTAAAATGCAAGTACTCTGAAATAGAGAGTATGAAAAAACGAGTGACTCTAGTGTATTTTATCTTCAATAAGCACAGCTCATTAATTCCATTCACTCCCACCTAAAAACGGGTGCGCGACTGCGCGCACGTGGGCAGAGCCAGTAATAGCGGCGGTAGTCATGGCGACGGAGAGTGACAGTCGCGCAAGCCAATCCTGTGATTCGTCCCGAATGGAAATAATGAGCTGTGTTTAATGAAGATTAAACGGTCTAGAGTCACTCGATTTTTATACTCTTTTTATCAGAGTACTTACATTTTAATTATGCATTGATATATAAAGAAAGTTTAATCAAATTTGGTAAAAAGTTTTTATATAAATCCTACCTACCCTACCTTTAAGCGTTCTAGACTATGATTAATTAAGTTTCAGTCTTAGGAGGCTGTTAAAAAAGATTATTTGTGTATAGTGAAAGAGAGACTGCTGAGTGGAGGAAGGGATTTGGTACTCTGTCTATCTTTCTGTTATCAGGCCTGGTAAGGCAAGCTTAAACAAAAAAACAACCCAGCTGACTTTTATAAAGACAAAATAATGAACATTTGAGGCCATGTAAAATTATATAAAAGCTACAGGAGAATGTGAAGTTTAAATCTTATTTAAACCTTAAATATTATACTTTTAGAGTTAATAAAAAAAAAAACGAACAGTGGAAATGAGCAGTTAACATATGTGTGTCTAGCATAAATGTGTGTGATGGGGACAGCACTTTATGTCTTGTGTTAGTTTAGGGAAGCTATTCCGCCTGAATAGTGAGTATATTGTGTCTTTAACCTCTGGAGAGTGGTTTATCATTACAGATGAGTTAAGGCAAGTGACAAATTGTAAAGAAGGCAAATGCTGAGTGAATCTGATGAGAAGATGATAGAGAACATGGGACGAGCTTTAAAGGGGGGGTACAATGGTGTTTCATGTATTCAGAGTTGTTTACAGTGTTAAAGAGATGGATTCTCATGCTAATAATGGCCAAAGTTTGAAAAGTTATTTTGAACGAATAACAGAGAATTTCTGTGCTGAAAATCATACTTCCGGATTGCAACACGTTTCGGCTGGTTTTTTTCTATCGTAGATCTAATGACGTAGACCAGAGTGGAACTCCTTATATGAGCATTGCTCTCGGAAAAGCGCGTTCACGCACACGTCGACCAGAGGAGAGAAAGACCGCGCCAGAGCTCATCGACGCGCTACTACCGGAAATCATCATCATCAGCAGCGCTAAATAGGAATGGTTGATGTCAAGAATGTCTCCAAAAAAGTGTGTTTTGGGATGTGAGGGAAAGTTTACCTTGTTCAGCTTCCCAACGAACCCAGTGTTACTGGAACAGTGGATGCAGTTTGTATGTTGTGGATGCTCCCGCTTGACTCTATAGCTCCGCCCACGCCCAGAATCAAGGACCTCGGCTTTTTCCGGTTAGAATCGGAAAGCTGTATTTTTATTTTATAAATATGATGAAACTAAAGACTTTTTGGAGATATGAAGGACGCACTATTACTCTATAGGTACTCAAGATTAACATGAGATTGACTGAAACTAAGTATTTTACCCCCCCTTTAAGTTGATTGGTCGTCAAGCTCCGTCTGGTAGTAATTACTTTTGTCATTCATGATGTGGATTTGAATTACTTTTGGATAAGTTTAGGTATTTATATAAATTGGAATTGTGGAGTTGTAGATCATGGGTTGAAATAAAAGAAGATGGTATAGATTTGACAGCAACAACAAAGATGTGACCAGGGCCGCATTAAGAGTTCAGAGGGCCCTGGGCACAATGACTTGTAGGACCCCCCCGGATACGCAGGACCCCAAGCAGGATACGCAGTGAGAATGAGGGCCGTTGCCCTTCAAATAGTTGGATAAGAAAATTAAATTGTGGCTTTAAGTGAAGAATGTAATATTTTTGTTTCAGAGACAGAGAAAGATGTCTGGAGGAAATTTGTCTGAAGACACTATGTTAAATGTTATGTTAAATTGATGATCGAGTTGTGTCGACCATCAAAAGGGGGATGGTATAACAATTGCCAAATATGGGTTATTAAGGGGTAATCGGGTAAAGCCCTGAAAGAAGCCTTTCTTCTGCCAAACAAAATTGCTGTCTGGATTGTTTCAACAGGAAACGCCAGGACATCGAAGGCCGTGGAAACTACGTACTTTACTATCTGACAATAACCTCGAAATTTGTTTTTTTTTTCTCTACAGAGAGCATGCAGGATTGGGAGACAGGGCAAAATGTGCCCAATGAAATAATGGCAGAGCATAACTTTAAAATTTTCCTTTTGCAGAATGTCAGGATGGATTGCATCAAGCTGAACAGCTGATCTGTTTTCCAAATGTATGAATATTGACTTGTTAACGATATGTGTTTTTCAGGGGAAAAGGACTCTGACTCTAATAATCAGCAGACAGCGGCACAGAGCTCAGAGCCTAGCCGAGCACACGACTCTGATAGTGGGCGACTCCATTATCCGAAACACTAGTAGCAGGGATACAACTACGTGCTGCCTTCCACAAGCAACAATTTCTGATGTAAACAGGGAACTTGAGAACATTCTGATGAAACATAAGACTGCAAATCGACTCATCATTCATGTGGGGAAAAATGATATTCATAAAGAGCAGTCAGAACTCCTTAAGAAGGATTTCAATGAACTTCTTGAAACACTTAAAAGACTGAAAGTACAAACATTCATCAGTGGACCACTCCCAGCAAGAGGAACAAACAGGTTTTCACGGTTGCTTGGGCTTAATACATGGCTCCAAAAAACCTGCAATATAAAAGGAGTGAACTTCATTGACAACTTCAATCTTTTCTGGAGTCAGAGGCAACTGTTCCAACAGGACGGCCTCCACCCAAACAAACTTGGTTCAAGAGTGCTAAAGGACAATATCTACTTCTCCCTCAATCATCCTTCTGCAGTGTGTGCCAATCCACTCAACCTGAATGGCACACACACACCTGGACACAGTATGAATGACCACAGGACTTCAATCCAGCACCTGAATGGACATGCGGTTGACACGTCACACAAGGACAATGATAACACCACTCAGCCACAACAACTTCTGCTCACGGACACAATCTCAGCTGAGCCCTGCCCACAGACAGACTGTGACATACTAGAACTGCTCCAAGATTCAACACCCAAGGACGACTTCCTGGAAAACAGCCAGGGAAACCAGGTCAGCATATTACAGCCTCCGATAACACCAGAACAACAACAGCCCCTCTCACCAGACACGCTATCTCTATCTCCAGCATCTCCACTTCTGTGCTTCTCAGAGAGAATGGAAAAACTGGTCTTTGCTGGAACCAAACTATCCCACTCTTTTGCAAGCCCACAGATATCAACCAAAAAACGACAGGCCCCAAAACCACCAAAGCCTGCGGGCCCCGCTCGCCCTCCCCCCCCTCCTGCAAGAGTTCTTCGGGCTCTGCCACAACGACAGGGCTCACACCCTCCTCCTCCGGCTCGAGGTGAACTAAAAACAACTGATACCAGCTCTCATTGATATGTGACGGGTCCCCGCTATGATAACAGTAACTTTCTCAAATGTTTACAGAACAAGCGGGAACCCTGTGTGCCTGTATCTTTCTCTATTGCTGTTCGATTACATGATAGAAAGTCTAAGGCCTTCAAAAGCCGTACAGCAAACCCATCTAATCTGGTGCCTATTACACGCCAAACTAAGACTGCTGTGCGGACAAAAAGTAAGACTGTTAAGTTAGCACTCTTAAACATCTGCTCACTTAAAAATAAATCACTTCTAGTCAATGACTTAATAACCACATACAACCTGGATTTTATGTTTCTAAATGAAACTTGGCTAGAAGACAACTGCAGTGCAACTGTCCTCAATGAAACATCCCCTGATAACTATACTTTTATGAGTGTCTGCAGAGCGGGTAGGAGAGGTGGGGGAATAGCTGCTCTTTTTAAAGATGTCTATCCATGTAAGCAAATATCATTTGGTAATTACCCGTCTTTTGAATATCTGGGTATTGTGTTAAAAGGTGCTCCACGCATTTTACTAATCATTGTTTACAGGCCTCCAAAATACTCTTCAGCCTTTGCTGAGGATTTTACAGAACTGTTATCAACCATTTCCTCAGAGTTTGACTGTTTTGCTATTGCCGGAGATTTCAACATCCACATAGACAATGCAGAAAACAATATGGCAAAAGAAATCAAAACTGTTTTAAAAACTTTTGATCTGACTCAGCATGTACATGGACCGACACACAATCGTGGACACACTCTAGATTTACTTATCAGTAAGGGTCTAAACATTTCATCGATTGTTATTAAGGATGTAGCACTGTCTGATCATTTCTGTATTTTCTTTGATATATTGATCTCTCCTGCCATTGAAGCTAGATCTGTGTCTGTCAAAAAGAGATGCTTAAATGAGAACACTAGTGTACTATTTATGAAGGCTATATCTTTAACACCAAGCATATCTGCTGACTCTGTTGATTTTCTCCTTGATTCTTTTAACTCAAAAGTTAAAAGTGTAATTGATGATATTGCTCCTGTGAAGGTCAGGAAGAGTGGTAGACAAAAGGCACCCTGGAGAAACTCAACAGCAGTGCAAAATATGAAAAGACAATGCAGAAAAGCAGAGCGCATGTGGCGGAAGACAAAACTTGTAGTCCATTATAACATCTACAAAGACACCATCCATGCTTTCAATATGGAACTAGGCAAAGCTAGACAGACTTTCTTCTCAAATATTATTAACAGCAACTTAAACAACACACGCACTCTTTTTGCTACTGTAGAGAGACTGACAAACCCCCCGAGCCAGATTCCCAGTGAAATGCTCTCAGACAGCAAGTGCAGTGAGTTCGCTTCTTTCTTCTCTGAGAAAATCAATAATATCAGAAAGGCGATCAGCACATCCTTGAGTTGCACTAGGGTCAGACAGATCAGACCACAACCTGAGAAAGTTACTATGTCTGATTTCAAAGAAATTGATGGCAAAATTTTGGAAGAAACCGTACAGCACCTTAAAACATCAACCTGCGCCCTTGACGCTCTTCCCACATCTTTCTTCAAAAGTGTGTTAAACAGCTTAGAAGCAGATCTCCTAGAAGTGGTAAATGCCTCACTTCTCTCTGGAAGTTTTCCAAACTCCCTGAAAACTGCAGTTGTCAAACCCCTCCTAAAAAAGAGTAATCTTGATAAGACTATATTAAGCAATTATAGACCGATCTCAAATCTTCCTTTCATTGGCAAGATCATTGAAAAAGTTGTTTTCAATCAGCTGAACAAATTCTTAAGCTCGAATGGATACTTTGACAATTTTCAATCTGGTTTCCGATCGCATCACAGCACAGAGACAGCGCTCATAAAGATAATTAACGATATTCGCTTAAATACTGATACAGGCAAATTATCAGTGCTGGTACTACTCGACCTCAGTGCTGCATTTGACACTGTTGATCACAACATACTTCTTGACAGGCTGGAAAACTGGGTGGGTCTTTCTGGGATAGTCCTAAAATGGTTCAGGTCATACTTAGAAGCGAGAGGTTATTATGTGAGTATAGGAGACCATAAGTCTGAGTGGACATCCATGACATGCGGAGTTCCTCAAGGCTCAATTCTTGCGCCACTCCTATTCAACCTGTACATGCTTCCAATGAGCCAAATAATGAGAAAGAACCAAATTGCTTACCACAGCTATGCAGACGACACACAGATCTACTTAGCCCTATCGCCTAACGATTACAGCCCCATTGACTCCCTGTTCCAATGCATTGATGAAGTAAACAGCTGGATGTGCCAAAACTTTCTTCAGTTAAACAAAGACAAAACTGAAGTCATTGCGTTTGGAAACAAAGATGAAGTTCTCAAGGTGAATGCATACCTCCACTCTAGAGGTCAAACAACTAAAAATCAAGTCAGGAATCTTGGTGTGTCTCTAGAGTCAGACCTTAGCTTCAGTAGTCATGTCAAAGCAATAACTAAATCAGCATACTATCATCTAAAAAATATTGCAAGAATTAGATGCTTTGTCTCCAGTCAAGACTTAGAGAAAATTGTGCATGCTTTCATCACCAGCAGGGTGGATTACTGTAATGGACTCCTCACTGGCCTTCCCAAAAAGACCATAAGACAGTTGCAGCTCGTACAGAACGCTGCCGCCAGGATCCTGAGCAGAACCAGAAAATATGAACATATCACACCAGTCCTCAGGTCTTTACACTGGCTTCCAGTCACATTTAGGATTGATTTTAAAGTATTATTACTGGTATATAAATCATTTAATGGCCTAGGACCTCAATACATTGCAGATATGCTCACTGAATATAAACCCAACAGATCACTGAGATCATTAGGATCACATCAACTAGAAATACCAAGGGTTCACTCAAAGCAAGGAGAGTCCGCTTTTAGCTATTATGCCAGCCGCAGCTGGAACCAGCTTCCAGAAGAGATCAGGTGTGCTCCTACAGTAGCCACTTTCAAATCCAGACTCAAAACACTTCTGTTTAACATTGCATTTACTGAATGAGCACTGTGCCGCTGTTCGTCCGACTGTTTGCACTGTATTTTATTTTATTTTTTTAGCTTTGCATTTACTGAATGAGCATTGTGCCACTGTTCGATATTAAAGTTTTAGTCTGAGAAAGAGCTAAGAATGTGAATGCTGGGCTAAGGAAAGTGAAAAGAATGTGCAAGTAAATGAAAGAGAAAAGAAAGTTGATACAGGGAAGTCGTAAGAAGATTGAAAGAGAATAGAAAGTTGATAGATGGTAAGTAAGAAGATTGAAAGAGAAAAGGAAGTTGATAAATGGTCATAAGAAGATTGAAAGAAGATTGAAAGAGAATAGAAAGTTGATACAGGGAAGTCGTAAGAAGATTGAAAGAGAAAAGGAAGTTGATAGATGGCAAGTCGTAAGAAGATTGAAAGAGAATAGAAAGTTGATAGATGGTAAGAAGATTGAAAGTCGTAAGAAGATTGAAAGAGAATAGAAAGTTGATAGATGGTAAGAAGATTGAAAGAGAAAAGAAAGTTGATGCATGTAAGTAAGAAGATCCTTTTAAAAGAAAGATCTATAATAGCTACCGGTCGATATAAAATACGTCCGACTGTTTGCACTGTATTTTTTTTTTTTTTTTTTTTTTTTTCCAAACTGTGATTCAGGAAGATTTTATTAATTTTTAGGGCTGTCTGATTGGAAGAGATTTTGAAGGGGAACGGGAGAGCTTCACTCCGACGAGGCGAGTGAAGATTAGCTATACTATGGAGAGTATAGAGGTTCGCTGTTTGTTTAAAACAGCAAAAGTGAAACGTGCTCTGTGGGGGCCCAGTGGGGCAATACTGGTGTGGTACACCACCCCAGCAGAGGACGTCCCTGGATTAGGTCCAGTGGCACCGCAAACCTGCTCAATCGCTTCCATCTCAGATAGGGGTGATTATTAATTATCAGGGCTGTCTGATTGGAAGAGATTTTGAAGGGGAACGGGAGAGCTTCACTCCGACGAGGCGAGTGAAGATTATCTATACTACGGAGAGTATAGAGGTTCGCTGTTTGTTTAAAACAGCAAAAGTGAAACGTGCTCTGTGGGGGCCCAGTGGGGCAATACTGGTGTGGTACACCACCCCAGCAGAGGACGTCCCTGGATTGTAGGTCCAGTGGCACCGCGAACCTGCTCAATCACTTCCATCTCAGACACGGTTTTAATTATTCTTATTTCTTTTGATTATTTTAATTTCTTCTATGTAAAGCACTTTGAATTACCACTGCTTAGCCTTGCATTTACTGAATGAGCACTGTGCCACTGTTCGTCCGACTGTTTGCACCGTATTTTATTTTCTAAACTGTTTTAATTATTCTTATTTCCTTTATTATCTATGTAATTATTTTTATTTTTATTTCTTCTATGTAAAGCACTTTGAATTACCACTGTGTATGAAATGTGCTATATAAATAAACTTGCCTTGCCTTGCCTTGCCTTGCCTAATAAGCAAGAAATGTCTAATGATAATTGAAAATGAAATGAAAGATAATGATTTTGAAAATTCCACAGGTCACACCAAAAGGGACGAGGGAAAGACAAGCGGTCACTACACTAACAAAATACTTAAGGTCTCCATTCACAGGTGACAGCAAGCAGGAAATGGTTCATTCCGGTGGGGGTGCGGTTGTGATCTCAGGAGATCAGTGTGACACCTGGGTCCAAGCCGCTCACCTACACCAACAGGCCGAGGAGGATGTGGACCAACTAATGGTTTAAGAATGTGGTTTTGTGATGATTTTATCTGATTATATTGAAATAGAGCTTAGTATTGATATTGGTATATGACAAATGATTTGATTGGTTACTGATTTATTAGAAAATATTTAAGGCAAATGTTTTCAGGAAGAGAAGATCTATTAATTAATGTAAATTATAGGGATTATTATTGAAGCTGATTAAGTAGAACCACTGCCTGATTGAATTAAAAGTAAAAGAACAAAATATGGTTAGGGAAATGGATATGGGGAAAATATTGAATGTGTAGGAGTTATGATTGTATGTGTTATTCTGATAATTTTGTTATTCATGGGTGAATATGAGAAAACTAGAATGTCTGTTCCATTGGTGAAAATTACAGTCTATCTGAAGATGATGGGGATGAACAAAATTATGCAGATGATTCAAGTAGAGATTACGGCCCCGTTTACACGATGGGAAAACGCAGATATTTCTCTGCGTTTTGGCCTGTCATTTACACGAAAACGCCGTTTTTATCCCAGAAAACGATCATTTCTAAAAACTCCGGCCAAAGTGGAGATTTCTGAAAACGCCGGTTATATGTTGCCGTGTCAACTGGGAGAAACGGGGTTTTAGGTTCTCTCTTGTCGATTCTGAGGATTCTGATTGGCTTGCATGGCTTTATCCTTCTCCCTACACTTCCGCCCATAGGTTTAGCATAGTTATAAAGGCGCTCGACGGCGTATTTATGCGGGTTGTGTGCACGATGTTATTATTGAAAACGGAGGGGGAGAAATATTCGTTTCTCTAAATACCCGGCTATGTGTAAATGTGGCCTAAAGTTAAATGTGTTGATGTTTTGAAAAGTGTGACTGAGGGTTCGAAGTTTCTAGAGCGCGAAAACAGCGATTTTCAGTTCAGCCCGGCATTAGTAAACATGTTTACTTGCTTGCTAAATAATTATGGGGGCTTTCCCCCACAAAAAAACAGCCTTATGCTTCTTCATTCTAAACTTTTTCTTCACAGGTTCAAGGGGAGTGGTTTTTTAATGACTTGAACTTGCATTTATTATTACTATTATTATTACTATTATTACAAATGTTTGATTTATCAAAGATCAGAGAATGATAAACAGAGAGGAGTTGTGGTGGCGATTTTATGATATTCACTGATCTTTAGTAAAATATAGATGATTCAAAGAATGTCACATGTGTGACTCTCACTTATTAGTGTGAGAAGATTCTGTTTATGTACCTGGGAAGGCAGAAGGGAGAGGCACTCCAGAGAACAGACGAACAAGGACCTCTGACCTAGATGTCAGAAGGCCATTTGATGCAGGGGGGGCTTAGTGACGAATCTAAACTAGTGTTATGGCTTCCTTGTCTATGGAAAATTACTGAATGGAAGACTACTGGGAGGAAGGCTCTGGCAAGAAGACCTTGGGAGCGCTAGGAGATAAAAGCTGGTTCAGTCTGTCTGGGGGTGTGTCACTCTTCTGCACAGGGTAACAACTGTGTATTAGACTGCTCCTATTCTTGCAAGAATAAATACTTCTATTTTATAATTTGACTGAGTCTCCCTTACGCAGTGATGTTTGTTTGATGAATTTTTGCCACAACATACACATTTAGGTCTTTATTTTACTACACTTTGTCTATTTGTGACACCGGAGGCAGTCAGGTCCATTTGCAACGTTTATTAAAGGAGAAGAGTCAAACAGGAAAAGGGTCAAGCACTGGCAAGATCAACAACAGGGAACAAGCTCACACTTGTCAAGTCCAGGCGGAGAGTCAGGACTGGCAGCGAGCAGAAGTAAATCCAGGGACGAAGCAGAGGGTCAGAGGGCATTTAACTCTAAAAGCGAAATCTCATTGGCTGATGTCAATTTCTGACAACGTGATTCGTTCAGATGCATCACGTGACGTGCTCTGACATTTAGATGTGTGTTTTTGACTGTTTTTCTGTTCAGTTAAAGGCCATAAATGCTGTGTTTATAAGTTTTGATGTGATTTAGGTGGTTTGTATTGTTGTTGCTAATGATGTGATGAGATATTGTGTCAGTAAATGTTCCACTAAAAAAAGTATGAATTTTTACATTACAAATCTTTAAATGCCTTTTTCTCAAAATGAGTTTTTTGTCATTCTCCAGTGACACATTTCAGCCTATGTAGCACCGATGTACACCAAACTTTCCAGTTATACACTTAGCAGTATTCTGAAGAAATGTTCAGAGGGATTTGTTAAAGGATTAGTTCACTTTTAAAATGAAAATTCTGTCATCATATACTCACCCTTAAGTTGTTTCAAACCTGTATGAATTTCTTTCCTCTGCTGAACACAAAGGAAGATATTTAGAAGAATGTCAGTAACCAAACAGTTTTTGGTTCCCATTGACTACCATAGTATATTTTTTTCCTACTATGGTAGTCAATGGGAACCAAACACTGTTTGGTTACTGACATTCTTCTAAATATCTTCCTTTGTGTTCAGCAGAGGTAAGAAATTCATACAGGTTTGAAACAACTTAAGGGTGAGTATATGATGACAGAATTTTCATTTTAAAAGTGAACTAATCCTTTAACAAATCATTCCTGGCCTGATTTATGTGACATTTTAATAAAAAAAAATGGCAAAAATCGCACCTGACTTTATCATATGTTCAGATCTATCTCCTGAAAATAAATGCAAAATTGCGCATATTTAATGAGATAATGCCTCATTTGCATAATTAAACATACAAAAACTTGTAATCATTTTTTTTTATGAACTTGTGTAAGTAATCAACTGAGGAAGTTTCATGGTGATATCTATTATTTTAAAATGTTACCCTATTCACCTGTAGTGTCTTGCCTTAAATTAAGAAAAAAAAATATTAAGTTGACTCAAAAAAACATTATTTGTTTAAATTTGTTTAGTTCTTATTGTATCCACCTAAACTAATTACGTGGGAAAGTTTTCCTTAAATTAATATTGTTGAACTAATTACTTTTTTAAGTGCAGTTGTGTCTGCTACTGACATTACTATCGTTATTAGTCACTGAGCAACTAAAATCACACCACAACTCTCATGTTGCTTGCCACAGAATATGTACAACCCCTACTCTTTAGCAGAACAGTAACCACAGAATTAAAAAAACATTACAGAAACTCTTCTAAATGCCCAACATAATGGAACATTAACCAGTAAACTTGTATTTCCCTTTATTGAAAAACATAAAATATCACTGGGGGCTTTCATACGTGGCACTTTTGTTGCAGTCGAAATTTGTGAGTGATTGTTCCCTGTAGCATTGGTCTGGTTTCACATTTACTTGTACTATTAAATCCTGGTGCATTAGCATTGATCTTACATTATCACAAATCTAAAAGACGCATGTTAGAAAACAGTACACGGGTCGATATATTTTGTTTTATATTAATTTTTTGGTGCTATTATACACAGCATGAATGACACTACTGTATGTGTGCCACATGAAGGTGGCTTTCTGCTGCTTTCAAACTGACCTGAATTCTAGTTGCTTTCACATTAGATATTTGAGAACAAAGGTGCTTTCACAGTTCACATTGCAGTTTGAAGTTGACATGTGCACCGCGGTATCGAAACCGAGGGTACCTATATAAGAGGTGGTCTGGTTGCACTGGAACTGTGGTGCGATTCAGAAGCAAATCGACGACATCATTAGGTCAACAAAACACATGTAGGGGATGACCATGGTGATGTTTTACCTGGGATATGAGTATGAGTGAGGGTGCAGTGTAATTGTGCATAGTCCAGTCAGGGTGACAAATGAATAGCTCACAACCAGCTTTCTCCTCTGCTTCACTGTCACGCAAGAATTGAAGAAAGACAGAAATAAAAGTGCTGGATCTATTTGCAAGCAGTTTTCTTTAATCAAAATAAACTCAAAATTACACTACTTTGGCTCTTAGGTAGTGTTGGGTTCGAATCCACCTTAGTTGAGTCCAGTCGAGTATGATTCTTTAACCAATTCAAGTCCAAAAGGGAGCATGTCGGACTTAACCTGTTAACCTTCACCAGAGCGAGGACGCTCTGAAGCGTTTTTTTTTTTAAATAGTTCAAAGTTACTATCAGATTTAATGTTATTACCTTGACAAACTATACATCATTAAAAATATATAAGTCTCACGTTTCAGTATTTGACCACTATTGTATTCTGAGAAACTTATAGTGACAGTTATGTCTTAATTTGTGTCAGGATTTATGTAATGAAAAAATGAGTCGATACCTTTAATATGAATTATGAGCGTCAGCTGCTCCATTCAGAAAAAAACTCCGGTGCTGTTGTCTTGAGAACGCGTGACAAAACAACGTTCCTCAGGGCTTTTGGCTCAAAAATGTGCAGATTTGGAGAAATATTGATATATTATCATAGGTTTACATCATATTTCTATAGACAGGAATAATATTTATTGAATTTATATCCAAATGCGTCGATGTATACATAAAGAGCGCTGGATACTCTGATGTACTTTGTTTTCAATCCATACAGCAGGCTGAGGGCGCCATTTGCACAGTTTTTTCCAAATATGAAAGCTCACGAAGAAGAAATAACCTGTGACCTTCCAGGACGTCACTGACATAAACACAGCTAACGTTAGCTTTCAGAGATCGCTATAACATGCAGATAAAGATGTTTTGAAGACAATAAACATGATTGCAATGATATTTGATTTACCTGTGTTCTTCGAGCCATGTCAGGTATTTTTATAATAATAGATTATATGTATAATGTAATGCTAATCGGTATAGACTTTACAATAGTGCAGAATAATATCAAATCATATATTTTCTGTCTGATTTTCTTTTCTGAAGCCAAATAAGCTCATAGAAGATTATTTAAAACACTCGACTTGCACTATAAAGTAAGTTTGGAGCACAAAAAGGGTTTTAATCTCATAAATTGTCGTGTATTGATGGTGTGCTAAGCTAACATGCTAGCTAGCTCTCTAGTTGCACCTGCCATCTAGCTGTTATTTTTTATGATTTTTTTTCTAAATCGGAATGCTTACTGAAATATTTCTTTATTTAAGAAAGGCATTTGATACAGTTTCAAATGTGAAGTGAAGATTATGAAAGAAATTAGGGGGTGAAACACCGTGATTAGCCAGTCGTTAGCGATTATAATGGAGACAAAGGAAAATAATATTTATGGCCATAAGCAGGCTGGAAAGGTGTAAATGTGTGCAGGAGAGACTGACACTGAATGGGGCTCGTTTGCACCACAAAACAATAGAGACAATAGACTGAATAGATGCTAATAGATGACAATAAACACAAGTTTGCATTTTAGAGTCAATTCAAAATAAAGTCATTTGAGATGATCTTGAAAAACATTTAACAAAATACAGAGTTTTAGACTTATCACCTTCAAATTTTAAATATAACATGGTCAGACATGTGTCTTTAGCTGGAGTGCATTTCTAGAGTGCTGACGGGCCAACTTCAATTTAATTTTCATGAAGATGTTTCATAAAAATAAATTTCTAATAACTTACACAACTTTGAAGCTATTCATAAATTTTTTTTCATTATGACAATAATTCATTCTACATTTCCAATAAAGTGCCAGGTGTCAGCTTTCAAATGAGACCGTACTTGAGCTTTTAGGACAAAGGGTCAATTAATTGAATCTTTTTTAGGTTGGGTATGCTATTTCTGGGGATTTTTCAAAAGTGGCGCTGAAGGCTAACAGGTTAAGTCCACGTCCAAAATCGAATCTGATTCCAACTAAACAAAAATGTATTTCATTAACCCTCTGGGGTCTGAGGTGTTTTCTGGGTCCTGGAGGTGTTCTGACATGCTCTAACATTTCTGCTTATTTTAGTTACTTGTAATATGTCCATGATTAAAGTCTGATTACACTGTATTCAGCACAGACTCTGCTACAATAATATGTCAGCAGCATGTATGTAAAATTTTGTAGTTTTGAGATAATGACGTTTATGCGTGATTGTGAAAAAACAAAAAAAAATCTCTGAAATAAGGTCATGAAACCCACACTGATTATTTCTTCACAAGACTTTTGAAAATTGCATTACAGGGGTCGGGAACCTTTTTACCAAAAAGAGCCAATCAAGCAAAAAAAATGTGAGAAATTTTTCAAAAGAGCCACAGCAAAGTTTACACGCGTGTATTAGAAATATTTGCGAATTTTTATGTAATAACAACAGCAGTACTATACGACTTGCACTGGTAGTACTTCTGGTAGTTATATACAACACCAGTAGGTGGCAATAACGGTGTTTTTTTTTCATTCAGTGACACCCAGGCTAAGGTTACTACACACAATACTACATAAAAAGGACTATATTTTGTTCACTGACATAGTGCTGGTTTCTAGCACTCCTGAGACACCACAACATTTTTAAAATGGGCATCATACACAAGTGATTAACAAAAAGTGCATTGCACCAAACTTACATTAATGAGATTTCTGTTGCTGCATCATTTTGCTGAGTGCTTTGTAGTTGTCGTAACTGGTGAGATTCAGCTTCATGCAGGCATTCCGGCTTTCATCCGTTAACCTTGAGCGCAGGTTGGTTTTGATGTGTTCAGATGTGAGAAGGACTGCTCGCATGTGTATGTTGAGCCAAACATTGTCAACACAGCAACACTGACACGACGCAGTGTGCTGAAAGTGGCTGGAAGTTCGTTCCAGGTTTTCAGGATGAGATTGTCTTCGCGTTGGAGTTTTCTCATATCTGCCCGCTTATGTTGCTTTGGTAGTTCTGCCCGCTGACGAGCGAGGCTTTCCAGTTCGGAATTCAAAGTGAAAAATTTTGGCACCCACATATCCGACACCTTCAGTTCAGCAGCTTCCAGCTCAATCTCCAATGGAGATGCCAGGGATGACACTCAGGTTTTGTACGTCCACGGTGCACACATGTGGATGAGTTATCACTTTGAGCAAATCAGAATGTCTGCGGAAGTCCGCAAAACGTGATTTGAATGACATCAGTAAATCAGACGTGAAGGCTGCGAGCTGCCTGAGATCGAAATGATGAGCGGGGTCCCTCGCTAAATAAAAATCCTCTCTGTATACTCGCAAAGTTTCGAAATGCAGGAGACGGCCACTTTCAATGTCCCTGATAAACAGCTCCAGCTTTGTTTCAAATGCAGGGACAAGTTTGTGTTTCCAATGCCTTGCAACTTCAGGAGCCACTCAATGTCAGTGAGCTCGGGATGAACATTTCCTTTTATTTCCAGAAATGCCCTCACTTCATTTAACCCTCTGGGGACCAAGGTGTTTTTGGGGCCCTTGGGATGTTTTGAAATGCCCTGACATTTGTGCTTTTTTCAGTTATTTATAAACATGTTAATGGCAAAGGTGTAAATTCACTCTATATAGCACAAACGGGGCTACCATAATATGTCACAGTTCAGAAGGAGAGAGGACCCAAACGCAAAGGCAGATAATGTCTCTTTAATTAACTCAGGAAATCCACAAAAGGGAACACAGGCAGCCAACAAGGCGATAACACAAACAGAAAATGTCTCTTCAAATGTAAACGAGGAGGCTGGCGCACCGCCAGTAGCGGGGAAGCCCGGCGTGAACAGAGAGCGGGTCCAGGTGACCGGTGGGCGCAACAGGTTACAGCAGACTCACGTCAGCAGGAGGCTGTGTAGAGAGGGTTAGCGAAAACTTCACCAGATAACAACACGTTCCAGACAGGACACGACAGGACAGCAGGTAAGAGATCCAGTAACGTATGAGACATGAATTAATAATCTGGCGGAGAACAAAGGGAAGAGGGAGACTAGAAATAGAGCGTCTCATCAGGGAAAAGGGCGTACAGGTGGAGAGAGAAGAGAGTGATGAGCAGAGGATATAAGGAGCAGCTGGGAGTGATAACGAGAGGGTAATGAGTAGATGAGTGTGTGTGTGTGCGAGTCTAGAAGAAACAAACCACGAGAGGGAGACAGAGAGATAGAAAAGGAAAACCCGGTTCATGACATAATATGTGAGCAACATGTATGTACATGTTTGTATTTTTAAGAGAATAATGTTTATGCGTGTTTATTGAAAAAAATAAAAGTTGCTGAAATAGACCACAAAATGCATTCTAAATATGTGTTCCGAAGACTTTTGACTAATGGCTTTTGACTTTTGTCGCTTCGAGTTCTGGCTTCAAAATGATGTGAAAAACATCCTGCCTAATCGTTCACATAAAACAATACAGATGGTACTCAACCAGAATAATACTTTTACTTTGAGCGCCGCGCTTTTAGACATGCACGAGACGCTGCAAAAGATGCAAGACGCGAGCGCAAGGTTACACATCCATCTATCGCGTTTACATAGAAAAACAATGGAAAAGTACCGCACTGGAATAGAAAAACACGTTCTGTGTGAACCGTGCCAAGACATCTCAGATCGACTCTCTGTTGCGCAACAAATCCTCCGCCATCGTAACGCGATCAGTGAACTGTTTCCTGCTGCACTGTCACAGTCTGTGTGCGACTGCAACTTGTGCTGGATGAGCAGAGTAGACGTTTATCATTGGCAAAACGACAGTGGAGGCGGCCGGTGCCGCGTAATGTACAACGTAATGTAATGTGAATGTAGCGGTGGCGTATTCTATGCTAATCATCGCGAGACAGCTTTTCACTCTGTCACAGGTCGGGGTGGACTTCCCTCCCCTTCAGCAACGTACCACCTCGAGGAGTTACCCAGAGACACCAAGAGACAGACAAGGTAATGATCAAAATGTTTATTTTTATTTACTTAAAACAAGTCAAATCTCCCTTTCTATCCAGCAGGTGGCGTGGGTAGTTCACTCTTCAGTCCCTCTCGACCAGAAGTACGTGATGAAGCTATCGCTGTTGGAGCTTCGCACAGTGGTTCCTCTTCGGCTGGAGGTAAGTAATGGAGAGTAAGTAATGGCTCAGGCACGGGCGGTGGTCTGCACAGCAGCTCCTCCTCGGCTGGAGGTAAGTAATGGAAGGTAAGCAATGGAAGGTAAGAAATGGCTCAGGCACTGGCGGGGGTTTGCACAGCAACTCCTCTTCGGCTGGAGGTGAGTAGTGGAAGGTAAGTAATGGCTCCGGCACTGGCGGGGGTTTGCACAGCAACTCCTCTTCGGCTGGAGGTGAGTAGTGGAAGGTAAGTAATGGCTCAGGCACGGACGGGGGTCTGCACAGCAGCTCCTCTTCGGCGGGAGGTAAGTAATGGAAAGTAAGTAATGGCTCAGGCACTGGCGGGGGTTTGCACAGCAACTCCTCTTCGGCTGGAGGTGAGTAGTGGAAGGTGAGTAATGGCTCAGGCACGGACGGGGGTCTGCACAACAGCTCCTCTTCGGCTGGAGGTAAGTAATGGAAGGTAAGCAATGAAAGGTAAGTAATGGCTCAGGCACTGGCGGGGGTCTGCACAGCAGCTCCTCTTCGGCTGGGGGTGATAGGTTCTCTATGTGCACAGAATGATGATAGTGAATCGAAGACTTAACATTCAGCCACTGTATCTTCTTACCACAGGACAGCGAGGGCGGGATCTCGAGGGCAGCGAGCAGACTCTCTGTGTTCACACAGCCCCAAAGTGTGTATCAGCTTCAGTCGTCCACCATTGGGCTCCCTCTCCACAGGACGGCAACAACAGCATTTAATAGCAACGGGCAGTTTTCTCTGGGTTCACAAAACAAATGTGACGAACAACAGACTGAACATCCAGCATCCGAATCCTCTTACCGCAGAGCAGCGATGACAGCATTCGATGGCCAAGGACAAGTGCTCGCAGAGCAACAATGGCAGTGTTCGCGGGCAGAAGACAATGTCTCTATGTTCACAGGACCCAAGAAGCGTATACGGGTTTCGGTCGTCAACAGCTGGGCTTTCACTCCACAGGGCAGCAACAACAGCATTCCATAGCCACAGGCAGTTTTCTACATTCACAGAGCAGACGTGATGAATAACAGACTAAACATCCAACAGCTGAATCTTCTTACCGCAGTACAGCGCTGTCAGCATTCCACAGCAGCGAGCAGTTTCTCACAAATCCTCTTCCACTTGGACAGGACGAAGTTGCATTCCTACACAGCGTATACTCAATACACAACAGTTAGCACATTCCAGTTCGGCCTTCAGAGCCTACGACGAGACGACTGAGAACAGGCAGACGTAAAACTTCAATTTCCACACTAGTGCATGATTCAGTCACTTCAAATGATCACACGTGTTCACTTTCACAATAAGCACTGCAACTCACATCAACTCACAGTGAATAAGGTCTCTTATCGTAGCCCCCAGTCTACTCGCTCCGCTCCATTGGCAAACTGTGCATCCAACCGGTGTATATGGCTAGCGTTAGAGTCTCCACTGGCATTAAACAGTTCAGAACAGGACTCACCGGACGGTTTTACCACATCATAGCGTTTTCTTCCTAGTAGGGAGTTCTTTCCCGATCTGTCCTCTGATCGTCCGATACAACCAGTAGCTCAACCGCAACGTATTGCCTCCAACCTGAGTTCGTCCAAAAGTCCTCTTGCCCCAACCTCCAGCACAAAGCGCAGACTTCGCTGTCCCGTTTCACAAAAAGAGCACACACCCATCTGCCCATCAACCGGATCCTTTTATAATCCCCCTCATGGCTCAATCTCTGCTTCTCGCCCAGCTGTCACTCGTTTCCCTAATCAGCAAGCTCCGTCGGGTTGTTTACACCGGAAGAAACCGAAACTGTTCCGGTGTTCCATCGAACTCGCTCCCTCTAGGAACAAAACTAGAGCGGGGCAGTTCCACTTGATCGTCACCCCGTGACAACTCGTCGAGAAATCTCGTCACATTTTAGTCTCGCGAGATCTCGTGCACGTCACACCCCTAATAATCACATAAGTAAAAAATAAAGTATGTGATATCACCTATATAGTATTTATGTTCATTTTTCTTAGAGAAAGATTTTTAAAAACTAAATTTTTGAAGAAATTTAAAAACCTTCGTACTGTACTTTAGCGGGAGCACGACATGGTTCTGAAGAGCAGCAAATCGGGGGCTAGAGCTGAAGAGGTTTACCTCCCCAAGTGGAAGTATTACTACATCCTGTCCTTTCTCCCCTGAAATTTCGGACAGTTTGAGAAAGTTCGGACAATTTGACAACAGTTTTGGCTGCTCCCTCAACATTCCAGTTCCCAGAGAACATCAAATCTTCTCCATCCACTTCCACAACTCCATCTCAACCCCAACGCCACAAGGCTATGTCTGAGCCCAAAAAGCAAAACATTTTAGGAAGTTGTGCCAGACTAGTGGACCTATGCCATCCAGATTATGTTCCATCAATGTTCGTGCACAAAAACACCATTGATGGTTTACAGAAGTTGGAGCAATACCAGAGGAGACCATCTGTGGTTGAGTTAATCAAACAGATGAGCTAGAGGAAATGACTAGCAGTATGAGCACCATTTTCTCTAGTACATTAGAAATTGTTGCACCAATTAGATTAAAAAAGGTTAGAGAGAAAACTAAAGCACCATGGTACAACAGTGCTACGCATGTTATCAAGAGAGAAACTCGTAACTTAGAGCGCAAAGGGAAACAAACAAATTTAGAGGTCTTTAGAATCGCGTGGAAAGACAGTATGTCACGTTATAAAAAGGCTCTAAAACAACAACATGTTTATTAGATCCAATACCCACTAAACTACTGAAAGAAGTGTTACCTGTAGTGGAAGAGCCTCTTCTCAATATTATTAACTCGTCTCTATCTTTAGGACATGTTCCAAAAACATTCAAGCTGGCAGTTATAAAACCTCTTATTAAGAAACCACAATTAGATCCAAATAACCTAGCAAATTACAGACCCATTTCAAATCTTCCATTTATGTCTAAAATACTAGAAAAAGTTGTGTCCGCTCAACTGTGCTCTTTCTTGCAAGAAAACGATATCTATGAAAAGTTTCAGTCTGGATTCAGGCCACATCATAGCACAGAAACTGCGCTGGTTAAAATTACAAATGATTTACTTTTAGCTTCTGACCAAGGCTGTATCTCAATACTAGTTTTACTTGATCTTAGTGCTGCGTTCGACACTATAGATCATAAAATACTCTTAGATCGACTTCAAAATTACACTGGTGTTCAGGGACAGGCATTAAGCTGGTTTAGATCGTACCTATCAGACCGTTACCATTTTGTCCATTTAAATGGGGAAAAATCAAAGATAACGTCAGTAAATTATGGAGTGCCGCAGGGATCTGTATTAGGCCCCCTGCTATTCTCAATTTATATGCTGCCACTTGGTAATATTATAAGAAAACATGGAATAAGTTTCCACTGTTATGCTGATGACACTCAATTATATATTTCATCAAGACCAGATGATAACACTAAATTATCTAAAATGACAGAGTGTGTTAAAGATATAAAATATTGGATGACGTGTAATTTTCTTCTATTAAATTCAGATAAAACAGAGGTATTACTGATTGGTCCAAAAAACTGCCCACAAAACCTCTTACAATACAACCTTAATCTAGATGGACGTCCTGTTACTTTATCCTCTACAGTAAAAGACCTGGGTGTTATACTAGACCGCAACTTGTCTTTTGAAAATCATATTTCAAATGTCACAAGAACAGCCTTTTTCCACCTTAGAAACATTGCTAAGCTACGTAACATGCTATCTGTTTCTGATGCAGAAAAGTTAGTTCATGCATTCATGACCTCGAGACTAGATTACTGTAATGCTTTATTAGCTGGTTGTCCTGCATCCTCCGTAAACAAGCTACAATTAGTCCAAAATGCAGCTGCTAGAGTTCTTACTAGGTCAAGAAAATATGATCATATAACACCAATTTTATCATCTCTACACTGGTTACCTATTAAGTTCCGTATCAATTACAAAGTATTGTTACTGACCTATAAAGCCCTAAATGGTTTAGCTCCTGTGTATTTAAGGGATCTTCTATCGCCATATAATCCATCGCGCTCTTTAAGATCGCTAAATTCGAGGCTTCTGGTCGTACCTAGGATAACTAAGTCCACTAAAGGAGGGAGGGCGTTTTCACATCTAGCTCCTAAACTCTGGAATAGCCTTCCTGATATTGTCCGAGGTTCAGACTCGCTCTCCCAGTTTAAAACTAGATTAAAGACGCATCTCTTTAGCCAAGCATTCACATGATGCATCTCATACCTTTTATACTACAGTTAAATCAGATAAAATGCATTCATATTATGAACAGCAGCTACGCTAATTATTTCCCATCTGCCTTTTTTTGTTGTTATCTCGGGACGCCTGTCCCGAGATAACTCAAATAGTTCGTCAGCTCCAGTTATGTATCCAGCCTCTCATGGAGACTTCAGATGCCCCAACGCCTGTGATGAGACGACTCGACGCCTGTGAAGAGACGACCCAACACCGGCGATATGTTATGCCCTAAATTTTATGAATAACTAACTGTATTTTTGTATGTATATTTTTTGAAATGCTTTTTCTGTAAAGCTGCTTTGAAACAATATGTATTGTGAAAAGCGCTATACAAATAAACTTGAATTGAATTTAATTAATTGATTCACCTTCCTTAAAGGTCACCCATGCTGACAATTAAGAAGGTTGCACTGCTGTGGAAACAGATCTGTCAATGGCAGATATTGTCCAGCTACAAAATGAAAACATTGAATTAAAAAGAAAAATGGCTTCACTGGAGACGAAACTGGAATCTCAAGAAAAACGACTACAATATTATATGTTTGGCAGTCTGTCCGATCTTATTTTAAATTATGACAAGCACACTCATTTTTATAATGGTCTACCATCTGCTTCTGTGTTTTTCACCCTCCTCACTTACCTGACAACCATATGGAATGCATCATCAATAGGGTTATGTAATGAGGAGTCATCGGATTGAGAATCCATCTGCAGCTTTATTGTCTCCGAGTCGAAAACAGGTACAGGCTAGGTCGAGGGAGGGAGTAAACATACACAGTTCAAAGGACAGGCAAGAGGTCTGGGCAGGTAGCTGATAATCACAATCCAATGGACAGGCAAAGGTCGGGGCAGGCGGCAAAGAATCAAACAAAGAGACAAACAGTCCAAGATCAAGCACAGAATAATAGTCCACAGACAAAATGCTCAGAAATGATCACCACGGCAAATCAAGACTTCGCAAAGGTGGTGTGTGTGTGTGGAGTGTTGAAATAGGCTGCGTTCCAAACCGCATACTCAATGATTAGGTACTTAATTTCAATAAGTACTTACTTAACGAGCGCTAAAAGAGTAGGTACTTTATAGCCAAATCTCGTTAAGTATGAATGCGAACCGGACATCTGCCATGTTGACGTTATCAAGTGACCTACGACGCGCTATCACAAGTGCAACAACTTGAAAGATTTGAACGACACGTTTAATTCATCTATCTGTAAATAGTTTGATATTGATTAAACTTGCTCTTTTTATGGTCTTTTTAAAGAAACTGCTGCCCATTTATTTTGAGAATACATTTAGGGTTGATTTAAGTTCTTATATTAAACCCTACTTATGTGACCCACCGTTTTATCCTTAACGATATTATTTATTTTTATTACGAAATCCCAAAATTGTCATCTCTTGAATATGTTGTTAATTTCTTTATTTTATATCCAAACATTTTCATCCACAAGCAAAAGTGGCTTACTGCTGTTTTCCTCTTTTTTCTGTCGTTTCATCCTTCAGACCTAGGCCTATAAATAACAAAAAATATTTTTTTTAAATGTATTATAATTCATTATTTAAGAAAATATATATTAAGATATTCAACATTTTTCCTGTGTATAAAATCTCATATTTATGTATGCAAACCCATGATATATATATATATATATATATATATATATATATATATATATATATATATATATATATATATATACACACCTCATAACATCAGTAACTCGACAGCCCTACAGAACGGTTTTCCTCAGCGTCTGTAATGTCTGCACAAACACAAAGGAGACGTTGGGCAGCTGTGAAGGTTAGCCTTTGGAGAAAACTGTTGATTTTATACATATCATTAATATTAACCCTCTGGGGACCAAAATGCTCCGGTGCGTTTTGCTTGTTTTTTTTTACATAGCAGCAAAATAGATTTAAAATACTCCGTAATTTTTGGTCATACAGACTTAAGAAATATGAAAACATAAGCTGTTAAATGTCTACTTTTTTATGTGTCCACTTACAATCGAAATAAAACATTGTGCTTTTGTAAAGTAAACAGGGTGTGCTTTCTGCCTCTCCGTCTCCGTGAACTTATTTTCTAATGCACGTCTGTAAACTTAAACAAAACTCAGCGAATACTATTCACCCAGGCATGAGCAATATATCTTTATAATCAATTAAGTGTGTACTTTTAAATTATCTAATTCAAAACTAAAACAAATATTCTCTGTTTATGTAATCTATATAAAAAGAGCGAGTTCTCATTTCAGCTCATTATAGGTCGTTAACTTTTAATGTGACCACGCCCACGCAGAGCGCGCGCTATTCAAACGCAAATTGTCTGAGGCAATACATGCAAACCGGCCACATCAGCTCGATAAAACACATCAAGTTTAATCAAATGAATGTACTGTGTGTCGTCTTGCGAGGTGGTGAGGCATAATCCTGGGAAATTTACCTCAGAAGTGCTGGTTTCACTTCGAGGAGCAATGGATCTAGATGAGTAGTAAGTTTTTTATTATTATATGCTTTGTTCTAATCGCGATATGGAATAGTGTCTGTAAACCGCAAAAAGACTGTTTATGAATCGTGTTTCTGTGTGTGATGAATGAACGGCATATGCGCTGTTGCTAGTTTTGGATAGACTATAAAGTTTTTACTGTAAAATAGACATCACATAAGCTTTTGTTAGCCAGTTTCTACTCATATGTTAAATATATAGTATGTTTTGTCAAAACTAAACTCATCAACTAAGATGTTATAGTGTTTGTTCCAATGTAACGTTAGGCTATATCAAACTAATGAATCCTTAACTTTGAAATACGTATGATACTTTAAAAAAAAGAAAGATTACACTTGAAATATTGTTAAAATTGTGAACACTTTTTGATAAAATAGCACAATTTTTTTTTTACAAGGTAGATGTAAAATAATCTGTATAGGTCAATATAAGCCTTCTCATTAAATTATTTATTATTGTTTTTTATTAGTGACACATTTGGGCAGAGGATGTATTCCAAAACTTTCTGAAAATACAGTATGAGAATTAACTGCACAATTACTTGGATATTATACAATTTGCATGTAAAGAAAATTGTGGAAAAAAAAGAAAAGTTCCCAAATCTAACTTTGAACCAATTCTGTAGAATGGCTCATACAGCCTATTTGAACAGGATTGGTTTCCAGGTATGACTATGTACTAAAAATGTGCTTTTGACTTTAATTTATATTTGGATTATATATATATATATATATTTATTTATTTATTTTGTCCTCACATTCTTTCTTGTGTGACACACGGAAGGCTCATTATGCGGGCCATCGTCTTTTTAGGTGTGAACCACTCACTATTCATGCTGGTGTCGGATCTTCGACGCCCCTGCGCATATTGCCTTCCCAAACAAAAATTTAAATCAATGTATTGTTTTATGTGAGTGATTAGGCAGGATGATTTTCAGATCATTTTGAAGGAAAAAATCTAGGCGACAACATCCATTACTCAAAAGTATTGTTAAAACATATGTACTATGTGATTTGTGGCGTAATTTCAGACACTTTAATTTTTTGTTTTTTGAATAACCATGCATAAACATTATTCTCTCAAAAATACAAACATGTTCATGCATGTTGCTCACATATTATGGTAGCCCTGTTTGTGATAAATAGAGTGTAATTACACCTTTGCCATTAATATGTTTATAAGCAATTGAAAAAAGCACAAATGTCAGGGCATGTCAGAACATCTCAAGGACCCCAAAAACACCTTGGTCCCCAGAGGGTTAAAAATCAATATTACCCCAGAATGAATTGCATTGCTATCCCACCCCAAACCATACAATAATAACAACGACAAATACTGACCAATACTTAATTATATTACTTTTTACTGAAAATGATATAATTCAATAAAATAAACAAAATGTAATGCATGTCATATGACATAGCTATGCATGAATACACTCTAGATGTGTATATTGTAAACATATCTACATTTTCATTCAAACAATTAATTAAAGCATTAATTAATTAAATAATTATATTTTATTTACTGACAACAATGATAAATATTAATAAATGAGTAAATTAATGAATGAAAGTCACCATCACACAATAAACAAATGCATATACAAGTCAGCACATGAAACAAAGCTTTATTTCACGAGTTCACACTTACAAATAAGTCAGATGAAATAAATGGTATGCATATTTGGCGTGCTGTCCGAGGAGAGGGCTACGGGCTCGGTATTTGGCCCGAACCCAGAGTACTCCCCCCGTATTGCTAGCTTAGGAAGTAACCAGGTGAGTGCGAGGAGACGGGGTGGTGGAGGGATGCTGAAAAACTGTCGAGGAACGTTGGTGAGTCAAATGAGTATGTATATAGGTCTCCACTCATGCTGATTGGATAGAAATGTTGAGTACTGATTGTTGACAGCTGGTTGGAATGATGTGATAATTGGATCAATTATTTGAACGTGCTCCTCCCGAACTTTGTTTATAAAACATCATTTCACGAGTTCACACTTACAAATAAGTCAGATGAAATAAATGGTATGCATATTTGGCGTGCTGTCCGAGGAGAGGGCTCCGGGCTCGGTATTCGGCCCGAACCCAGAGTACTCCCCCAAAAGCTGCAAATTAAATGCAGGACAGCCGCCATGATGTTGGTGACCACCCAAAACTTGCAGGGTGCAGCTTGAGGTATCGGAAGTGGGAAGGGGTAAGTCGCTGGAAGTCTCCTTGTGACATCGGACGGGAGTTGATTGTCATGACGTCAGATGGGTGGGCCTCTAAGGTGGTAGACTGGGGATGGTCATATGTGATGTACTTTTTTAAATATCCAAACTATTTGGACGTAGAACTGGGCTCCTGCGGGAGCGGAGTAGATGACACTGCTGCGGCAGTGGATGAGTTTGAACGGAGTAACGTAGCTCCTGCGGGAGTGGAGTAGATGACACTGCTGCGGCAGTGGATGAGTTTGGACAGAGTAACAGAGCTCCTGTGGGGGCAGAGTAGATGACACTGCTGCGGCAGTGGAGCAAGTTTGGACGTGATTGACAAAAATTAATGTTCGGCAGACGCGACGGCGCGTTCATTTGGATTTATTTTTCTCATAACAGACAGCTAAAATAACTTAGGCCCTAATAGGCTACTCTGTAGTTTTTTAGTCATACAGATCAGAGTAGAGTAGCCTACATCGTTCAAAACTGTAAACTCTTATTCATATTCAAACTTTTATTCAAAATCTGTCGTCTCTGTCTCCGGGAACTGCGCGTCACAAAAATGAACCGAAAGCCACTTTCCTCCGCTCAGTCACGATAAGAAATCGGCTATGTCTAAAGCCTTTAAATGTAAATGTCTAAATATTTAATAAATGTTATCTGATTAGGTAGCCTAATCCGTATGAAACCGAGAGGTGCAGTCTGCAGCTAAATAAAAAATGTATTATTTACAGCTAGATCCTCTGCACGGTGCAGAGGATCTAGCTGTGAGCGCTTCCCAATGAGAAACGGACAAGGGTGAAAATCTCGCTATAATTAAATGTAGTCTAGGCTAAATCGCCCTGAATTAAATTGTAAAAATAGATCAGATAATTTATTTGTCGAAATGTCGCGATATAGTTTCATTTAAGTTCATAATTATTATATAAATGGTATTTAGTTTAGCAGCAGCAAGCACTGTGGTTCGAGATTTAGGCTATATATAAAATAATAATAATAGCTAATTCACAAATCGCGCACCCTGTTGTAAGGATCCAAAGATCCCTGTGGAATTTAACATTGAGTTGAACATTGTATTCATGACAACAAATGAACATGCGTTTGAACAAATGAACATGCGTTTGAACAAATGAACATGCGTTTGAACAAATGAACATGCGTTTGTATTAGGTTTGAACATGCGTTTGTATTAGGTTTGCTTGGAAAAAGCTGGCCCAAACCGAGGTAGTGTTTTATTTCTTCAATTATTGAAATAATTCAATGTTTATTAATAAACTTTTATGACAGAAATATTAGCCTACATAGCCTAAATAATTTAATTATTTCATTATCAACACTTTACTAATGCCTAATGCTAATGTCTAGAATTAAGTGTGAATTGCGACTTCGCTTTGTTTTAAGTCGTTCTCAGACTCAGTTCGCCTGTGGGGGGTTGGGGGTTCAGGAGGTGTTAATGTTCTGTCTTTCATATGTAGAGTGAGTCTGATGACCAGGCAAAGGCAAAATACTTTTAAAGATAAATCTCTCGATGTGTCCAAATGTAGGCCCTTAAATTATAAATATTGTAGTTTTGGGTCATTCTACGGAAATGTCCATTTTTCAGTCCCTAGCCTTTACAGAAATATTACACTTGAAAAACACTTTAGGTTTACAATTTTTTTTATATTTTAAAATGAAACAATATGTTATTTGAACAATTACACCTTCTTGAGCCATCAATGTGGCAATATTTGATTTTTATTAATTATATAGAATTCCAAGCACCACAGAAGTGCTCGTCCCCACAGTCATGCACAGAGGGAAAATGCTTTATTTTGAGGTAAAAAAACATTGTTTTCTTTCATTTAAAATACAACAATGTGTCCATAACTATCAAATATTTGATGTAAATTACATTAAAAAACAAAATGCTAAATAAATATTATAAAATATATAATGAAAGTAGTGGTCCCCTGGAGTTGTGTCACTGGTGTTACCGTTTAACAAAAAAGCTCTTATTTTAAAATAATAATCACACTGATGACATCACTTGACTTCCTTCTTCCAATTTCCTGGAGATCTATGAAGAGAAGCCCATGGTAAGTCCACTGTCTCTTTTCAATTATCAGAAATATTCTAATTTATCTCATGATTTCATATGAAGCTTTTAGTTGAAGTCACTGGTATGACCTCTTTTGTTGTTTGGGAATTGTAAAAAACTAGAATATAAATGGATTAAACTACTTAATTTAGTGAGTATACCATGATTGACAACATGTGGTTTGATACCTTGCAGCAGCCATTTTGTAAAATGCAGTTTTCATGAAAATTGTCACTGGTGTTACTGTCACTGGTGTCACCTTCCTTATGGGTAACACCAGTGAAGATCAGTAACACCAGTGACTCCCTTTTATAGATAAACTTTGTTCAAAGCTATTCATTTAGTTATTTTGCATGAAATAGCACTAAAATTGTGATTCTAACTTTTCTTTGTCATTGTTAATCCTCCTTTGGTCAGGTATTTCTAAATTGAGGGTATGGCTAAACTGAGTGCAGCTGAGAAACAGTGACAATACAGAAAGCGTAGGGATGCTGATCCTGAACGCAGAGCAGAGTATTTGCAGAAAAGGAAACAGAGCTATGTCCGTGACATTGACACACAAAAAAGAAAGAGAGTAAGTGATTTGAGTGAAAGGGAGAAGAGATATGAGCGAAAGGCATGGAGGGTCCGTCAGCAAAGATGCAGGCAAAGAGTCAGAGCAGGAACATTGACCCCCCCCATCATCACCAGATAGATCACCCATCGTTTCAAGGTACAAACTGAACTGTTACAAATACAGAAATAAATGGTAAAACAGTTATAAAAGTGCATAGCATACAGTACCTTCACTCACTCACTCACTCACTCACTCACACACACACACACATACTTGTTTTTGTGGTATAGGAGGACATTGATGCCCAAACAAGTTTGGTGGTGGTATAAGGGGACACAGCTTTCCCAATGCCCTACAGTGATGATAAAACTATCAAAAATTTTCAAATGTTCTATACACACAACAGAACAGAAAATATGACAACATGATATTTTGGTGGTACACAAGGACATTCCCGCCCATCCTAAAATGTTCCCGCCTATGACATAATTGTGATTTTTGGGGCCCGACCGGATTATGAGGACACTGATTTTACAATACACAAAATATGTAATTTCAGTGGATTACAGGGACATATGTGTTTTACAGGCACATGACCACACACACACACACAACACACAAACATGACAACACGGTGTATTACCAAGACAAAGGTGATTTAAGAGTACTAGATCTCCAATACATTACACAACTGCACTATCCAACATTATAAGGACGAGTGTTTAATGGTACATGGCCACACACACACACAAACGTGACAACACTGTGTATTACCAAGACTAAGGTGATTTAAGAGTACTGGATCCTAAACACAATACACAACTGCACTATCCAACATTATAAGGACGAGTGTATTTAATGGTACATGCCCACACACACACACACACAACACACAAACCTGACGATATGGTTCATTACCAAGACTAAGGTGATTAAAGAGTACTGGATCTTCAATACAATACACAAAATAACTTGCATTACAGGGACTAAAGTGTTTTAAAAGTGCTTTAATTACAACTTAATAACGACATTGAGTTTTTCCAGATTTGAATCATTCAAAACTTTAAAAAAACAAAACAAAAAAAAAACTCGTTTTGAAACATGCACACTTTTAATATGTTATTAAACAGGCATTGAAATGTATAAGATTAACTTACTGAACATGCAATGGATGCTACAACATGAGAAACTTTTATGAGGGACTCTAACCAAAATAAACAATTCTGTCAGCATTTCCTCAGCCTCATGTTGTTTCAAATCTGTATGACTTTCTATCTTCAGTGGAACACAAAAGGAGATGTTTAGTAGAATGTTAGGGCCAACCTCAGTGGGAATAGTTACAGACACGAGTTTACTGTGTAAACACCTTCTGAGAGAATAGAGGTACAGAGATGAGTTTACTGTAAACACCTTCTGAGAGAATAGAGGTACAGAGACGAGTTTACTGTAAACACCTTCTGAGAGAATAGAGGTACAGAGACGAGTTTACTGTAAACACCTTCTGAGAGAATAGAGGTACAGAGACGAGTTTACTGTAAACACCTTCTGAGAGAATAGAGGTACAGAGACGAGTTTACTGTAAACACCTTCTGAGAGAATAGAGGTACGGAGACGAGTTTACTGTATAAACACCTTCTGAGAGAATAGAGATACAGAGACGAGTTTACTGTAAACACCTTCTGAGAGAATAGAGGTACAGAGACGAGTTTACTGTAAACACCTTCTGAGAGAATAGAGGTACAGAGACGAGTTTACTGTAAACACCTTCTGAGAGAATAGAGGTACAGAGACGAGTTTACTGTAAACACCTTCTGAGAGAATAGAGGTACAGAGATGAGTTTACTGTATAAACACCTTCTGAGAGAATAGAGGTACAGAGACGAGTTTACTGTATAAACACCTTCTGAGAGAATAGAGATACAGAGACGAGTTTACTGTAAACACCTTCTGAGAGAATAGAGGTAAAGAGACGAGTTTACTGTATAAACACCTTCTGAGAGAATAGAGGTACAGAGACGAGTTTACTGTATAAACACCTTCTGAGAGAATAGAGGTACAGAGATGAGTTTACTGTAAACACCTTCTGAGAGAATAGAGATACAGAGACGAGTTTACTGTAAACACCTTCTGAGAGAATAGAGGTAAAGAGACGAGTTTACTGTATAAACACCTTCTGAGAGAATAGAGGTACAGAGACGAGTTTACTGTAAACACCTTCTGAGAGAATAGAGGTACAGAGACGAGTTTACTGTATAAACACCTTCTGAGAGAATAGAGGTACAGAGACGAGTTTACTGTATAAACACCTTCTGAGAGAATAGAGGTACAGAGACGAGTTTACTGTAAACACCTTCTGAGAGAATAGAGGTACAGAGACGAGTTTACTGTATAAACACCTTCTGAGAGAATAGAGGTACAGAGACGAGTTTACTGTAAACACCTTCTGAGAGAATAGAGGTACAGAGACGAGTTTACTGTAAACACCTTCTGAGAGAATAGAGGTACAGAGACGAGTTTACTGTAAACACCTTCTGAGAGAATAGAGGTACAGAGACGAGTTTACTGTAAACACCTTCTGAGAGAATAGAGGTACAGAGACGAGTTTACTGTATAAACACCTTCTGAGAGAATAGAGGTACAGAGACGAGTTTACTGTGTAAACACCTTCTGAGAGAATAGAGATACAGAGACGAGTTTACTGTAAACACCTTCTGAGAGAATAGAGGTACAGACACGAGTTTACTGTGTAAACACCTTCTGAGAGAATAGAGGTACAGAGACGAGTTTACTGTAAACACCTTCTGAGAGAATAGAGGTACAGAGACGAGTTTACTGTAAACACCTTCTGAGAGAATAGAGGTACAGAGACGAGTTTACTGTAAACACCTTCTGAGAGAATAGAGGTACAGAGACGAGTTTACTGTAAACACCTTCTGAGAGAATAGAGGTACAGAGACGAGTTTACTGTAAACACCTTCTGAGAGAATAGAGGTACAGAGACGAGTTTACTGTAAACACCTTCTGAGAGAATAGAGGTACAGAGACGAGTTTACTGTATAAACACCTTCTGAGAGAATAGAGGTACAGAGACGAGTTTACTGTATAAACACCTTCTGAGAGAATAGAGGTACAGAGACGAGTTTACTGTATAAACACCTTCTGAGAGAATAGAGATACAGAGACGAGTTTACTGTAAACACCTTCTGAGAGAATAGAGGTACAGAGACGAGTTTACTGTAAACACCTTCTGAGAGAATAGAGGTACGGAGACGAGTTTACTGTATAAACACCTTCTGAGAGAATAGAGATACAGAGACGAGTTTACTGTAAACACCTTCTGAGAGAATAGAGGTACAGAGACGAGTTTACTGTAAACACCTTCTGAGAGAATAGAGGTACAGAGACGAGTTTACTGTAAACACCTTCTGAGAGAATAGAGGTACAGAGATGAGTTTACTGTAAACACCTTCTGAGAGAATAGAGATACAGAGACGAGTTTACTGTAAACACCTTCTGAGAGAATAGAGGTACAGAGACGAGTTTACTGTGTAAACACCTTCTGAGAGAATAGAGATACAGAGACGAGTTTACTGTAAACACCTTCTGAGAGAATAGAGGTACAGAGATGAGTTTACTGTAAACACCTTCTGAGAGAATAGAGGTACAGAGACGAGTTTACTGTAAACACCTTCTGAGAGAATAGAGATACAGAGACGAGAACTCGTATTCACTCAGAAGGTGTTTATACAGTAAACTCGTCTCTGTATCTCTATTCTCTCAGAAGGTGTTTACAGTAAACTCGTCTCTGTATCTCTATTCTCTCAGAAGGTGTTTACAGTAAACTCATCTCTGTACCTCTATTCTCTCAGAAGGTGTTTACAGTAAACTCGTCTCTGTACCTCTATTCTCTCAGAAGGTGTTTATACAGTAAACTCGTCTCTGTATCTCTATTCTCTCAGAAGGTGTTTACAGTAAACTCATCTCTGTACCTCTATTCTCTCAGAAGGTGTTTACAGTAAACTCATCTCTGTACCTCTATTCTCTCAGAAGGTGTTTACAGTAAACTCGTCTCTGTATCTCTATTCTCTCAGAAGGTGTTTACAGTAAACTCGTCTCTGTACCTCTATTCACTCAGAAGGTGTTTATACAGTAAACTCGTCTCTGTATCTCTATTCTCTCAGAAGGTGTTTACAGTAAACTCGTCTCTGTACCTCTATTCTCTCAGAAGGTGTTTACAGTAAACTCATCTCTGTACCTCTATTCTCTCAGAAGGTGTTTACACAGTAAACTCGTGTCTGTAACTATTCCCACTGAGGTTGGCCCTAACATTCTGCTAAACATCTCCTTTTGTGTTCCACTGAAGATAGAAAGTCATACAGATTTGAAACAACATGAGGCTGAGGAAATGCTGACAGAATTGCCTTTTTTTGACAAACTACTGCTGCCATAAGTTCCTCACTATAGAATGAAAATAACAAAAACAGTAATAATCAAAATAGAACAACATCAAATAAGACACATGATGTAACTTTACTTGATTTGGCCTTTCCTTTTTAAAGTAATTCCACGATTTCTAACAAAATCTCTGATGTTTTGTGCACTGCGCCTAGCCAAAACATGATCTTCCGCGGTCTTACACTGCAGGCATTCAGTCAGTGTGGCCAGTTTCCCTTTGTTTATATGCGCCTTAAAATGTTTCATTACAGCGCTAACTTCCGCATTCGACCAGCACACTTTTTGTCCTCTCCGTGGGTTTTCAATTTTTGCCTCACTCTCATTCTCTGTACAGAAAAATTAATACGTTAGTGAGCTCTAACTATATGAGAGCTCATGTACTTACAATGATGGTCATGTTCTAATTTAAACCTCAGGTACCTTGCAAAACTTCAGTGGTTTCCTCAATGGGCATCTTCTGAACACCTGGAAGAAATCAGTTATATACTGATCAGGAAACTCGGATATAACAAACTTACAGAACTCAATGTTAACTGGTTATAAACCGGATATCTTAACATTTCAAACAACATATTCAAAATATTATTATAGAGATTAAATATTATTAGCCTGTTAAACAGCTGCATTTTAAAACTTAAACTTTAAAACAGTTTTTGGCGAACATGAAATTTATCAACTTATTGGTTGATCCTAATTTCAATAATATTCTGTTAGAAAAGTTGCACTATATGCAAAATATCTATGCATTTTATTTATGCCAATTATGTGTTAAAATTAGGGATGCAAATTATCGATTAATTCATTAATCATTAATTGATTGACCTTATCGATCGATTAACGATTAACTGATAAGCGGCTATTTTCCTGAGAATGTACATTTCTCACGGTATCAATAGTGTCTTTAACATAAAAAGCAAAATATTGCTTATATACTGAACAAAAATGCATGTTATATTGCTCAAATGATGTTTTATTGTAACAGTTGGGATACGGTACAGAATGGCATTTATGTAGTTTAACAAAATAAATTATGCACAGAAAATTAAAATACATAAAAAATAATTGTGCACTGGCTCACCTGTTGCAAACATTAAGCAACATAAAATAAATGTTAAATAAAAATCTATATGGGTAGGCTTAGCCTAAACTATATTAAGTCTACATAATAATCTATCTGGTAAACTTGAAAAACTTGAAACATTAGCAGCAATTATTGATGCTTGGTCTGAGAAAGGTAACAGTAAGATTACTAGACCTGGAAACTTCAAATATAGAACTGAAGGGATGTCAATTTTCACAAATTCCCATGATCGATCGTAATTTAAATTAATGATCAATTATGCGTCTGCTGCAGTGCATATGGCCAACAGCATGACCGGGTTTGCTCAAAACGCTATGTTACTCACCAAATGAATGAGAATGTTTTTTTAATCCAAATGAAGGGCTAGTAGGATTGTAAAATGTTTCGATGTGAATGATAATTAAATTAAATTAATTATTTAATAATCAAATATAATTGACGTGAATGCACAAGTGAACTTGAGTTACGTGCCATTCAGAATGACTCATGTTGTGGACGCGCTCTTCCTGGAACAACGCGACACGGCAACTAAACCCAAATACTTCACAATGTTTTATTACACTATTGTTCTCTTTATAATGTTATGTAATATGACAGTCCCAATAGTCATTATTAGTCGTGCATTGCCGTTTGAGCTGCGCGCGCTAAAGATCACGCTTCAACAATTCTTAACCAAATGCATCTAATATAGGCTATGAGATAAATCAGATATAGATACACATAATACACATAATAAACGTACACATAATAAACTATTACAACTTACATTTGCACAAAACAAAAGGCTGCGAATGCACACGCAAACTTATAGTCATGATGAAGGTGTAAAACAGTCCCAAACATAACTCCGGCGCGCTCGCTTGTGTTTCGCGGTTGAGCAGCACGCACGCGCATGAACCTGCTTAATCGATGATCGATAAGTTTGATCGATTAATGTATTATCGACAATTAATCGATAATCGATGAATCGTTTGCATCCCTAGTTAAAATAATAATAAACAAACAAACAAACATGTTCATAAACTTGACACATACCAAAATCACTGGAGACACCTGCAGCTCCAGCAGGAGCATCATCCTCAGACTCGCTCTCATCAGGATCACTGGCATCAGAATCCGTCAAACTGATCTCATCTTGAAGAAAAAGTGAAATTTAGAACATGAGAAACATATACATGTTTAACCTTTACTCAAAAGTAATTTGTGAAAAATGACTATTAGACTACAGCAGGGATAGGCAACTCCGGTCCTGAAGGGCCACTGTCCTGCAGAGTTTAGCTCCTAATTAAACACACCCGAACAAGGCAATCAATGTTTTCAGGATTACAAGATAGATACAGACAGGTGAGTTGTTATCAGGGCTGAAGCTAAACTCTGCAGGACAGTGGCCCTCCAGGACCGAAGTTGCCTATCCCTGCCCTACAGTGTATGGATTCATGGTACATCACATAATTCAGAGTTTCCTTAAACCTCCCTATGAGTGTAAAAGATCCACTGTACTGCCTACACTAGGATGGACATACCTTCAATCTCAATGTCATCAAGTGATTTGCCTTGAATATTAGGAAGACGGCCCTTTTCCATGGCTAGCAGTAACTTGGATATTTTCGCCAGCTGAGTAGTGGCTTCAGGCAGCCTGTAATAGTCGCGGTGGACGCGGATATCATGTCCTAAGAAATCTGCGACCTGATCCAATTCATTGTTTTTCAGGTTTAGGATTTGGGAGAGAGTAGCTACATGTTTGCGTAGATGAGTTGATCTTAGAAACTCTGGATTTTGAGCTCCACATTCACTTGCATAGACCCTAAGAGAGTCTGGGCCTCTGTAGTGACTTTGGCAGTTGGGTCTGGCAAACAAGAATCCATTAGTGTCCAGCACTCCACATTCACTTCTCTTGCTGACCAGCAGTGTCAAGGCATCAACCATATCAGGTGAGAGAAGAACCGCAACCTTTCTTCCCCTTTTTCCCCTGATCTCAACTCGACTAAAATAGCTGCAGAGTTTCTGTTCAAACTTGCTCAGGCCCATGGCAACATCATCATGGAGAGAAGTGCCATCCCTTTCTTTGAAGCCTTTGAGCGGCATTTTAGAGACCTCTCCTGCACGCCTGCGATTGAAAACAATGATTTTGGCGAGTGTTGCTTTGGCTAGTTCTGCATAGCTTTGAGGTGACCCAGTCTCTTTTAGTTTCTGAAATGCCATATGTGCAGTCTTCTCAAGGAACTGATGAAGGCACTGTACGTCCTGAGTGAAAGGTAGAGTTGATGGCTTGTTAAATTTCGCCTCATTCAGTGTGACTAAAGCACTGTGCGAGATCATCTCGGACCACTTTGAGGAGTAGAGCTTTTTAAAGGTATCTGTCGACGCGATCAGTTCCTTGTCCTCGGACATCAGTGCTCTGCAGTGAATGATTTCACAAATCTTATTCAAAGAATGCCCCAATTTCAGTGCAAGGCTTGGACAATGGTAGGAGTGACTCTCGTCGTCATAGCCAGACACCCTCTGGACCGCTACAATGAGTCTGTGAAAATTGGCAGGTTTCACAGCTTCTTCAAGACTGTATATAGAAAACTCTCTACGCAAAGTCAACAACAATCTTCCAATTTCTCTGAGTTTTTGACGAATGTACTCAAATTTGGTAGGGTCATGTCCATGTTTGTTAAAGAAAGACTGTGCAAGCTGAAGAATACTCAGGTCATTTTTGACGACAGCAGAAATTTCATCCTGCTTCATCACACTTAAGAGTTTCCAAACTCCTTGAGATATCTGCTGACTGATTGAAGACTCTGCCATTGTTGCAAGACCTAAAACCCTGGTTCTCCCTTGGTTTTCACTGTCAGACGCTGGTTTTGAGGAACATCTTTTCAAATGACGCCATAGATCTCTTCGTACAAACATCCCTTTGCAGTACATGCAATGCACAAAATGCTTTGAATCACGTTCTTTTTTTGGTGCTCGTTTTATTTTAAGGGCCCCCTCTCCACACTGTAAAACGTCTGTGTTATGCTGATAGTTGCCCTTGTTCCTGAGTTTTTGCAGCATTGCTTTACGTTCTTTCGAGTGCACAGGGAGTGACAAAGCCTGCCCAACTTCAACATCAGATATATGAGTTTTCAAATGGCGCGCTAACTTGGACTGAGGTTTCCCGCAGATGTAACAATAGTTCTTACTACTACTTGCTGAACAGGAGATCTTTGCTGATTGCTCACACTGATCTGTTTCAGCCATACTGTTTTCTCTCCCTTCCTCTCTCAAAGTTTCTGCCCTTTTTGCATTCAAAAGCTTCTCAGCACTGTCCTCTCTGTTGTGTGATCGGGGTGATGACATAACATCTTTTGACCTGCGTACCTCTGAACCTTGCTTTCTGGGAAGGTGGCATTCACCAGACTTGTCCGATTCACGGTCTCTCTCAACATCAGTCAACTGCTCCTCATGACAAAGCAAGCCAGACTCTTCATACACACATGCTGCTTCCCTCGCCTTTAAGATTGGTTTCCCTTTGTCCTCAGATAAATTCAGGGGGGTTACATCAGATCTCAGAGGTTCACTAAACTTAGAGGATGCAGCTCCCTGTATATCTGAGAGGAGTTCAGCTTGATCATATCTTGCTGGTCTTGTTGTCAGTTCAACTGAACTGTCTGACTGATTGTCTAACTCAGACTGTGGTATGTATTCCTCATCTGACAGCTCGTCTTCCTCTGAACTTATTTCCTATTGTCAATATATTTATGATTAATTTACAGCAGTAATAGAAAGTTTTAATTTATAAAACTTGGGAGCAAACATACAGAATCAAACATTCTCTTACCAATGATGATTGTTTTCCAGTCCATTCGTGAAACTTTGAATAACAGGACTTGTGCCAAAAACTGGAGCACACTATGAGAGAAATCATGTATCAGGACATGTTCAGCTGTTAACATTAGTATTGCATTTAGCTATTGAATCTCATGTTAAATTACTATTACCCCCTTATTCTTATTAATGTTTTTTAATGTTGTAATAGATCACAAAACTCAAGGTTTGGATCATATACGTTTTTTGGTAACGGATATGATAATTTTTCAGATCAGCAAAAATAAAATAAAAAATAAAAAGAGGTGTCTGTGCAAATGTAACTTTGCTTTCCATGTAGTACTTTAAGCACATTTTAAGTACTTCTACACCACAGCAAAAACGACAAGCCTAACCAATAATCTAATAATCACCTGCAAGAGTTATTAAATTTTGATCTTAAATCTTAAATGAATGATACTTAAATTAATTAAGATAGGTCATGCTGCAAAATAGATATCATACTAACATTTACATCTCAGGCCAATCCACTTCAGTGCCGCAACAGGTCCCACACATTCAGCACATCTGTCCATGCTTGATATTGCTGAAGTGACCACGTCATGCTTACAGACCTGTGAAGAAAAAAAATAGTGAATGTGAAATCATAGTAGAAAGGGAATATTCTAAAACATACATGTAAAACTACATTATTGTTTCATATATTTTTTTGGAGAAAGCGAAACTGTGGTCATATCATTAAAAAAAGACCACTAGCAATCATTAAAGAACATTTACATCACACAGTGCTTAAAAGGTATTGGTTGATATGCTGTAACACAAATTTTAGAGCAATCCTTATCTAATATTACTGAAAAGAGTTTAAATTAGGGCTGTCAAAAGATTAATCGTGATTAATCACATCCAAAATAAAAGTTTGTGTTTACATAATATATGTGTGTATACTGTGTAGAATGATTATGTATAAATACACACACATTCATATATTTAAGGAATAATTGCATTTATATACTGTATATACATTTATATAATTTATTATATATAAATATTTTACATATAAATAACCAATTTTTCTGAAATATATACATGATTGTGTGTGTTTTTATATATATATAAATAATTATACACAGTACACACACATATATTATGTCAACACAAACTTTTATTTTGGATGTGATTAATCGCGATTAATCTTTTGACAGCCCTAGTTTAAATAAATACTTTTGTAAACAGCTTTTTTTATAAAGTATACAGACGTACACTGAGGTGAAACTAAGGGCTCACTGTACTATACCTGTATTTTAGTAATCTTTTAAGACAACATAACCAAGCTGCACAGCATAGTTTTTGTTATCGTTTTAGAGCATTTTAATGAGTACAAGCACATACACACAGTATTATATCCCATAATAATACTGTGCAAACACATCTTTAATCACGCACCCCGGAAGAAGTTTTGTACATTTTAAAGTTAAATTCATAAATCTGGTCCACTTTGAGAGCAAAATTAAAGGACAAGTTCGGTATTTTACACTTTAAGCCCTATTTACAGATCGTATCTGATGAAATAGAACGGTTAAGTTTAAAATTTGGACACATGTTCCAGTCCCGAGAATTTTGGGTTTATTTCGCTTCCCCCCCACCCCCACACAATGGTTGTCTATGGCCACTGGAAGATTCCTTCCTAAAACACATTAAACTTTCGTTTACAAAGACGTGACACTCACCGAGTGGTCAGGGGTGTTCACTGATACGGGCCCAAAAAAAAAACGCTGAAAAAGATGCATTCCAACAGGTTTTATCGTAGTGTTTGTCCAACTCCATTGATTGTATTGAATGTGCTGTGTGAGGTACGTTATTCCTCCGCCGCTGCTTCTTCTGCTTCTTCTGTGTATTAAATGAAATGCCAGCGGTTTGCTTGCAATCGGCAAAGGTGCATTATCGCCACCAACTGGTGTCTATTATTCAAGCTCTCAACGGAAGAATCTGGGTGTGACGCGTTTGGCAAAATAGGTCCACAAACGCTAAATAAAACTAAAATTCTCGGGACAGGAGCATGTGTCCAAATTTTAATCTTAACCGTTCTATTTCATCAGATACGATCTGTAAACAGGGCTTTAAGTGTAAAATACCGAACTTGTCCTTTAAGAGCTCCAACTTGAAGACAAACAACAACAATAATAACAATAATACTTTTAGATTATTATTATTATTAGAACTATCCCTAAGACAGTAATATACTGCTATTGTAAATTTAAAAATAATATTTTATTATAAGTATATTATTTTGCAAAAGGACATTACAATACTTTTGTTTTAATATCCTCAGTTGCAAGAGTTAAACCATTAAGCTGTTTGGCGTATATATTGGAGTAAACCTGCATTTTCAAAACAGGTTGACAAACGCATCTCATTACAAATTTGGTGAAATACTGTAATCATCGGTCCACAAAAATGTAGGATATAATGTGAAAATAGAGTGTAACTGGTGCCCGTTTCATTCCCTAATGCAGATTAAACTTAAGGCACATGCAGAAATCAAGTTCACTGCATTCATTCCGTGAATTGAGACATGGAATACACCGGAACACAAAACTGATCACGCAAGCAAAGTGTGCTCTTCACTTTGAAACAGGGAGCGCAATCGAGTATTTACTTAATTAAATTTCAATCTTTCACGATTTGATATGGGCACTAACCCATATCGTGCTTTCGACTTTAATTCATTTGACAGATTCGTTGCCTGCAATGGCACAGAACACAATGTCAAATACATTTTATGTTATTATGAGAAGTGTAAAAATATTTTTTGGTTCATTCGGTTCAAACTGGGGCAGAACAAATTAGACTGTGGTGGGCCAGCAGAGTAAAGGCAATTAAAGGGAAACACTATGTAAATAATTGAACTAAAACATGTAAATACCTCCTTGACTCCTTCAGTAGGTGCACAAAAGCTTTGCTCCTCTTTTAACAAGTACTCTTTGACAGGTGGCATCTGAAAACATAATGAAAAAAGAAGGCTATTGTGGAGAAGATATACTACAACAAACTAGTATTTTCTAAAATGATGCAATGCTCTTTTTATTACCATCTCAACATCCTTCTCAACAGAGTCTTGACCTTCCAATGATAATCGGTCCTTCTCAGGAGTCACCTGGAAGTAAAGAAAAGAAAAAAGATGCTAAACAATACTACAGACAGGATTCAGGGATTATCCAAATAAAGCAGCATCACAGACATACCTTTTCCAGTCCTTCGGTGGATGCACAGACCCTTGATTCAATTAACACTGATTGATCACTGACAACTGTCAACTGAAAACATGAAATAAAAACAAGCTCACATTATGAATGAGGTACTCAAGCAAACGATAGCTAATATTGCCAGAACAAATTCCGGTATGATGGCACATTTTCAACAACTGGGTAATTATAGTGGGCAAAGTAATTCATAGGTTACAGCAGTGACTTGCACATTTAAAAGAGGATGAAATATGAACGTGGCAACGTGGCCATAACCATAACCATTTGATTTCCAGAAAGAAAAAATAATACCTTCTGTACGTCTCTGGCTTCTGACTGGGAATGAGTGTTCACTTTAAGAGTGGAGGGTTCAACCTCACGGAGTGTCTACAAAACATAAAATTAGACATTTGAAACACTGGTCTAAATATGTTAACAGCATAGGTCTCAAAAACGTCTTTGCTACATTTGTTCGTTCTTAGAGTTGGGAATCAAAAACGATTGGAAAAACTTAAGGATACTTAAGGTCAGGAATTGTATACTAGTTATAAAATTAAAATTTCAATTCCTCTTATCTATACCTATTTGTGCATTTTAAAGGGGTGGTTCAGGATTTTGGACATCGGACCTCATTTTCAAGTTAGCCTGGTTGTTATTCATCAGTGGAGACAGTTTTCAAAAAATTTCATCCAGTCCTTCCAGTTGCATAGTTCGCCGATGCTAGGCTAGCGCGAGTCAACGGTATAAGCTAGCCTGCCATTAAAAACAGTTTTACCCACTCCAAAGTACACCAAAAGCAAATAAATTATAACGGCAGACTGTCGATGTAAATGTCTGTTGAGAGAATAATGTTAGAAATCAAACTACCCATTCATTGCATTGCAATAGTTACACTTTGTTCCCTGTATTTATTAGCACAGTCTACAGCAGCGGCGGAGTGATATTAAGTTACCTAGGCAACCGAGAGAGTCTCCACATGACGCAAGTGTATTTACCTGCCGCTGACACTCATCACTACAGAAGCAGAGTATATTTCACTAAGAAATCAACATAGGACTATGGCCACGTTTGAAAGCCATGCCAATGTTTCAGACTTTGGAGACGAGGAATGTGTTTTATTCAACGAACCGTACATGTATGAGCCGGAATACACAGACGAAGAACTAATCGAGATAGATACTAAAAGGGCAGAAATTGAACTGTAACGTTATCTCCACTAACGCTGTCATTGTCATTCTATAAGTTATGAAAAGGGACTAGCTTAATAGATAGCTATAGTAGCCTAACAAAAGTTATTACCTGTTCATCTGCTGTTGGTGCATATGGAAAGACGGCTGGAACTGCATTCCTTGTCAGTGACTTATGAACGTTTCGATTATGGGGTTTTTCAAAGTCGTCTGGTCTAAAATAATCACTACAAATTCGCAACTTTAATAGTCTCTGCCGGTGTCTCGTTGTCCAAGCCAGCAGAAAGAAGCCACAGTTGGTTCCTTTCTGGATCTCTCAATGGAAATTTGTGGAAACTTTTTGCATGACCATCTATTTGGTTTATTTTTACAATTTCGAAATGCACAACGAATCACCATGTTGCCAATTCCTTAGTTTATAATCGAATGTCTTTCAATATCGTTGTTCATGGCTACTACTAGCTAGCTAGACGTCCTGTCTGTAGTGCGCGCGCTTCTGTTCTGTGTTTACTTTTCGGCGCAGTACTACTAACCGGAGCAAAGTAAAATTCCGCCGCTGCTGAGAAACTAGTTCCTGTAAATGTAATGCGATCATTGAGATGTAAGAGTACCGGACCGGTACTTTGATTTCTAACATTATTCTCTCAATAGACATTTACATCGACAGTCTGGCGTTATATTTTATTTGCTTTTGGTGTACTTTGGAGTGGGTAAAACTGCTTTTAATGGCAGGCTAGCACAGATACCGTTGACTCGCGCTAGCCTAGCATCGGCAAACTATAAAACTGGAAGGACTGGATGATTTTTTTTGAAAACTGTCTCCACTGATGAATAACAACCAGGCTAACTTGAAAATGAGGTCCGATGTCCAAAATCCTGAACCACCCCTTTAATATGACTTTGACTATTCAAGCGCTAGCCCCATGCGTTGTTTTCTGTGCTGCACACACATCCAAAGCGCACTCACAGAAAAAAGTGATCTAATGTTCATTTAAACCAAAGACTCATGCATTGCTCTGTGCTGCGCACGCATCCAAAACGACATGCTCAAAGAAATCCGCCTCATGCTGAATAATGCATGATGCTAAAAGTATTTTTCAAGTATCATTCCGCGTCTTTTTGCACTTGAACGGACAAATACACACAAAAATGTGTCAAAATATACAGTCAGTTTTGTCTTAAGTGAATGTAACCGTTGAAAAAGAAAATGCATGTGTATCAGTATATTGGGTCAGTGCAGCTCTTAAAGTGACAGCAGCCTAATATTCCTGCTGCCGTCTTTTTAATAACAGTAATCAAACAACAAAAGATAGAGAAAATTCAGTCGCTGTTTTTGACTGAATACGTTTGGTAACATTTCATTACAGTTTCTGTAGTATTTGTGCGATTGCTAATTTTTTATTAGTGATTACTTGTCTTTATTAATACTTGAAATGTATAATAGCTAGGCTAGTTGTTTATATGGTATTTTTAAACCATAGGGAATATTTCCTTGTGTAAGTGTTCTTTAGCCTGTGGATTTTTGTTTATGGGATTCAGCTACAATGAAATGTTTTAGAATCAGACTTGTAAATGTGAATGATATACAAGTTTTTTTTTTTTACCTTATTGGAATCAAAATGAGGAATCAATAGACATGCAGAATCGGAATAAATAATTCAAGCAATTACCAACCCTACTCATTCTCTTCCAGCACAACTCACACTTACCTTGTCTAGTCCCACAGTAAGAGCAGCACGATCATCACTGCCTGATGACAACTGGGTCTTATCGCTCATCTGAAAATATGAAAGAAAACGTTAGATACAGATAAAAGTTATAAAACATTCCTAATATATGAAATATATCAAAGGGATAATGTACAGTCAGCCAGTAATTCATGCAAAATAAACATGAACTGGATGACCAGGGTCCCTCATACACAGTTACTGACCAATAAATACTGTATGATAATATACAAATGATAACATACAAGTAAGATTACAAAATAGTTTAATTTCAAATTAATATTTCAATATTAGATAAATGCTTAAATGTTACCTTATGTAATGTTCATGACTTTTTATATGCATTATATTATGTGTTTGTGTGTGTTCATTATAGTATGTCAGTCAGGTTGTGTGTAGCTTTACATCTGTTTTATGAGGACATCATACGAACATGTTCGTGATGTTTGACTTGACTGGAGAATCTCAGTGTGTTGTGTGAGTTTGGCAGAATCCTGGTCTATGAGGACACAGTTTTATGAGGACATCATACGAACATGTTCCTGATGTTTGACTTGACTGGAGAATCTCAGTGTGTTGTGTAAGTTTGGCAGAATCCTGGTCTATGAGGACACAGTTTTATGAGGACATCATACGAACATGTTCCTGATGTTTGACTTGACTGGAGAATCTCAGTGTGTTGTGTAAGTTTGACAGAATCCTGGTCTATGAGGACACAGGTAACTAGATAGATTTGGACGGCACCCTGAGTTGAAGTGTGTGTATGAGAGTGATACGAGACACTGAGCCTGTGCTAGATGTACAGTAAGTGATCGTGACACTTCTTACACACACAATCATAATTCAGTGACTGATAACTGTGGCAAACAATCAGTTTCTGAGAAACACAGAAATCTGTTATATTCTTTAAGGACTAACTAAATTATTAAATTTACTTCTTGGATACCTTAGAGTTGCTGTATTTTGTTTGGGTCTCAACTGATTATTTTCAGTTATCATCTGAAACAAGTTTTAAAAAACAAATAAGAAACAAAATATTGTTTGACAAAAAATTACTATTGCAGAATTACTTATTGAAAGTCTATTTTAACTGAGTAGGCTACTTTTTTAACTACTTCTATTATGATTACATTTAATTTAACAAGTACAATTATGAGTTTTCAATATTGGCATGAGCTGTTATTGAGATGTCCTCATAAAACAGGTGTAAAGATACACACAAACTGACATACTGTAATCAACACACAAGTGATCTAATACATATAAAAATCCATTACATTTGACCTTTAATATTTTTAACCTTTGAAATAATCCAATAAATAAAAGTTGTTATTGTAAAGGTTTACATACCGTGCATCGCCATGGCCACTCAGAATCACCGTAATTATATGTGATCTCTTCACCAGCACAGATGCTTCTTATAGCAAATAAGCATAGGTGAGGTTTTCCATCCACACGGATCGTCTTCATCTTGCTGTTTGGGTTAATATCATCATCATTCACAAGTCTACCGAGAGAACAGTCATCTCGGGCAGCATCAACACTAAACAAATGAGAGTTCAACTATCAATAATGGAGTCGTATTCCTGTTAAAATGTTTTTGACATTAAAAACAGAATATCAAAGCTGAAAACCTAGGACATCAAATATTATATTATTTGTGTTCAATCATTTAATGCTCATTACCCAGTTTTGATAATACATAACTGATAATTATACCAAAATGTGCTCTAAATTATGCATTAAATCATCATTGACATGTCCACTTGCACATTTTGAATATAATTAAAAAATATACACTACTGCACAAAATTCTTAGGCATGTTAGTATTTTCACCCAAAACAAAAAATGGTTTTAAGCTAGTTATTCAAATATATTTTGCTGTAGTGTCAGTAGGAAATATCAGTTTACATTTACACAGATTTATTTTGCCATTAACTGTTATAATCCAGTGAGATTTTTGTATGCATAAGTCTGACAACTGGTATGAATTTGTCTGTGATTACATGAAGAAACAAACAAAAAACTGAGACAGACTAAATCCAGAAGAACTGCAGCAATGTCTCCAAGACGCTTGAAGAAACCTTCCTGCAAAGCTACAGTACTGTGAAAAGTTTTAGGCACTTGTGCAAAAGGGCTGTAAAGTCAGAAAGGATGCTTTCAAAAATAATGTCAAGAATTATTTTATTTATCAATTAACCTCTATTAAATAAATCAAATAAATATTTGGTGTGATAACACTGTGTTTAAAACAGCTTTCGTCCAGGTGCATAGGCTAGTTTTTCAGTTAGATTTACAGGAAGGTTTCTTCAAGCATCTTACAGACGTTGCCGCAGTTTCTTCATGTAGCCTAACCCCAGACAGACTCGATGATGGTGAGATCAGACCTCCGTGTGGAGCATCGGCTGTTGTCAGACTCCATGTGCATATAAAAAAAATCTCACTTGATTATAACAATTAATGGCAAAATTCATGTGTGGAAATGTAAAATGATATTTCCTAATGACAAATTACAGCAAAATATATAAATAACTGGCTTAAAACCTTTTTACAGGGTGAAAATAATAGACCCTTTTACTGTTTGTACACAATGATGACGTAGCAACGTATGCGCGCGCATATTGGCAACGGAAGTATGGCGAGAATCAGCAGAGTGTCAAGCATAGACAGTATATAAACAAGTGGGTGCTGCAGACGCGAGCATTTTTTATTATGTCTTTCGCTCCAATCAACACAGTTAATCGCCTGCAGCCACAGGCGCTGCCGGTTCTACTAAAAATGGCCGTGATCCTGTGGGAATCCTATAAAACTTAAAGGTAGGGTAGGTCAGAATTGTCTAAAAAAACTTTTATTCAAATTTGTTTAAACTGTCTTTATATACCAATACATGATTAAAATGCAAGTACTCTGAAATAGAGAGTATAAGAAACTGAGTGACTCTAGTGTATTTAATCTTCAATAAACACAGCTCATTAATTCCATTCACTCCCACCTAAACACGGGTGCGCGACTGCGCGCACGCCGGCAGAGCCAGTAATAGCGGCGGTAGTCATGGCGACGGAGAGTGACAGTCGTGCAAGCCAATCACTTGTTTCGTCCCGGTAGGAATTAATGAGCTGTTTTTTGAAGATTAAATACACTATAGTCACTCAATTTTTATACTCTCTTTTTCAAAGTACTTACAATTTAATTATGTATTGGTATAAAGACAGTTTAAGCCAATTTGAAAAAAAGTTCTTTAGACAATTCTTACCTACACAACCTTTAAGCCCCTTGGTGGAATATCGATTAGTGCAACCGTAAACGTAACAACCAGACATTTTTAAGCTGGGAAACCGTTTTGATAAACTTTAGGAGTTGCTAACACGTTAGAGCCAGTGGGGAACAACACCACTTCCGTTGCCAAAATGCGCGCGCAACTATTTGATCACGTGGGCTGTAAAGGGGTCTAAAGTGCCTAACACTTCTGCACAGTACTGTACATATACATTCAATACATGTACATACCAGAGGAGTTTTCCATCGTAACGAAACTCAAACAAGAATACTTTGAGGGCGTCATGATATATTCTTTGCCTCCGCTCACATTCTTCTTTGCTTATGAGGTCTCCTCTGTATTCCAGCAGGAAATCTCCTTTATCAAACTCAGTGCAACTGAACACACCTCTCCCTACACAACAACAGAGAATAAGTAAAATCATCACTGTAAATAGCATACAATGTATCTGACACAGCTTTATGAAACAAACTCACTTATTTAACTCACCTTTAGAATCATTGATAAATCTGCCATCAAGCCCTTCTTTGTCTTTTTTAAGAAGGGAAAACTGTATGGCCTCCTCCAGAGGCTTGGGCTTTCTCCTTCGCCGTTTCACTTCAGCCATTATCTGAGGTGTCTGCGGTAACAGAAAAAGACCCTCAATCATTCTGAATATTGCATTTCATTTGACATATTATTCAGCAAGTTTGTTTTCAGTAACGTTATAAACATTAAGAATGACAGTTCTATTGGTACAGAGTAGGCGTATATGTTATTACATTCAGGAGTAATAAGATAAATCTGTTTACAACAATAAATTTAAACAATCTCATTTAACAGCAGCATGTCAGGATACTGTACTGGGTGGTAGCAGCTATTAATATAATATAATATAATATATCCACCATCCCCCTCCCCTTCAACAGACGTCATGACAATGCATTATTAAAATGGATAGACTATTTTATGTGTTCAAAAAGTTGCAGTTACAATTCTATTGAAATCGAAAACAAGTTAAAACTGATAAACATAGCTGATTATCTTGTTGACAATCACTATGCTAGCGCCGTTAGCATCACGCGCTAGCTGCTTTCTGGCTCTAAAATGAGCAACGAAGATCTTGAAAGACATGCACAAACAAGCCAGACTGACCCACAAGCGATTAAAGAGCAGTATAACTTACCTTTCCAGTAGTTGCTTCAAACAGGTGCAATGGTTCAAACTCGGTCTTCTCGTGTGCAATTTCTATCCGGTCCAAACTGGAAATTAAAGTGACGCATCACTACACCTCTGATTACCATATTGATTAACTTATAATATAAACTTAAAAATAATATAAATACGTATTTAAATTAGCATCTATGATGTAGGCCTATGAGTAAACTGTGTGTTTATACGTATTATTAATTGCAAATAAACTAATGAGATAATAGTCAGTACATCACGTTTCTCTAAACTGACTGATAACTGCTTTCAACTTATTTTCATACTTTATTATATGATATTTAAGGAATGCGTTTCATTGAAGGATCACTATGCATCACATATTTGATTCACAATCGATAAATGATTGAGAATTATAATAATTACTTAGTATTTTGTATATTAACTCACGTGTATGCAGCATGGTATGCAGTCCATATGACATCTATGATGCAGTCAGTCAAGCAGCGCTTAATGAAGCTCCGCCCACCGGCGCCATTTTGTTTTCGCGATTTCCCGCCCACTTGTACCGATCTGTCCAATCACAGGCCTCAAAGCATACACTTGTGTAAAACATGCAAATGTTTTGATGACGCGGTGTAATACCAGGACCTGGCTCCGGGCGCGCACTCTCGAAATCAGGGATACACTGTGTATGGTAAAATTTCAGGTTTTTGTGGTATGTAAGGACATCGCGCCAAACTTTGAGAGGGAGCTTCTGGGACATAGTAGATGACGTTTACACTGTCGGAATTATGAGGACATGGTCCCTGTCCTCATAAACCCAAATGTCCCCGTAGTGCTGGTGCGTAGTCAGGTCAAAAGTCCTCGTAAACCACAAAAACAACACACACACACACACACACACACACACACACACACACACACACACACACACACACACACACACACACTCTCTCTCTCTCTCACACACTCTCTCTATCTCTCACACACACACTCTCTCTCTCTCACACACTCTCACTCTCTCTATCTCTCTCTCACACACACACACACACACACTCTCTCTCTCTCACACACACACTCTCACTATCTCACACACACACACACACACACTCTATCTCGCTCTCCCTCTCGCTCTCTCTCACACACTCACACACACACACACTCACACACACACACACACACACACACACACGTCACATCTGGATTTGCTTCCCTGGCTATTCACACCAATATCATCTCACATACCCTTTTCTCTAACTCTTCCCCCTTACCTTTTCTTCACATTCACACACACAGAAAAAGAGAGACATACTTACACATACAGTGAGAAAGCAAGAGAGAGAAACAAGCTAGGGTTAAATGAGTGAGAACTTTTTTTCAAGAAAATATTTTGCTTTACAGACAACTACAACAAGGGAGGAGACAACGTAGGAGAGATGCACAAAGGAAACAAAGGGAAATAGAGAAACTGAAAGACAAGATCATCGGTTGGAAACAAAGATATGAAAAGGTGAAGAAACGTAACATACGACTGCAGCGTGCAAATCTTGACAGCCCAGAAGTTAAAACACAAAAAGTTCTTCAAGGTCAGCGAGTCAACACCCATGTCAGAAAAACCATGAAATATCACTTTGCTGTTTTGGGAGCACTGAAACACAAATACAAAAGTTTTAGAGACACAAAGTCAAAACAAAGTCTTGCACAGCTGGTATCAGAGAAGGTGATCAAAAAATATAAATGCAAGACATATTGCAAGAAGCTCATCGGTTGTGATTCTCGAATCATCAGAAAAACAAAGCAAGTTCAAGAAACTGGCATACGGAAGGAGACTGTAAAATCTGTCAGACAATTTTTTCTCAGGGATGACGTCAGCAGACTGACTACAGGGAGGAAGAACACACTTACTCTCAAGAAGATTAAGAGACAGAGGAGGCTACTGTCTGATTCCTTGCTCAACCTCCACAAGAAATATGTATCTGAGCACCAACAAATTTCTTATGCTTTCTTCTGCCGTCAGAGACCATTTTGGGTGGTTCCACCAAATGAGAGAGACAGAGAGACATGCCAATGTAAGACACATGAAAACTTGCAGTTCATGGCTGACAAATTATACAAGCTTGGCATTTCAGACTCCAGAAACTTAGAGGAAATGTCCGACAGCACTGTCTGCAGCAGCTCCAAGACATGTGCGTATGGTGATTGTTTGGACTGCAAATTGTCAGCCTATCCCTTAAACAGGTCTTCAAGTAGGGTGGTGACTCTGAGCCAATGGTGCCAGGAGAAGGTGAACATCTCACTGCAAAGTGGAGAGACAAGAGTGAGTACAATCACTGTCAAAAAAGATACCCCAATACAGGAGGATGAGCTTGTGGCACAATTACAGGACCGACTCTTTAAATTCAGGAGACACATTTTTAATATTCGCTGGCAGTACAGCCAGTACAGGAATCTCAGAGAGAGCCTTACTGCCAAAGACTGCCTCATCCACATCGATTTCAGCGAGAACTATTCTTGTAAATACTCCAATGAAATCCAGTCAGTCCACTTTGGGGGGTCACATCAGCAGGCGACCCTCCACACTGGAGTGCTTTATCTGGCAAACCAGGCCCCCTTGCCCTTCTGCACCATCTCCCCCAGTAGAAGGCATGACCCACCAGCTATATGGGCTCATTTGGATCCTATTCCTAATTTCCTGAAAAAGGACCACGCTGATGTCCAAAACCTTCATTTTTTTAGTGATGGCCCTGCCACCCAATACAAAAACCGCTTAAACTTTTACATCATATCCACGGAGCCACACCAGAGGGGTTTCTCGACTGTGACATGGAACTTCTTTGAGGCAAGTCACGGGAAGGGTTCACCAGATGGAGTGGGGGCTGCACTAAAGAGAACAGCTGACACTTTAGTTCGTCAAGGTAAAGATATTCCTGATGCACAGAGCTTTTTCCAGCTGCTGAAGGACACAAGCAAGGTGAAACTCTACTATGTGAGTGAGAAAGAAGTTGAGAAGAAGGATGAAGGTTTAAAGCAAGTGCCCCTATTCACCATTAAAGGCACCATGAAAATGCATGAGGTCCTTAGCGTTTCTCCTGGCATTCTCAAATACAGGGACATAAGCTGTTTCTGTGGGGCTGCTGAGGGGGTGTTTGAGTGTCCATGCCACAGCCTATGAGGTTACTCTTGTAGCTATGGATGCAATCAATCAAACAGGTAAAGATTTTAGACCCAATGTCATAGAACAGCATCACACTGGGCAGTGGTGTGTTGTGGGATATGATGATGATCCCTACCCTGGCATCATCCTGCAGGTGGAGGAAAACAATGTGCAAGTCAAATGCATGCACCGCAACGGAGTGAACAAGTTTTTCTGGCCAAGCCCCAGAGATGATGTTAACTGGTACGGTGATGACCAGATCATATGCCTGATTCCAGAGCCCGTGGCACTAAATAAGCGTTCAGTTCAGATTGATCAGCGGTTCTGGGAGTTCGTTATGGGGCAGCTGGGCAAGTAAAAAAAAAGCAAAAAGGCACCATGAAATGGAAAATGGGGACAGTTCAAAGTTTTCCCCTCTTAGTCATTGTCTAAACTGCCTTTGTCCAATTGTGACTGTTTTATGTCATGGTATTGTACTTACTAGGTAATGTACTTTGTTGTACATTTTAGTTGTTTTCTAATTAAATTAAAATGTTAATTTAAAATGTTGTTTATGATATTTTTCTAACTGATTTCAGTTCTTATGAAATGAGTCATTTGTATATGTTATGTATGCCACTGGTGATGTGTTGTGTCACTGGTGTTACTGTGTTTTTTTTTCTTTCACATTAAATAAAATCTGTCATATGTGACATAATGATCATTTTAAATTCATTGATTTCTGCTACAGTTAAGAGTTAAGCTTTAAAGGATTGTATCATTTCTTGTTTAAAACCTTTTTTTCAAATATTTTCATTGTTATAGCAAATACCTGGTTGCGCAATTGAACTAACATCATTCAGTCACACTTTTAACAAACCTGATTAAAATAAATAAAACATAATCTCCGTATTAGTTAGATTATCATTAATTTTCTGTACCTCTAAATGCATTTACTGAAAAAAAAGTAAAAAAAATATTTTATAAACACCTTTAATATCGCTAAAGAAGTAAGGTAACACCAGTGACAAAAAAATGGTGTATGCGGTCTTTTAATCCATGCACACAAAAAATTAAAAATCATTAAGCTGTCATTTATGTGTACTCATAAAGTCAAAAGGTAATCTAATAATGTGGTCTAAGTTTAAATGTTAGAAAAATAAATACATTTTAAGAGATCTTGCCATACCAAATGTGGACGTTTCTTTAGAATGACCCTTTTATGTATTATATTTAAAGAGGTTTCACACACACTTTCAGTTGAAGTGTTCAATCCATTTGTTTCAACTGGTTTTGTAGAATTTTAACACGTTTGAGTAGTGTGTTTGTCAACAATCTGGCATTAGGCTATCTAAACATGAACTATCGACGAAACGCGTTCTTGCCAACTAAACGAATGCAAGTGAGCAGCAGATACAGAGTGCTTATTCACGATTCACCTCGTTTTATTTGAAAACGAGCCTGGTGAATTCAACCAGGCATTCTGTTTGAAGCAAGACTCAATCATTTGTTACAGTTTTTTTTTGTGATTTGTATGGATGACACACAGCGACATCAGTATTATCAGCTGTATAATGCGGTTTTACCCTGAAATCTTGTTTAATTTCGAGAGAGACCCGGCGTGCGCAGTGCAGGGAGACTAAATAAACTAAAATAAAAGAGATCCAGCGCGAGAGAGAAGCAAAGAAAAACGCATCTTAATTTATGTTGCTTTGAAATATTTTCGTTTTGTAGACTAGCCTACTGTTTTAATTGTTTATTTAGCTGCAATTTCTTTGGCAATACAGATTTAAAATGTTGCAAGAATAAGATTCTGTTTCTTACTTAATAAACTCTAATAAACTCTTAACTCGATGCAACCCTGTTTTAAATAAATAAACTGCCCCCGACACTTTATTTAAACCTTGAAATTTCCAGGATCTGTTTTTAAAAATGTCTTCCTTTGCTATGGCGGGTATCAATGTCAGTCATCTCAATTTCGTGAATGATTCACAAAACAATAATTTAGCAGATTAAAGACTAGCTTCATCATTTTAATTTTCTGACGCGATCGGCTGATAATCTTCCTTCATCAGTTTTGTCGTCTGTGCAGCGGCTCTACTGGAATGCAGCAAATTTATGTTGTAATGTGCCATTGATAATTAAACAAAACGCTTGACTTTAATAAACAGTTAGGCTACCTATCTAAGCATCAAGAGTGGTAAAACATTTAACGCTGTCAGCCAAAGCTAATGAGATTCGATCTCGGGTCGCTTGAAGTTCCATGAAGCTCGTGCTGTTGCGTTGTCCACTGCGCTATCATCGGACCGCTGTTAAGATCACGTCTTATGCTCTTCCAAAGCCTCATTCATGTAGCCTAATATTTTTCTATTGCAATGTTTTGTGTTGAAATGTTTGTTATTTATTAAATGTAATAGGCCTACATTTAATTTCAGTCTTGTGATTATATGAATTCATTTAACTACATGTTTAACTTGAATTGATCTGTTTTACCACATTTCAATCACTCTCAATAAACCGCGGCGCGGCGGCAGATTACGCAATAGAGAAAATAAACTGACACTTTTCAAAGTCTGCGATTGTAGCACCTCTTAGCGGTCAAAGGCAGCAAATACACCCCCGCAATTTTACCGCCGCGGGTCATTCTGGTTGAGTACCATCTGTAAGACCTTTTTCTGTCATGCATAACAGCCCATATACGAACGCACCCACCCACATATACACTTGCGTGCACACACACACCACTCACCTCACTACACCCCCCACACACAAACAAACAAACACACACACAACCTTTAACACAGAGCTTGGATTAGATACACTCATGGGTCTTGATAAAGTCCTGTGGCAGCAAAATAGTGATGATGCAGGGAGGGGTGAGGGGCAGAATAGGGATGGAGAGGATGAGGGTTGGGTGGAATAGTGGTGATGGGAGGAGGGAGAGGTAGAACAATGTTGGGGGAGGAGAAAGGAGGGGTAGAATAGGGATGGGGAGAGAACCCAGTGCAACATACACTTAACCCAGATCCGAGAGGACACTGAAGTTTTCACCCTTGCAGTAACCTTGCAACATTGCCCCTACAAACATGCACACTTACAACTGAAAGCCCAAGACTATTTTATTAGTTTGAAAACAAGGCTTATGATCACTGAGACTTAAGTAGCTTTGCAGAGCATGCACTTCTTGACCCAAACATTCACACTATTTTTTTCTTCTGATTTTCAAGGCCCATGGTGAGACTCTGACTGCAGCCATGGAGGGGATGCAACTTGGCCTGTTGATAGGCTATGAAGGTGAAAACCAGGATGCATTTCCACGTGAGGTCTTCAATGTGGCAGTTGTGGTTGAGGAGACTGTTGTGCTTCACAACTTTAAGGATGTGCCATCCAGCTTTGCCATGCTTTTGGGGATCATCTACTGCGTTAACCTTGAGTATCCACGAGCCATGAAGTATTCCTTTGAGTTCCTTCAGAGGGTAGTGATGAAGATCAAACCAGATCAAGCCTCTGCCAGAGTCCACGGCATCCGAAACAAGCTCCTGAGGTACAATTTGTAAACCGTGACCCACCCGAGAATACGATTGGAATTAATTTTTTCCCTTTGTTTCTGTTGACATGTATCAAGTCTCAAATATTTGAAAAGAACCAGCTGCAGTCTGAAGTTTTAGTTTGTTTGTGTTTGGGGTTCAGCGCAGCTTGTCAGCTGTCAGCAAGTCAGCTGGATCTGTGAGATTAATGTTAAAACCTGTTCAATATTTCAGTGTTGTGTAAGGAAAAAAGCTAATGTGTTTAAAGGAAAGTATTTTCTATTGGGTGAATGTGAATAGTGCTGTATTGGCTGAACATTGGTTTTAATAAAAAAAATGTTTTGTACAAATGATGTTTTATTAACAAGGTTCGGGAGGAACACGTTCTAATGATCAAGCAATCAAGTAACTCCAACCAGCTGTCATCAATCAGTAATCAACAGATCCACTCAATCAGCATGAGTAAAGCCTATAAATATTCACAGTCAACTCACCCTTATTCCTCGACAGTTTTCAGCATCCCTCCACCACCCCATCTCCTCACACTTGCATGGCTATCTTCCTAACCAGAGACGGGGGGAGTACTCTGGGTTCGGGCCCAAATTCCGAGCTCGGAGCCCTCCCCCCGGACAGCACGCCAAATACGCATAACCATTTACTCTCTGATCATTCGTAAGTGTGAACTCGTGAAACACACACACATTACACACACTCACACACAAACAATCAAACACCATACAAACACAAACAAACACACACCACACCCACAAATAAACACCACACCCACAAACAAACACACACCACACACACACACACCACACACAAACAAACACCACACACAAACAAACACCACACACACAAACACACATTACACACACACACACACACACACACACACACACACACACACACAAACAATCAAACACATACACACGCAAACAAACACACACCACAAACAAACACACACCACACCCACAAACAAACACCACACGCAAAAACAACACAAACACACACACACCACACACATACATACATACAAACACACACACAGAAACAGGGTTCATCACAGATTAAGACGATTAATGATTTATAAAAGTATAAATATTGAAATTTAAAATTTAAATGAATCTTTGTGCTGATTAAAATATAACTGATATTAAACTCACCAAAGCTTGTCAGCTGTCAGCAAGTCAGCTGGATCTGTGAGATTAATGTTAAAACCTGTTCAATATTTCAGTGTTGTGTAAGGAAAAAAGCTAATGTGTTTAAAGGAAAGTATTTTCTATTGGGTGAATATAAATAGTGTTATATTGGCTTAACATTGGTTTTAATAAAATGAAATAAATGTTTTGTACACACAAACACACACACACAAAGAAACAAGCACACCACAAACACACACACCCACAAACAAACACACCACAAACACCACACATACACATACATACAAACACATACCACAAACAAACACACATACACATACATACATACAAACACACATACAAATACATACAAACACACACCACAAACAAACACACACCGAAACAGGGTTCATCACAGATTAAGACGATTAATGATTTATAAAAGTAAAATTTAAATGAATCTTTGTGCTGATTAAAATATAAAACAGTTGAAACTGATATTAAACTTACCAGAGACAAAGAGTGTTGTGTAAGGAAAAAAGCTAATTTGTTTAATGGAAAGTATTTTCTATTGGGTGAATATGAATAGTGTTGTATTGGCTGTATTGGCTTAACATTGGTTTTAATAAAAAAAAAAGTTTTGTACACAAATGTGTGTGTGTTTATAATTAATTGTTAAGTTAAAACAAGAAATTATTTTAGATCATCTTAACTTGATACCCTAATTCAAAGGCATTACTTAATTGAAATTACTAAATTGAACCCACTAATGGGGATAAGTGAACAGAATGCTCATTAATTGAACTTGCATAGCAAAGTTGAAACAACAATAATTGTTTAGTCATGTTGACTCGCAGAAGGCAATTCACAGCTTAACAAGACTCAAAATAATGAGTTGAAACAATTCATTAATCCATTTTGTTTTTACTTGAAATTTTGAGGCAGCTGCTTAACTTATGCTTTTTAGTATAACAAAGTAGATATTTTTTACAGTGAAGCCTATAGCAGCTAGGCAGCCTATAAATCGTTAAACACCTCAGTAACACTACACTAGAGTAAAAATATAATTGATTATCATATGTTACTTCGAATGTTTACAATTGTTATGACGTTATGAAATGAGATTGGAGTAAAAACATGCGTTTTGCTTTTCAAACAGACAGCGCGACAGACTCAAACAGACAGCGCGTGTAAGAGAACATTTACTGAAGCGATGGAGCCGCTGAATGTGAAGTTTATGCAACAATAACACTAACTAATATAATTCAGAATTATTTCTTACCTTAAAATCTTTGTCTTCAAATCGCGTTCTTCTTCTTCTGATGCAAATCCAATAAGCTCGCGCGCGTCTTCCAAACTCGGCAAGCAAACAGCAGAGGACTGATGAGGTTAGGTGCATTGTTTTTGAGGTAATGAGTGCGATTTGCATGTCTATATACTTTGCGCGTGTGGGTGTGGTCACATTAAAAATAATGAGCAAGGGTTTGAGAAACTAGATATCTTGTTGGTTTTATACAAATTACTTAAACAGAGAATATTTGTTTTCTTTTTGAATCAGGTCATTTAAAACTACACACTTAAATGATTATAAATATATAGAGCTCATAAATGTGTGATAAGTATTCGCTGAGTTTTGTTTATGTTTAGGGACGTGCTCAAGAAAAAAAAGTTCACGAGATGGAGAGGCAGAAAGCACACCCTGTTTATTTTCTTTATTTTACAAAAGGACGTTTTGTTTAGATTGTAAGTGGACACATACAAAAGTAGACATCTCACAGATCCTTTTTTCATATTTATTAAGTCTGTATGACCATACATGACCGAGTATTTTAAGTCTATGTTGCTGCTATGTTAAAAAAACCCCCAGAGGGTTAAGGCTCAACACGAAGAAAAGCGTGTTGGAACCAGCTCAGAAAACGATGTTTCTGGGCGTGGTATGGGATTCGGTTACGATGCGGGCACATATGTCTCCCGCACGTGTCGAATCAATCCTGGACATGATGTCTGGGATAAAGCTAGGCCAGGCCATCACTGTAAAGCAATTTCAAAGACTGCTGGGCCTCATGGCAGCGGCATCCAACATAATTCCTTTGGGCCTTCTACACATGAGGCCCCTTCAGTGGTGGCTGAAAACTAAAGGGTTTTCCCCGAGGGGGAATCCATTCCGTATAATCAGGGTTACGCGCAGATGCCTTCGTTCCCTATCAATATGGAAGAAACCTTGGTTCCTGTCCCAAGTGTCAGTGTTAGGAGCGGCATGTCGCCGGAAATCCGTTTCGACGGACGCCTCCCTCACTGGCTGGGGCGCGGTCATGGACGGCCGCTTTGCCAGGGGTCTGTGGCAGGACCATCATCTTTCTTGGCATATAAAGTGCCTAGAAATGTTGGCTGTGTTCAGGGCTCTGAGGAGCTTGCTCCCAGACATCAAGGGTTACCACGTCCTGATACATTCAGACAATACATCAGTGGTAGCTTATCTGAACCGACAAGGGGGACTCAGATCGCGCCCTCTATCCAGACTGGCGCATCAGATTATCCTATGGTCCCAGGGGAAAATATTATCTATCAGAGCAATATATATCCGGTTCAGAATCAGGGAGCAGACATCCTGTCCGGTTAGAGCCTTGAGTGTTTACCTTGAGAGGTCCTCTTCTTGGAGGAGGTCGGACCAACTGTTAGTGTGTTTTGGGTCACCTAAAAAGGGGCTCCCGGCATCCAAACAAACTGTGAGCAATTGAATTGTTCAGGTTATTACTTCGGCCTACAAGCTGAGCAATTTGCCTTCACCTTTGGCCGTAAGGGCTCAAACTGTGCACACAAACTGTGGCCGTAAGGGATTAAACTGTGCACACACCCCAACCTCAGACTGTCTGACACCGACCAGGGGTATTCCGTGCCGGCATGCAGAGAGCAGGGGAAGTATGCCGCCTTCTGCCACAGCATCTATTAGAAACTGTCATCCCGAACTCCTGTTCACTTCTCCCACTCCGAATCTTTTTGAGTCGCTGATGATGCAGAGTCGGGGGTGGCCAGATCGGTATGGTTTCTTGCTGTTCCGTGCCGTGGTACCGCAGCACCTCTACGAAGAGTGGGCATCCACAACAAACTGGGATGGTTCGAGAGGCAAACGTGGACTGCCTGTGAACACAAGGCACTTTATAACGACTTCAGTTGCCCTGAGATTCCCCCCTGGCTAGCAGTGACGGCTAGTGGATCAAGGACAGGGTGAACCAATTTCTACGCTCCCTGAGGAATACTGTTGCCCACCGATGTCTACAATATTAGATATTGTAGTCATCTCTATTTTAAAATTTCAATTCAAAACTTTTTTTCTATTTGGTTTAAAATGTATTTGTACATTTAGTTAAATTGAACAAATTATGTTGTAGCTACTATTTTAATTTATTATTTTCTCTGTTTAAAAGTTTGTTATATTCTTCTGTTTGTTTATTTTTTTAATATCTGGCTATTTACGGTCTCCTTATTGTCAAAATTATTTGTCGAAAAAATAAAAAAGTGTTTTTACAAGATCGTGTGTGCTGTTGTTGTTTTTTATTATTATTATGCAGATGTAAATTCAGTCATTCTGTTGAATAAAAATTTCCCCTAATGTAAAATGGAAATGCATGGTAATTTTATAAATATAAAATATAGGCTAATAATAAAGTTTTAGAACTGTAGACAAATCTCTTAAAGTTAATAATATATTAAAAAGTAGCCCATGTTTGTCCGGGAGAGAGAAGCTGTAATGATGTGGAGGACGCAGAAGAATCCATTTGCAGCTTTATTAGAATAGTCAACAGGCCGGGTAAATCAGGACCACAGAACGACGGGGATAATCACAGAGCAGAAGTAGTTAACAGGCAAGGGTCGAGGCAGGCGGCAGGAATCACAGTCCAATGAACAATCCGGGTCGAGACAGGCAGCAGAGCAATCAGAGGTCGATATAACAGTCCGAGTCAAGGTAGGCAGCAGAAGAATCAGAAGTCGATATAAACAATCCAAGGTCAGTAACAGTTCAGCAAATACAGGTTAAACCGCTCAGAAATTGTACGCCGGGGCAATGCAATACTTCGCAATAACTTATAACTTTAACTTTATTGTCCCCCATGGGGAAATTCTTTTCCACAGTACTGCACTTGTTTGACACACAGCATACACAATATAATACAAATGAACATAATACCATAATAATAATAAAAATAAAATAAAAAATAAAGGAATCTTGAATGAACTTGAGAGTGAACGGGGTTTATATGGGTGAGTGTGGATGAGCTGCAGGTGTTTGTGTAATCAGTCCCAGGTGAGGGGCATGATGGGATATAGAGTTTGTGATGGTTAATATTCTGGTGAAAGTGTCCTACAGTGGTGAAGAGGAGGTGAAGTGGAATCCTGCTCTGTAACAGAAGCTCTCTCTCTCTCTCCATTAGTCTCATTCCTCAATAGAATAGTGAAAATATTCAGCGCCATTGCACCTAATTTCTTTTCACTGACTCCAGATATGATGGTCTTTTGGTGTATTTTTTGTTTGTTTGTTTGTTTGTTATCGCGCTGCTCCCCCAATGAATAGGCTTGCACCGACGTCTACAATATGAAATATAGTCTATATTGTTGTCGTATATATTTTTATGTTTTTTATTCTGTTTAAAATGTACTTTTACATATTTAAATGTTGCTTTTGTTAATTTTAACCAATTCTGTTCAAGCCTAATAGGCCTATTTCCCCCCTAAAAGTTTTGTTTGTTTATATTTTTACATATTCAATCAGTCTCATTCTTGTTGAAATAATGAAAAAAGTTTTTTTAATAAACAGATAGGAAACTTACATTTTAAAATGCAGCAATTGCTGCTGTTTTGCACAATGTCCCTTTGCGCTACCTGGTAGTCATTTCACGAAAGACTTTGAAATGCGACTGGTTTATTTTTGCCGTGGCAGTAATGCATTTTGGTTGACTACCAACTGAAACATGTTTTGTTGAAATGTTTTCGTTATTTTTTTAAGAAATTAATTGATAATCATAACAGCCTGTAAGCCTATTTATTTCTTAAAATAACAAAGAATGATTAAACACAAATGCTGCCGATCTAACATCGGCAAGTCCTGAAAATGTTTTAATTGTATGATTATTTAGATTAATTTATTTCACTGTTATGTTTCAGTTAATAAATCTACTAACACATTAAAATAACACGAAGGAAAAGACAACGTGTGCCTAATTTGCTTAAATTTGATGCAATAATAAAAGCCTATTTTTATTTACTTTATTTCAGTACTGTGATTATGAATTTGTTTACCGGTAACTACAATGTTTAACTTAAATTTATCTGCAACCTCAGCAGATTACGTCATAAAGAGAATAAAGGACACTTTTCAAAGTTTTACCGGCGGCGGTAAAAGTATTATTTTGGTTGAGTACCAACTGTAGATGTGATTTCCTGCATTCTGGTGCATTTGGAGAACTCTTATTTGTACAGGAACTTTGCTTGTCTATCTTTCTGAGGGGCAAATCTCTCAATGACCCTTGTGTTGAAATCTGGAATGTCACGTGTGAGTTTTTTCTCTATAGAGAGCATAGCCAGAGCGTTGAGGCGATCTTGTGCCATTGTGTTCCTAAGGAACTTTTTGATCCTCTTTAAAGTAGAGAAGCACCTCTCTGATTCTGCTGTTGTCATTGGTGTGGTGATGAGGATCTTGAAAAGACTTACAGTTTCAGTGAATGTGTCTTGAAGGTTATTTTCCATTAGAACCTGAAAGAGAGCCAGTGCACCACTGCAACCCTGGAAGTCCTCATTTTTGTAGATCAGGGATCCTTGCAACAGAGTGGCACTGATGAGATGCTTGGTGAAAGAAAACCTCTCCTTGGCATGGCTCATAATGGTATCACATACCTATGAAATTATGCATAATTGTAGAAAAGTAAACACAGAAAACAAAGTTTTCACATTTCTCAGTTTAACAATACAATAAAATCAGCATATTCATAGCAGTTAAAATTTTCTTATGAGCGAGTAAGTTTGATTAATTATAACTAGAAAAAAAAGTTTGTTGAGACAAACTTTAAGTTGGCTTGAGAAAGCCGGACATGAGAGTTTGAAGAAGTTTAAAGTAGTTAGAAGTTTAAAGTAGTTTAAATTTTGATCGATAGATTAGTTAGAAAAAAAAGAAAGATTAGTTAGAAAGAAAGAAAGAAAGATAAGTTAGAAAGAAAAAAATATTAGTTAGAAAGAAAGAAAAAAATTAATGAAAGAAAGAAAAGTTAGAAAGAAAGAAAAAAAAACCTTAAAAGAAACAGTTTGAAAATATAGATAGATCTATCGATCTATTTTTCTTTCTAACTAATCCTTCCTTTCAAACATTTTTTTCTTTCTAACTAATCTGTCTGTCTGTCTGTCTGTCTGACTGTCTATCTATCTTCAAACTATTTCTATCTATCTTTAAATTATTTTGATCTATCTCTTTCTTTCTAATCCTTTTTCTTTCAAACTATTTTTTCTTTCTAAATAATCTTTTTCTTTCTAACTAAACTTTCTTTTCTTCTTTCTTTTTCTAATTAATCTGTTTCTTTCTTCCTAATTCTTCTTTCAAACTATTTTTTCTTTCTAATTAATCTTTCTAAACTTTCTATCAATCTATCTATCTATCTATCTATCTATCTTTCTATCTTCAAACCTTATCCATCTGTCTGTCTGTCAGTCTTTCTAATAATTAACACCAATAACAAAAAACTTTTCTAAATCCCAACTTTGAACTGTAATTTAAACAGTAATAACAAGGTTTATGTTATCCACCGGTCACAAATGTGACCGTGTCTTTTTTTTTCTTTTTTCTGAAAGCTCTAAAAAGTGTTGTTGTTGGCTCTGGGCAAGAAATTAAACTTTTACAGTTTTTCTCAGTCGCTTTGGTGCATTTCTCACATCACTATTTACATTTGCACAACAGTTAATGCAGTTCTCAAAACAATTAGTACAAACTGCAAAACCTAGTTGATAACCTGCAAAAGCGTGTCACTTGCTCAAAATGGATCGCTCATTCCTCAAAAGCAAGTATTCATGTCAATGAAGTGTCAGTGTCATCAATATGAAAAGTCCTGACACCATTGTTTATGAACAAGATCATTATCGTTTGAGACATCATTTTCATTATGACAGTTTACTCTGTAAATGTTTTCCAATGCAAAAAAATCAGATCTTGGTGACACTACCTGAAAATGCTCAAGACAGCACTACGTATATACTATTAGCACAGCCATTTGAAAAATACAGTAAAGTTACACATTACTGTATTTAGTGAGGTAACTGAGTACAAGACACTGAATATGTATGTTTCACATTTTTAGAGTAATGCATATGCTAGAATTACAATTCTAATTTGTTCACAGCATTGTGCAAAAGAAAAAAATACACCCTTATTTACAACAAACAAACATAAACTCTCCCTTTGGGTAGAGTTGTGCACAACTGTAAACAATATTGCAGTACATATTGGAACTGAACATACAACAAACATAGTACTGTAATCATTCATGCACATCCAGACGTTCCTCTCTGTCTGGCCACATATTTTCATCTACATCACAGCGAATATCATCTCTTGCAATGCAGCGAGGAAAGTATCTCCTCGAGTGGCGAATCCCCCCCTCTGCAGGACTCTGCTGTGATGTCATCACATGCTGCACCCATGGCCGCTAGCAGGGCCATTTGGGTATGTGGATGCCGGTCATATACCTTCCACCACCAGGAAG